>NW_020884960.1:382690-458279 GCF_003945725.1 Corapipo altera
ATGAGCTGACATTGCCTCGTGCTACAAAAATAGGGCACTTTCTGCTGCCCCACAAACCACTTCTGATGAGTTCAGTGAGACCTCGTGGATGAACCTGCCCTGTCCCTCAGTCCCCATGCTCTGCCTCCCCTCTTTTCATTTGCAGCAGTATTTCTGTGGTGCTGCAGGAGTCCACCAGCCCCTCGGGCAAGTTTTGGGCTTCTTTGCCTTCACCTTTTGCACCATCTGTGTCCACTCCTGCAGTGCCAGGGCTGCTGTGCTGGTGCAGGGAAGTTGTTCTCAGGCAGCAGCATCACCAAACTGGGATGGCACTGCCTGCACTCAGCTGACTTGTATTTCCTTCTTATCCTTGGCATTAATATCAAACTTGCAAAATCACAAGGTATTAGGTTTTTATGGAGACAGTGCTCTTTGTGTGACGAGACAGCTGATGGAAGTCTTAAAACTGCAGGTGGGGAGCTGCCAATCCATGTAAAGCTGTGCTGTATTAGCACTCTGATATCAGAAATATCCTTCCTGATAGCAGGAGGATCCCTCCTGGGGAGAGCTCTGGGAAGCAGAGTGCTCTGCCTGTGTGCACACAGCTCCGGGCTGGAATCCACAGTCTGGCACATCCAGGATGCCCCCTGGGGAATTTGGATATTAGTGTGGGGAAAAAACGACAGAAAAGCTCCCCATTTCCCAAAATGTCAGGTTGTGAGGCAGCCCCTGAGGCAGGAGGAGGGGGCAGGGCTGGGGGTTGTTCTGGGCTGTCCCCAGTGGGGTGTGTCTGCACAACTGGGGACACTGGGGAGCTGCCAGTGCCACCCCATGGAGGTGCTCAGTTCTTGTTCCTCTGCCCTCTTCCATGTTCATCTGCTCCCTTTCCTGGTGTGAGACAACCATGGCCAAGTGTGGCCATGGTCGTTGTGGGGTCCTGAGCCCCCCCAGAGTTTGGGGAGCCTGCCTGGCTCAAGGGCTCAGGTCATCCAGGGCACACACAGTGGAAGGGATACGTGGATGTCTGGAGTGACATTTGGGCTGGGAACTCCACCACTGGATTTGTAGGACCGAGAACCTGCTTTCTGTTGAATTTTTCAGTTCTAAAAATAACTCAGAACAGGAGGCAGGAAACAAACTGTATAATTTATAAAATCAAACTGTTGTGGTTGTGGTGGACTGCAACATCTTCAGAAAATTCTTTTCTCCTTTTCTCACTATAATTCTCCACAGGGACCAGGCTGGTTTTTCCCCACCTTGTTCCAAAGAGCAAACACAGCTCAGTTACTGCTCATCCCCCCAGGATTCATCATTCTTTTTGCCCTGTAGCAGATCCATCTCTTGTCTCAGTGTTTATAGGCAGGAGCCCAGCTGAGATGAAAGGCTGGGAAGGAAGGATGTGTTGCTCTAAAAACTCCAGCTCTGATGATGGAGCAGCTTTCAGTGTGGTGAGAGCAGTGAGGGCAGAGCAGGCGATGAATAAATATGGAATATGTTCTATGGAGTAACTTGGTAGTTCCCAATTAACAACCTAATTGCCCCTTTTTTTAATTATTGACTCCAAAATTACCGAGCTGAGTTGCAAATGCTGTGGAATATTAAAAGGAAGGAAGGATTCTTTATTGACATTTTGGAATTACAAATTATGTTTGTTGTGAAAAAATGAGAGACCGTCTGTTTAATTGGTCGTAGGATGCAATTTGTGAGCACTTAGGTAAGAAAAATACAGCTGTCTGGGGGATCATTACAGATCCCTTTCCTCTGAGTCAGCAAAGTGCAGGACTGGGAAGGAAACGGATCTATATTCCATAAAATTCAAACTAACAAGGAGCCTGGTCCAGGGGTTGCTCTTGGCTGACGTGGGTGGGCTGTGGTGGGAGGGACAGAACAGGTTTGGGGGTTCAGACCTCAAAAAGAAAGAGTATTTCCAAGCTAAGTTGGCTTGACCCTACTTCACATTCCCTTCTGGAATGTGGGGCGAGCCCATTGGGTCAGAGGAAGTTTCTGGTTGCAAACAGTAATTTGGGATTCATCTACTGGCTTGAAGCTGGCAGAGGGGGAGGGTTAGATTGGATACTAGGGAGAAATTCTTGGCTGTGAGGGTGGGGAGGCCCTGGCACAGGTTGCCCAGAGAAGCTGTGGCTGCCCCTGGATCCCTGGAAGTGTCCAAGGCCAGGTTGGACGGGGCTTGGAGCACCCTGGGCTGGTGGAAGGTGTCCCTGCCCACGGCAGGGAGTGGAACTGGATGAGCTTTAAGGTCTCTTCCAACCCAAACCATTCTGTGATTCTGGAATCTCTCCTGAAAAATAGAGGTGAAAGGCTTATCCTGCTTATCCAGGATGCCTCTCTGGTCTGTAAATGAAAGCAGTGATCCCTCCCACCTTGCACGGATTTCCCCCAAAAAAGGAAAATCCAAACTGTCTTTGCCTAAAGCAGCTTGTGTTTCCTGCCCCCATGGAGGAAGGTGAAGGCCAGCACACAGAACAAAGCTGGGACACCAGCTGAAGGCACTACAGGAAGGGGATGAGGTCTCCAGAGGCATGGAATGCCATGGAATATCCCTAACTCCAGGGAATAAACAGGCACATGCCTCAACACGGGGCAGTGTTCTCTGCTGTCCAGAGTAGTTTCCCTCAGGAAGGGAATGTGATGCTGGTGACATTCTGACAAAGCCCTTGGAAAACACCTCTGGAAGCTTGTTAGAGCAGACAGGTTCATTAACAGCATTAATTGGAAGTGAAGGCACACTCCAGGTGGCAGAAGCCTCTGGAGATTAAAGATCAACATTTGGACTAAGCAAGGCTCTGCTCTTACTCTTGTGATGGATCACAGCATCTGGCACAGGATGGCTTTGGGGAAATCAGGGCTGTGTGGTGTCATCATCTCCCATGAGTGAGGAGGAGGAGGGAGATGGTGAGGGGATGGGTGGAAGAGCAGGGCAAGGGAAGGATCTAAGAAGGGACCTTAAAGCTCATCCAGTGCCACCCCCTGCCACGGGCAGGGACACCTTGCACCAGCCCAGGTTGCTCCAAGCCAACTTGGCCTTGAGCACTTCCAGGGATCCAGGGGCAGCCACAGCTTCTCTGGGCAACCTGTAGCTTGGGCAACCTGTGGGAGGGTCAAAGTTACATCTCTCTGGGTGGGTCCTGTGCCAAGGCCAACCTGGGAGAGGCCACCAGGCACTCTGCAAAGAGGAGGCACATGTGATTGGAGGTGGAGATTGCTCCTGGTCCACACCAGGCTGCTTTTGCTCCCTCAGTGGTTCTACCAGCCTGTGGAACAGTTTTGTCCCTTTGGGCCCCATTTTCCTGCTCCTTCAGGCTGTTCCTGCCCCTGGGGCTGGGGCAGAGCATCTCCCACTGCCCCACAGACACTGAGCCCTGACCCTGCAGCCACACTCACACAGGGCTTTGCCTCTGACTCCAGCCTGGCTTGTGTCGAGCTGGAGATGTTAAACCTTCACCATCCCACTGCAACCCCCTTGCAAACACCAGATTTCACAGTCATTCCTCCACCCCGGGCTGAGATTTAACTGAGGAGCAACTCGATGTTCCTCCCATGATTTTTTTTTTCCCCTCTTTGTTTTCCCCAGATCTAATCAATGCTATAAAGGGCAAAGCAACACTTTTATTTATTTATCATGGGAAGCAGCACAGCAAACAGTCCATCACTTTTCAGTGTGCTGACCAGTGTCCCAGATAATCAGCATTTTTGAGTCTCTTTGCAGGGAAGTCCTGTGGGGTGGGATACATCAATAATGCCATGATCCCAGAATTTGATGGGAAGGCCACCTTTTATGGATTTCATAGCTCTCCAGAGCAATAACACTGGGGGGTTAGTTCTACAGAAGAAAAATAAAAAGGGTGCATTTTCATTCAAGTTTTTTAGGTTAAAAATTACATTTTCAGTGGAAATGGACAGAATCATAGAATCACAGAGTGGTTTGGGTTGATAGGGACTTTAAAGCTCATCTTATTCCACCCCTTGCCATGGGCAGGGATACCTTCCACTAGCCCAGCTTGCTTCAAGCCCCTGGCCTTGGACACTTCTAGGGATGGGACAATTGCCATAGAAAGGAACTTATTTTGGAGCTGTCACATTTTAAATAAAAGAATGAAAGCTGTAACATTTACTGAGAAGCAGTGAATTGTAACTTGGAGTTTTAATCCAAGAAAAGGGCCACGGTTGATACATTTTTGTATGAGCTTTGTCATCCTGTTTCACGTATTTCACAGAAAACCCCTTCCCCTGCTCTCCAGGCAGGTGGTGATTTGCTAATAGAGGTGGGAGGATTCCTCAGCAAAGCCCCCTCCATGTGGCAGCTGTTCATCCCAACCCAGGGTGCTGTGTCCCTCTTCCCAAAGTCCTGCAAACCCTCGTGCATCTCATTTGGCCACATCTCCTTTCGCAGCACAGGCTTCTTCCTCAAGGGCAAAATTAGCTTTCAAGCCCTGCCAGAGCAGCGTGGGCTGCTGGAGATAAGGGTGACAAATTGGCCTGGGGGGAATAAACTTGGGTCCTTGAATAAACTTGGGTCCTTTAACACCGTCTCCAGCCTTTGCTGGGATAAAACACAGCCAGGGCACAGCACTTTGGCAGATCACTTATTAAATGCCCTCCTTAAGATGCTGAAAATGTTGGCCTTGCCTCCCTAAAAGGATGGTTCACCCTCTGCCCTCCATCCTCAGTGCCAGCCCATGTCCCCACAGCCTTTCTCCTCAACCATTCCCTGTATATCCACCTCCTAATCAGCAGGAATTGCTCTGTCTCTGGGGTGGCTGGGCTGGAGATTTCCCTGCATCCCAGCACAGGCTTTCCTGTCCCTGTGGCAGGGCAGGAGCCTGATGTGGGGCAGCCCCTGATGCAGCTCTGGCAGCTCTGGCAGCTCCAACCCCCGGGCTGGGACCAGCAGGGGTGGGCAGGAGCACCCCCAGCCACAGGGAAAAGGGATGGATTCCACTGCTGCCAGCAGAGCCCTCTGGCACTTCCCAACAGTGGGAACAACTGCTTTCAGTGCACACCTGCCCAAAACCTGCTGTCTGCTGGTTCGAGGAGCCGAGCAGAGCCTGGCCTGGGAGGTTTCATGGATTGTGTCGACAGAAGGACTTGCTTGAGCCTCTCCCTTTGAGCTGGGCTTTTGCAGAAGGGCGTTGTTAGACCTCAGTTGTGTCGTCTCCTCTCAGAGGCTGGATTTGAGGGAGTCTCAGCATCATCATTTCATTCAGGACCAGCCACGTGGCCAGGAGGAGCAGCCTCAGGTTCCCCCCAGGAGGGTACCCAGGCATGTCCCAGGCATGTCCCCCTTGTCCCACCTGTGGAAAAAAGACCTGCTGGCCTTTGCTGGGGCTGTGACTGTCAAGGAGCTGCCTCAGACACTCAGCTCCCCTTGATCCACCTCCCAAGGACAGTGTTCTCAGCGGGACTGTCAGGGTGTAGCACACAAATATTTGCTCTGTGAGAAGCACTTGGCAGCCCGTGGGTAAATATTATTAGAGCAGTGAGGAGCAGGGACTCCATTAATGGACTCCAGAGACAGAGCACAGCCTCTGCATGGAGGAGCCCTGGGCAGGGCACCCTGTGTCCCCACCAGCTGAGGGTGGGGCTCCCCAGTTCCCCTCAGAGCCACTCACAGACCCTCATGGATGTGTGTCCTTGGGGGTCAGGGAATGTGCAAACCCTCCCTTGCTTCTTCAGCCCCTGAGAGATAACCCCTTGGGTCTGCACTGCCCCTGGAAATGGTCTGGAGAGGAGAGAACCCCCAGAACAGACTCCCCACTGGTTGAACTGGGGCTCCCAGGGAGTGCAGAGCCCCTCACCAGTATCAGTCTGTGGTTTTCCCAGGACAGCACTGGGTGGAGGGTGGCACCCACGTGCAGGATCTCAGCCAGGGCTGGGATGCCGATGGCATCAAGTTGCACCAGGGGTGGTTTAATTGGGATATTAGTTAAAATTTCTTCGTGGAAAGGGTTGCCAGGTAGTGAAACAGGCTGCCCAGGGATGGTGGAGTCACCATCCCTTGAAGTGCTCCAAGGACAGGTGGATGTGGCACTTGAGGACCCAGGGAACACAGTGGTGGTGCTGGGATGATGGAGAGGAGTTTTCCAGCCTTAATGATTCCATCATTCTGTGCTGGACAGCGAGCTCCAGGAGCAGGTGGTGGCCATACCCTGGCCTCAGTGGGTTCCTACCTGGACCTCCAGCTGGGGACCACCAGGAGTTTGTCTGTGGGAGCGAGAGGAGCCGCCTTGGGAAGGGGCTCCCACGGGACTCACTCAGTTCCTCCATCCGAGGAAGACACTGGTGTTTCAGCAGGAGGGTTTGCCCACCCTGGAGCTCCCAGATCAATAACGTGATGTGCAGCAGCTGCTGCCAGCAAACTGTGTCCACGAGGCTCATTACTGGGGCTGATGAGAGCAGTTGAGTGTAATTGCTCTCTGTGCTTAAAAACCAGCACCGGGAGGAATTGCTGGGATACATTCCCTGGGTGTGAAATGCTGGAAATAATGGAGCTGAGGTCTGGACTTCTATATTCAGAGTAGTATTAAACAAAGCAGAGCTGTGATTTAAGGCAGCAAATAAAACCTTTCACCTGGTGCTGCAGTTTTACACAGGCAGGTTCTTACGGCCTCTTCTGCAGAGTGTGTGGTAGAACCTGGTGGCAGAGGAGGGGAATGTGCCTGGGCTGGGATTCCCCAGGCTGTGGTCCCACAGCAGGCTGGCATCTCCCAGGAGTGCAGCAGTGTTCAACCACTGCTCTGAGCCACGGGCAGGTTTCCCTGGGGATGGATTTCCCTCAGAAGAAGCCCAGAGGGTCTGTGGGGTGTTGAGATCAGCCCATCACCATCACTCCACCGTCCTGGTGTTCCCTCACAGTCCAACCCAGCTCAGCCTGGCAACCTGTGAGTGATTAAAGTGTCTCTTTCAAACACACACACAGTTAAGATGTCAACAGTCAGACTCCCCTGTCCCCCTTGACACATGTGCCAGTGGTTAATCATCTCCCTGTTATAATTTGTGCCCTTTATCTCATTTGAATTGGTTGGGTTTCAGCCTGCAGCCATTTATTCCTGGTCTGTCTTTACCCTTTTGATTAAAGAGCTTTTTCCTATATGGTATTGTCTGCACATAAAAGTTCTTACACAGAAAAATCACATCACCTTCCCATATCCCTTTTGATAACCTAAACAGAACAAAGTCTTTAATTTTCCCTTTGTCAAGCATTTTCTTCAACCCTGGAATCATCTCTGTGGCTCCACACTGTACTTTCTTTTTTTTTTAATCTGTAACATTTGGATGTTGAATTGGGTGTTTCAGTTTTCAAATCACAAATGCAAAATTCCTGCCAAGCCTCAAACCCTGAGTGTGGAGTCTGACCATGACCTGGACCTCACCTTCCAGTGAGCAGGTCCAGAGGAGGCCATGGAGATGCTCCAAGGGCTGGAGCCCCTCTGCTCTGGAGCCAGGCTGGAAGAGCTGGGGGTGTTCAGCCTGGAGAAGAGAAGGCTCCAGGAAGACCTGAGAGCCCCTTACAGGGCCTAAAGGGGCTCCAGGAGAGCTGGAGAGGGACTGGGGACAAGGGATGGAGTGACAGGACAACGGGAATGGTTTCCACTGCCAGAGGGCAGGGAGAGAGATGGGATATTGGGGAAGAAATTGTTGGCTGGGAGGGTGGGGAGGCCCTGGCACAGGTTGCCCAGAGAAGCTGTGGCTGCCCCTGGATCCCTGGAAGTGTCCAAGGCCAGGCTGGACAGGGCTTGGAGCAACCTGGTCTAGTGGAAGGTGTCCCTGCCCGTGGCAGGGGGTGGGATGGGATGAGCTTTAAGGTCCCTTTAAACCCAAACCATTCTGGGATTCATTTTATGATCCATCACATGCTCACACCCATCAGCCTCCAGCTGAGGAGGGTGAGTCTGCCCAGAGCAGTTCTCAGCAGGCTGAGCTGCAGCCTCACCAAACCCTCCAACCCCTCAGGGATCAGGGTCAGGACAAGTGCCCAGGGGCATTTCCATGGATCTGAAGTTGGTTTCTCCTCTGTGGTGCTCTCCTGACGGGACACCTTTCCCTGGCACGTCCTGGGGCCCGTGCTGGGGGGGGTTCAGGTGGGCAGTGCCCGTGGGGAGGTGTTCATCCAAATCCTCACCAGAGCCCCTGTGCCCCCAGGGCCACCAGCACTGAGGGCACCTCCAGCTCTCCTGGGGCGTTTTTCTTTCTGCTCCTCCATCAGAACATGCAGGTGAGGAAAGAGCACACCCAGAGTGACTGAGTTTTCTGAAGCTTTGTTGAAGTCTCCACAACAGCTGTTGGCCCCTTCCCTGCTCCTCTGCCCCGGGTCCCCTGGGAGGAGCCTTTTCCTGCTGGTGAAGAGCCCAGGGCAGGGGACTGCAGGAGACCCCAGCAGTACCTGTGGAAATCTGGGGCATCCTCTTGAAATCAGAGAACCTGTGGGACCCTGAACTCACTGAGGATCACTCCCTTAATAAACACACTCCTGTCACTGTCTCAGAGCCATTCCAGAGATGGTGCATCCTCATTTCTTTGCAGCAAACCTTACAGTCGACCCAAGGGGGGAGTTATATTTGCATAGTCTTCACTTTTTTTTATCACTCTCTCGTGTTTCTTGAAAGCTTGGATATCTGAAGCACTTAGCTCTGCCTTGAGTGGCTCATTAAATTTCAGAACCCTGCTTTCCCTGGCTCTGTTAATTAAGCACTTGATTGAAAGTCTAAATCTGAAGGCTTGGGTGGTGAGTAGAGCTCTGCTAAGCTGAGCTGGTCTCAGCTCAGTGTAGTTCCACCTTGCCCAGCCAGTTTCTGCACGTCCCTCCCCCTCCATCCCCAGGATGACAGGCTGCTGCAAACCTCGGGTTTCCACATGGGCTGGGGACAGTCCCTGAGGTTTATTTTAGCTCTGGAGCTCTGTTGTCACTGGAGTTTTCTGCAGCAGTTGTTGGTTAATAAAGCCTGCCTGTCCACTTAGCAGGCAGCACTTAACAACCAGCAGGAATTTTATCTGGAATGCTCCAGTGGCCTGTTGGTTTTTCAGTTGTTTGATTTTATTTTTTTTTTTATTTTACAGAGTATTTCATGTACTTGCATAACAAGGAGCCCTCTGTCAGAGGCCAGCATGCTTTTCATACCTGCAATTTAAGCTTCAGTGTGTTCACCTGCCTGACATGGGGGTGTTTAGGGCCAGTCTCCAGTGCTGCTCAGCTCAAGTGTGATGTCCCTGCACGATGCCAGGCCAGGCTGTGCTGTCCACCTTGCAGGGACCACTCGCTGCTAACCCTGTCTGACCCTCTGTTTGGAAAGGAATGAATTTCTGCTTTTGTTTTTCTAGATTTGCCTTCTCTACCTTGTAATTCTGTACTTTGAATTGCCTCCTGCAACTGGTATGTTCCAGCTGCTCCAGGTGGTACATCCTCCCATCCCTGGACACTTTTCCTTCCCACTCATCTCTCCCCAGATCACCACTTGTCTCAGCCAGCCCTCCTTGGTATGCCCATTGCATCCCAACCAAGGTGGCAATCAGGGTCGACTGTAATTTAATTGAATTTGCTTCTGAAGCTGTAAGTGGGATAATCCTAAAGCTTAGCTTTGCCTCTGAGTCACAGCCTTGGTCACTTGTGAAAGGTTTCTTTTTATTAGTTTCTTGGTCTAATCAGCACCTCTCCTTGCTGTCTTTGCTTGTGAGGAATATTTCTGACCTGTTTGTAGGCAGGGGATTGCTGAGACCACAGAGAGCAGCTCTGTGCATGTGTGTGCATGGGCAGAGAGGCTCAAACATGGATTTGGAGGGGAACAACATTAGTGCTCCGTGCAAAAGTAGCCTTTTTATTCTCTGAAGGTAACAGGCACTTTCTGTCCTTCTCCCCCCAGTTCCAGAATTTAGGACATGTTAAAAGGGGCAGTGGTGCCAGTGTGCTGCAAGGAACAAACCTGCACAGAAATGTGGCCGAGATAAAAGAAAAAAACAAAGCACTGAGCAGCCCCTGCTGTGGCTTTGCTGTCATTTGTTGAGCTCCTGGGGCAGGATCTGATGTCCCTGTGCAGGGGTGGCAGTGCCCTGCAGTCACCAAGGGTTAATGAATTAGCAGGGACACGAGGCAGCTGCATTAGCTCCATTTATAGATGGCCCTGGAAAGGTTAAATACCTGCCTGGGGTGGCACGTGAGGCTGGTGGCTGAGGGAGGACCTGGATGCAGATCCCACATTCTCCTCTGGCTGTTCCCAGAGCCGGATCTGCCCCCAGGATGTTGGTCCTGACCCTGGGGGTGGTGAGGCAGGACCCCCGTGGAGACTCACCCCCTCCAGAGCTCTGGGAGGGATGAGTGGGGAGATGTGTGCTGGTTTGAGATGGACTGGGATGGATATGTGCTGGTTTGGGATGGGTGGGGGATGTGTGCTGGTTTGGGATGGATGTGTGCTGCTTTGGGCTAGAAGAGTGTTCATTTTCCTCCCAGAAGCTGGAGTGGGCTGTGGTTTGGATTATTGTTGGGAACAGTGTAGGTGTTCCAGGGATGTTGGAGTTACTGCTGGGCAGGACTGACACACAATCAGGGGCTTTTCTGCTTCTCACCTCACCCCAGCAAGGGGGCTGGGGGTCTACAAGGAGCTGGGAGGGGACACAGCCAGGACAGCTGATCCCAGCTGACCCCAGGGGTGTTCCAGACCATATGGATCATGCTCAGCATGTAAAGCTGGGGGAAGAAGGACGGTGGTGACGTTTGGAGTGATGGTGTTTGTGTGTCTGTCCAAGTCCCCATCAGATGTGATGGGGTCCTGCTTTCTTGGAGGTGTCCTGGAAGTGTTCAAGGCCATGTTGAACAGGGATTGGAGCAACCTGGGCTAGTGGAGGGTGCCCCTGCCCATGGAAGGTGTCCCTAGCTGGGGCAGGGGGATGGAACAAGATGGACTTTCAGGTCCCTTCCAACCCAACCCATTCTGTGATGATTCTGTGATAGTTCTGTGATGGCTGAAATCTTCCTGCCCATGGGAAGTGGGGAATGAATTCCTTGTTTTGCTTTGCTTGCATGTGCAGCTTTTGCTTTCCCTATTAAACTGCTTTTATCCCAACCCAGTTCTCTCACTTTTACTCTTCAGTTCTCCCCCACATCCCACCCAGGGAAGGAGGTGAGCAGCTGCCTGGGGCTGAGTTGGGGTTAAACCACAACAAGGTGAAATGATGCAGAAAGTGCCTTGGGATGAATGGAGAGCTGGGAGACAGATGAATTCAGGACAGACAAATTTGGGGAAACATGGAAGTGTTGATGTGCAGAGCTGGGTTCCCAGTTCAGCACTGACCCCTCACAGTGACAGTGTGTTCAAAGCAGGCAGCAGCCAAACCTCCTCCAAACCAGCTGCTGGTAAAAAAAGCCATGGAAATGCTGGTGGGAACATGCAGGAGGAAGTTGCCATCCTGTGGGAGCTGGGAGTTCCCGGCACAGCCAAGAGCTTGTGCCAGCAGTGAGGGCTGGAGGTGGCACGTCCCTGCCCCACCACCACAGCCCTGTGCCCACCACCCTTCCTGCTCCTTTGGGATGCCTTGGCCTCTGCTGCTTTGGGGTGTTTTCCAGTTGGTACTGGATGTTTGGGATGTTTGTCTCCATAGCTTGATTTTCAAGGCCAGGTTGGACGGGGCTTGGAGCAACCTGGAGTGGTGGAAGGTGTCCCTGCCCATGGCAGGGACATGGAATGAGATGAGCTTGAAGGTCCCTTACAACCCAACCCATTCCATGGTTCTGTGATCTCTGGGGAATTAGTGAGGGGTTTTTGGCACAGGGTTTGCAGAGGCTTTCAGCAAGGCCCATGTTTTTGGGGCAGTCCCTGCAGGGTTGGCAGCAGTGCTGGTGAGGGATCATTACTGAAATCTTTGCAGCTCTGCAGGCTGAGGAAAGATAAATAAAGTCATTGTGGTCATTACAAGCACGTGGCTGGGAAGAGACAGAGATTTTGGAGGGTTGATTCGTATGAGGAGGGTTGGGAGGGAGAAGCTGGGGGTTGCTGGTAGGTTGGGATAATCCCCCTTTGCCATCCTACCTGCTGGGCAAATTCAGCACCTCCAGATTGGGCAGAAACCCCATCATTGCACACCCAGTGTCTGCCCTGTGTCCTTTGCATTGCTCCAGGGGAGGTTTGCAGGGGAGGTGGTTCAGCTCAGCTGGACCTGCTCAGTGGGATGCAGGGGCTACTCCTGGGAGGCAGCAGCTCAAGGACCAGTGCTCTGGTCCTTTGGGGCATCCAAAATCAGGCAGGGTCACACAGGCTTGTCCCTCCTTTGAGGGAACACAATCCTTCCATTTTTTTCCTTTTTTGACTGAAAAGACAGGACAAGGTTGATCCCTTTTTCAGTTCCCTGGCAGCACAGCGTGGTGGGCAGAGGAGGAGGGAGCTGGGGGCCATGCACATTGCTCCTCCCTGCCTTCAGACCACGGCTCACAGCATGAGGAATAGAAATTGTAAACGGAGGAGGGCATTAAATAAAGGCTACATTTCTTCCTCCCTCCTTCTCTGTCAGAAGAATTTAATCAAAATCCCTCTGTCTTCTGCACAGAGCCCCTGGCTCTATCCTTTCTATCAGGGAGCTGGTCCAGCAAAACACTTAAGCTGGAGGGGTGTCCCTGTGCATCTAATTAGGCTGCTCTTGTGCTCAGAGTTAAACAAATAATTAACTGATTGCCTAAACCAGCACCAGGGTACTCAGCACCTTCTGAACTGCCCCTTCTTCGTGTTGTGGAGCAGAGCATTCCCCAGGGTTGGACCTGACCTGTGGTGACCAGGGACAGCACCCAGGGAACGGCTGGAGCTGTGCCAGGGCAGGGTCAGGGTGGATCTCAGCCAAAGGTTCTTCCCCCAGAGGGTGGTTGGGCACTGACCAGGCTGCCCAGGGCAGTGGGCACAGCCCCAAGGCTGCCAGAGCTCCAGGAGGGTTTGGCCAACGCTCTGAGGGACAGGGTGGGATTGTTGGGGTCTCCTGGGCAGGGCCAGGAGTTGGACTGGATGATCCTTGTGGGTCTCTTCCAGCTCAGGAGATTCCATGATTTTTCTGTGGTTCCTTTCTGCAGCTGTGCTGCCTCACAGAGAAGGAGAATTAGTTGGGAATCCACAGCAGTATTCACAGGGAATGTTTCCAGCTCCTTCCTCAGCTCCTGCTATGAGGCTGCAGGATATGAGCTCGGAGATCCCACCTTGGCTCTGGCAGCATCACACACTGCTGGGAGCTGGAGTTTGAGCCAGCCCGGATCAGAGGGGCTGGAATTCCATCACAGCCAGGTGGTGGGTGTTCAGTGACTCGAGTCCAGTGATTGGCATCACTACAATAAAATTGTGAGCGTGTGTTAGTCTGTATTTATCAAGTGGAGTTCATAAATATGCTCACTTTCTGAGTTCCATGAGTTTTTCACTCTCTGGGAGATATGGAAAGTGCAGTAAATGAAGGCTGTCTTGGTTTTAATAGAAGTGTTGTGGAAATGTTTTCCCAAATGCCTGTACTTTGGGTAATGGTGCAGGTGAATGGTGCATTTGCTGTGTGCAAAGCACACGTGGGGAGCTTTGGGAGGTGCTGCTGGCAGGGATGGACGAGGCAGAACATCCATCAGGATCCAAAAGGACCACCAGGATTATCCTGTGGATAGCAAGGGTCAGCTTATAGTAAAGAGTCACTTTGACTGGTTCCACTGGAGGTCTCTGAAGCTGGTGAGATGCTTTCATCACAGAATATTCTGAGACCAGAATTAGGCCACAGGCTGAGCTGGTGGCACTGCCCAGCTGCTGTGCTAAAACCATGGGAATTGATGCCAATTTAAACACTCCAGGCTGCAAACAGCAGCTGTGGAGGTGTCAACCACTTCTGTTCTCCACCTGGGGGGCTCCAGCCTTCAGCCTTACAGGGAAAATCTGAAATCAGGGAATTCAGGAGAGGTTTGGACCAAGCAGCACTTGAGCCCACATGTTATTTTATGGCTGAGTCTGGGGCTGTGTTTTACTGTGGAAGTTGCAGGAGCTGACATGCAGGGAAGTTTCTGAAGAATGGAGATCCTAATTTTTATAGCATCCTACTGAGCCAGGAGTGGATTTGGCAGAAATGATGCCGTGTTGTTTGGGATCCAGATGGGTTATATGGCAGAGCAGCAGCTGGACCTGTAGGTGGTTAAATTGAAGTCCAGGTCCATGGTCTGGAGACTGGGCATTCTGATTCCCAGGGCCCTCCAAAAGCTTGGTGCCAGCAGAAAGGGGAGCTCAGGGCTGCAGTCACCTCTTCCACCTTCTTTGCCACGTTTCATGTCCCCACAGGGTGGTTTGGGTTGGAAGGGACCTTAAAGCTCATCTAAATCCAACCCCCTGCCATGGGCAGGGTCACTTCCACTAGACCAGGTTGGTCAGGGCCCATCCAACCTGGCCTTGGACACTTGCAGGGATGGGAATGTTCCTCAGCTGTGTTTCTTCAGGTCCTCTGTTAAATTATGGGATGCACTGGGTGTCACCCTGCACAGCCCTGCCCCGTGTGCCACACAGGCAGCTGGGCTGGAGCTTTGCTTTGACCTGGGCCAGCAGTTTGGATGTTCCTGTGGTTGTTGGTGCTAGAAGGAGATCTCCTGTTCCTCTAAGAGGTTTTGAAGCTGGCTGGTCGTTTCCAGCTGGAGTTCTGGGGGGCTGAAGGCCCCAGCAGCTCTGAGTTCCCGTTGAAACCCAGTGAGATGGATGGATGTACACATGGATCCTGTCCCTGTGGCCCCCTTCTCTGGCCATCCTTCCTGGGATTATTTGCTTTACACAGGGCCTGGAAACGTGGGGGTGCTCTCTGTGCTTTGGGTGCTGTGCTGTCCCATATCACAGTGGGGTGACCTGCTCAGTCAGACCCCTTCCTGTGGGAAATCCAGCAATGATCCCATATAAAGAGGAAGAGCTCTTTATATCCAGACCACACTGAACAGCTCTTTCTGCATAACGTGCCTGCAAAAATCCCTGGGTGTAGTTTGAGGAGTCAGTGGGAAGTGCAGGACATTTATCTTTTTCCTTTGTAAGCAATAGCTCCAAAATCTGTATTATCAGGCAGCAGGAGAAAGCTGCTCCCCAGAGCTTTTAGCTGGGCCATTCAGCATCTTATCTGAGTGAGGGAAATGAGAGCTGAGCAAACACAGGGTCGGGCAGCCTGTGGAGTGTCTGGGAAATGCAGAACAAAAGCCTCTTTGCACTCCCAGTAAATTGGTCCCACAGGAATTTTGCTTTGAAATTCTAACTGATCCAGGGAGGAAAATGATTTCATGGACTTTGAACTCATTAAAAAACTCCCATCATTCATCTGCAGTTTATTCCTGACACCTAATCAAAAGAAATGTGATGATCTTCCTAACAAACCTGGTGTAATGTTGTTGGGATTGTGTCTGCTCCGAAAAACACGGCACTGACTGAGAGTGGAAGGTGTTTATTAACTCTGTTTATCCTCTCAGGAACTCCAGAAGTTTCCAGAATTAGGAGCAATCATTTTGACATCTTTAAATCACAGGTTTTGGCGAGTTTGTGGAATTTCATCTTTTGTGGAATTTCGTAGCTTTAAAATCATTTATCCAAATGCAACATGAGAAAAATAAGCTATGACCGTAAACCTCAGATTAAAGAAATGTTTAGAAGAGAATTTTTTGAAAGCAAATTTGAGTGACAGTTTTAAATCAAGCTTTGAGTGCAGAGACATTAAATTTCAGGACATTCAGAGCAAACCCCCCAGTCCAGGCCTTGTGTTGGAAGCACCTCTGCTTGAGAAAGCATTTTCTTATGTGGCCAACTTGAATCATAGAATGGTTTGGCTTGGAAGGGACCTTAAAGCTCATCTCATCCCACCCTCTGCCATGGGCAGGGACACCTTCCACTAGCCCAGGTTGCTCCAAGCCCCGTCCAACCTGGCCTTGGACACTTCCAGGGATGGGGCAGCCGCAGCTTCTCTGGGCAGCCTGTGCCAGGGCCTCCCCACCCTCTTCAGAGAGAGAAGATGGTTTTTACTCAGGAGGTTCTTCAGCAAGATCCAATTTTGGGGGAAAAATTTACATTTCCTACTCGGACTTGGCAGACTTAAAGACCTTGTTCTTTGGTGCCTTCTGGTGGTGGGTTCTCGAGCAGGTGATGTCAGACTTGGCCAGTGGTTCTATACAGGCTGAACTGTGCAGACTTTGGAGACCTGGAATTGCCTCTAGTCACACCCTGTATGCCACATTTCACCCCAAATCACGCTGCTGTGCTCACCCTGAGGTCACAAGGAGCTTTGGAGAAGGTGCCTAAAACACGGCCCCACAGTTTTCACTCATCCTGAAAACCCGAAGGTTTAGAAATCCTTTGGTAGTTTGTAAACCCTACTAGTTCTGTAGTAATTCCTTAACTGGGTGTTGTCACCTGGCAGTGTTTTCCAGAGGGTGAATAAAACCAAATGAGGTTCTCCTGGTGTTTCCTTAGGGGCTAATCCTGCTGCACTGGAGGCTTTGGGAAGTGCAGGGCAGGCCCTGGAGTTCCACGTGCAGCTGGAGCAGCTGGAGCTCGTGTAGAGCAGCTTTTGCTCTCAATTCCTGGACTTTTCAGCTGAATTGTGCCAAGTTTTCAGCACAGGCTGAGCTCTTCCTTGATATTGGTGGATCTGAAGTGGGAGCGCTGTAATGGCAGGAGGAGGTTCAGACCTCACACCCCGCCAGGCACCGGAGAGTCTGGGCAGGAGGAAATGTCTGAGTGAGACGTGGATTTTCTCCTGGATAATGGACTTGGGCTGAAAGGTTTTCTGCAGCTGGATTGTTCAGAACCTCCCACTTCTTCTTGTAGCTTCTCTGAAGGCTAAAAAGGGTTGTGCTCATGTTGGAGTCTCACCCAAGAGGGTCACTAAGACCTTCTTAGAGATGATCTCTTTCCAGCCACTCATTTTTAGGAAACTTAGAGGAGTTTACATCTAAGGTGCAGGAGCATGAGTAGCTCTCAGGTTTGTCAGTCTGTCCCAGCCTCATCCTTCCGTCCTGGATTTCATCCTTGTCACGAGGCCAAGGATGATGTCCTTGGCTAAAGAAGTCAAGGACAACAAAAGGGCTTTTTCAAATACATCAATAACAGAAGGAAAACTGAGGATAACGTGGACCTGTTCCTGAAAGGAGAGGGGCTCTGGAAATAGAGGATAAAGAGAAGTCAGATAAACTGAGCACCTGCTTTGACCAGCCCTCAGGGATCCCTGACCCAGGAGAACAGGGAAAAGGAATGTGGGAATGTTGGATGGGGTCCTAGGAACCACCATACAGCAGATATGAGATGAGAGGTGATTCCTGGAAACCCACAGAGACCCTGGAGAGACACATCTCCCAGTGCCTGGGGACCCTCCAGTGCAGCTGTGGGGTCACAGTTAATGCAGGTGTGGGGTCACAGTGCAGATACAGGGCCACAGTGCAGATATAGGGTCACATTTAGTGCAGATATGGGGTCACAGTGCACATATGGGGTCACAGTGCAGATGTGGGGTCACAGTGCAGATATGGGCTCACAGTGCAGATGTGGGGTCACAGTTAGTCCAGATGTGGGGTCACACTTGCTCTTTCCTGGGCACAGCAGAAGGTCTCACCTCCCCCTGCCCCAGCTGTGCCATGACTCCCCCTCCAGCACATTACACACTCAGTGAGAAACAGCCCCAAAGCCCCCCCAGAGATCCCCACGCTGTGTCACCACAGTTCTTGGGGTGGGGAAGCATCCCCCACAGCCCCAGAGGGTGTCTGCAGGAGGGGATGAGGTCACATGGGTGTTCTCTTTGAGCCATGTGTTGGGTTTCCCACCCCTGACTGCCCCTGACCTCCCACTGCCACTGCAGGAGCTGCCCTGGCACGAGGGATGCCCTCGGCATGAGGGGCCTGCTCCCAAGTGCTGTGGGCACCCTGATGGGCACATTCCACTGGAACACATTTGTGTTCACTCCCAGTACCTCTGAAGTCAAACCCAGGCACTGCCTCTTGCCACTGATCCTCCCCCCGGGTGCCTGGGGGTGCACGAGCAAAAGTGAGGCTGGGAGCCAGGTCAGGAGATAGAAAATGACACTTTCTAAAGAAAAAAAGTACATAAATCTCATGAAGTTTCCTTCCCCTGTCCCTGCCTGTGAATCCTGCCTGTGCTGGGAAGCAGCAGGGTTCCCTTCCAGGGTCTGAGCTTCTCAAAATGATGAAAATCCCTCAGTGGCAAATCCAAAAATAATCGAGGCAGAGGGAGCATGAAGGGCTCTGCAGATGCACGGGGTCATGGGCAGGGTCAGGAGGCACCAGGGGGTTGTTCTGCCTGGCAGGGGGTTGTCAGGGGGATGGATGGCCCTGCTCCTGGAGGACAAGCCACCCTTGGCCACGTGGGCTATGAACTGCAGAACCATTCCAGGGTTAGGGAGGTGTTTCCCCCTGGATATGGACACAAAGGGAAGGCTTGACCTGAGGGATGTCTTTGGGGGTGTTCTTTGCTCTCCCCTGGAACAGTAGTGCCTGGTTTTGTGTTGTGTTTCTTGTCTGGATGTCTTTACCCAGACAAATTAATTCTCTTTTGGGCTTTATGAGAGTGTGACTGATTCAGCAAAGTGCCGTGGCAGATGAGACAGCCCAGATGAGCATCACATCACATCCAGGCTGGTGTTGGCTGCCTCCAGCAGCTGATACCCATCTGAGCCCTGCCAGCTTTCACCAAGAGGGAGATTGTCCCCAGATAACCAGCTGGGTCCCCTTCAATAATGCCTGTGTCTGATCCCACTCATCCTGCATAAAACCCCAACCCACTTATATTTCCTCTAAATGGAGACATTTCTCGTGCACATCCCACTGCAAAGCAGCATCATTATCCATGTGTGCTTGGGCACAGAAATCTCAGATATATTTTGAGCATCTGACATTTTTCCAAGAATAAACAATGGGAGAGTTGTGAAGTGTTTG
The DNA here is from genome assembly GCF_003945725.1 of Corapipo altera. Lineage (NCBI taxonomy): Eukaryota > Metazoa > Chordata > Aves > Passeriformes > Pipridae > Corapipo > Corapipo altera. The sequence goes on from NW_020884960.1 coordinate 401,583, forward strand.
CAAACTTTCCCTTCCCGCTTCCTAACCCTACAGAGAGCAAGCAGTAAATATTCAGTCCTTTAATTAAATGTTTATGGATTAATTTAAATGCTAATGAATTTTTTTTATTTTGAAAGAAAGAAAGAAAAAAAAATAACAACCAGGACAATTTCCCTCCGCAGCTGATGCTGGGACTCTGTCCCTTCATTCTACCAGCTCAGTCACTTTATTCCTTTCAGCTTGGTGAGAAGTTTGTCCTGTTGTCCCATTGCTATCTCTGCTGGTGGGTTGGATGGCTGAACTGCTTTGAACAGAGGGTAGTAAAGTTTACTCTGGTCTTAGCAGGACCAAGTGAGTCCACAGTGGAGGTGGTACAGAGTGAGGAGCTCTGGGCTGGACTGGGGATACTCAGCCCTCTGAGGCAGGATCTGTCCTCTCCTTATGCCTCATTTGCCACCTTGCCCTTACATCCCTTATTGTGGCTCCCAAAAGCACCATAATCAATAACCAACAATCAGCTGGAATGTGGTACTTTAAATTTAAAATTACAAAAAGCAGCAGTGCTGGACAAGTCCATCTTATTCCTCAGCGTTAAGCAGAAAGGAAATTGGTTTTATCCTAATTTTATCCTAATTTACATGTGGATGTGGCACTTAGGGACGTGGTTAGTGGTGGCCTTGGGGAATGGTTGGAATCAATGATCTAAGAAGTCTTTTCCAACCTAAGTAATTCTGTGACTCTGTAATTACACTCAAACATGGTCCAGCTCTGGTCAGAGTGTCTCTTCTGGCCTCAGTTTGTCCTGGAAAAAGACTCTCACTGCCACCTTCGCTTTTCCCTGCTGGATTTGGTGTCCTGTCAAACACATCCCAGCACATGGAGCAACCCAAGCCCTGTGGGGAGTCCATGTGGCTGTGAGATGTGGTGCAGTGGAGGGTGGGCCCTGGATCTCCCCTCTGTGCTGGTGCTGTGTGTGCATTCCCGTGAGGAGCACCCGGGCTCTTCCCGTGGTTTGAGCATTGATGGATCGGGTCGTAGGAGCCAAAGCAACAACCTCCAGGAGAACTGAATCGGGGGAAGGGATTGGTAAATATTGTTTTGTTGTTGTTATTGCTGCCTCTTTGGTCTCTGTAAGTGCTGCAGGGTGGGGATGGGCAGCAGCCCAGGGTGGTACAGGCAGGTTGTGCTGCCCTTGGGAGAGCCCAGCACTGCCTGAGAACAGTCTCTGTGCCAAAACCAAGCCCCAAACCCACTGCTGTTCCAGCACCTGAGGGACGTCTGTCTGCAGGGGCCACCCCACTGGAGAACAGTGTCTCCAGCCCGTTTTACAGGTGGGCAAACCAAAGCTCAGAGCTGCTGAGGGACTCCCTGGGGTGCCCAGGGCACTGGGGGCCAGTTCTGTGTCTCGTGAGTCTCAGGTGAGGGCTTTATTCACTTCATTCCACTGGGCATGAAATCAGATCAGATAATCACAGGATCATTTCGGTTGGAAAGGACCTTAAAGCTCATCCAGTGCCACCCCCTGCCATGGGCAGGGACACCTTCCACTAGCCCAGGTTGCTCCAAGCCCCGTCCAACCTGGCCTTGGACACTTCCAGGGATCCAGGGGCAGCCACAGCTTCTCTGGGCAACCTGTGCCAGGGCCTCACCACCCTCACAGGGAAGAATTTCTTCCCCAATATCCCATCTCTCCCTGCCCTCTGGCAGTAGGAAGCCATTCCTTGTGTCCTGTCCCTCCATCCCTTGTCCCCAGTCCCTCCCCAGCTCTCCTGGAGCCCCTTTAGGCCCTGCAAGGGGCTCTCAGGTCTCCCTGGAGCCTTTTCTTCTCCAGGTGAACCCCCCCAGCTCTCCCAGCCTGGCTCCAGAGCAGAGGAGCTCCAGACCTTGGAGCATCTCTGTGGCCTCCTCTGGACTTGCTCCAACAGGCCCCCATCCTGCTTGTGCTGAGGACCCCAGAACTGGCCACAGTGCTCCAGGTAGGGCTCACCTGAGCAGAGCAGTGCTGCCCTTGCATATAATCCAAAGCTTTAGGCTGTTTTGGCCTTGGAATAGTTTTGTCCAAGATTCTGGATGGGATCTCGGTAGGATCTGAGCCATTTTTTTTAAGTGGGATTCTTTAATCCAGCAGTAAACAGAGCATCCCTGCTGCAGGCAGTGTCTGCCCCATTAGAGAGAGATCCCCTCACTGCTTTTTTACCTCTGTCAGTGCTTATGAAAAAAAAAGAAATGCTGTGAGATTCCTCCCCTAATGAATAGACCCGTGTGTGCATGAATGTAGTGCAGCATCTTACAAGTCCATCTCAGTAGTTTTTAGGTCTGAGAATGAAAGTTAAAATGAGGAAAATATTGATTTCCCATAAAAGGGCTTTAATCAAATGCCCTGACACCCCAAGGGGGACAGAGCTCTGCTACAACACCAAATTGCACTTCATACACCATCTATTTTTCAAACAGTGTATAAATGAGCCTGCCCAGTGGATATATGAGAGTTCCCAGATGTCATACATCACAGGAGCAGGGAGAGCTGTGAGAAGAGCCAGTGCTGCCCGGCTGGGGAAGGGGGTGCTCTGGCAAGACCTCTGTGGGGAAAACAAGGTTTGTTCTTCCCTTGGGCAGGACCTGCAGCCAAAGGTCTGACAAGAGGTGCTTGCTCAGGACTTTAAACCTCTCATGGCCCTGTTTCTCCTGGAGTGAGGATATTTTTTTTTTTCCTTGGGGCTCTAAGGTCTCCCTGGAGCCTTCTCTTCTCCATGCTGAACAACCCAAACTTTCCCACCTGTCCCCAGAGCAGAGGGGCTCCAGCTGTCAAAGCATCTTCGTGGCCTCCTCTGGACTTGCTCCAGCAGATCCACGTCCTTCTTATCTTGGGGGCCCCAGAATTTGGAGGGCAAACACCTTTCTGGGTCTGGGGTTTGATCTGTGCCACCACAGCAGCAGAAAGAACTTCTTTGGTGCTCAGGAGTCAGCAAACTTGAGAGGAGCTTCAAGGTGATGCTGTTGACCCCGAGGTTCACACCTCAGGTAAATAACAGAGCCCTGGAGACCCAGATGAAAGCTCTGCCTTCAGGGGCCATGTCAGGCATTCCTGGGAGCCAGTCAGTCTCAGCTACTTGCATTATTAGCTTTAGCTTTCCTTGCTTCCACATTCCTGCCCTCCATCCTCTTCTGCCTCACCTCACAGTTGGGAAGTTCTTATTTATGTTTTGGCTTAAATCAAATTGCCTTGGCTTTGTAGCAGGGAGCCAGACAATATTAGCACCAGGGAATCAGTATTCCAGAGGTGCACTGCCTGCTTCCTGAGGACTTATTTATCCATCCTGGAGGAGGGGAGGGTGTGCAGTGTCTGTGCCTCCTTGTCCTGCCAGGAGCATCCTCCCAGCCCAGTGTCACCCTCCAAGTGGAGCTGGGTGCCCCTGACAGGGTTCTTCCAGGAGTTATCTGAACTGCTGTTGATTTGATTGGAGCAGTTTGTCCTTCCCTGCCACACATAATTCCTGTTATGATGGCTCATTTTTCTTGGCTGTAAGTGGAATTGCAGCAAACAGATAAGTTGTCTTACCCTTCCCCACTGATGGATCGTGCTGCTTCCTCCCCATGTCCTGCCTGCTCTGGGCTCACTGTCACTGCTCCACAATAAATACTCCCCTGTTCCCAGTGCTCTGTAAATCTCACCCAGAGCCTGGAAAGTTTTAGAAGTGCTCTGTCAAGTCACTCTGTCATGCTCGTAGGAGCAACCAAAGCAGGAGGGTTTCAGCCTCCTCTCTGAATCACCAGCTTCCCCCAGGCTGGGCAAGGCTGAGCACTGCTGACCCCAAGTGGAGTCTGTGCACACACCCTGAGCACGTTTAGAACCAGAGAGGCACAAGAGCGCCCCCCCCTGTGCTTGCCCCCGAGGGCCCAGGGGACTCTGTGTGCTCAGCCAGGCGTTCTGGGTGCCATCCAGCACTTGGAATGGGGACACCCGTGTAGGTGTCACTCATGGTGTGGTGGAGGGGCTGCCCCTCTGGCACCCAGGGTAGAGGGTCTCTGCCTTCAACACTCGTGCTCCCCAGAGCCACCAGCAGCTCCTGAGGCAGCTGGAGAGTGTTTGAAAAGCAGCAGAATGGTAGAATTGTTTAGTTTGGAAAAGACCTCTAAAACTATCGTGTCCAGCTGTTCCCCCAGCACTGCCAATGCCACCCCGAAACCATTTCCCCACGTGTCTTCTGAACACCTCCAGAGATGGGGACTCCACCACTGCCCTGGGCAGCTGTGCCAGTGCCAGTGCCTGACCACCAGTTCAGGCAAGAAGTTTTCCCCTGAATCCGACCTAAAAACCTCCCCTGGCACAGCTGGAGGCTCTTTCCTCTCCTCCTGTCCCTTGTTCCCTGGGAGCAGAGCCCGACCTCCCCCAGCTCCCCCCTCCTGTCAGGGGGTTGCAGAGCCAGAAGGTCCCCCCGAGCCTCCTTTTCTCCAGGCTGAGCCCCCCCAGCTCCCTCAGCTGCTCCTGCTGCTCCAGCCCCTTCCCCAGCTCCGTTCCCTTCTCTGGACACTCCAACCCCTCAATGTCTTTCTTGTCATGAGGGGCCCAAAACTGATCCCAGGATTTGAGGGGGGGCCTCATCAGTGCCCAGCACAGGAGTTGGTCACTGCCCTGGTCCTGCTGGACACATTATGGCTGATAAATTGGTGACAACCTCAGGAATAAATCAGGAGCAACTCACAGAGAGCAGCAAAGTCTTGCCACCTCCAAAATGAGTGTAATGAGGGAGAGCCAGACCATAGGGCACTGATAGGGAATGATTACTGATAGGGCACTGATAGGGAATGATTACAGTGACTATTGATTTTTCTGGAGGAGTGAATCACAGATCACATTAGGAGGTACAGCCCCTCTCTGCAAGGCACAGTGCAAGTGATCCAAGGGACAGTCTTGGCTCCAGAGACCTTCTGATCATGGTCAGGCTTTGGGAACTGGAAACCCCTGTGGAGCATCCTTGCTGCCACCTTCTCAGCTTTACATGGGGGATTTTGGAATTTAATTGAAACATCTGAAACCACTGGATTCCGTTAACAGCCTAAATCTGCCTTAATTTAACTGTGCATGGGGGGTTTGAAGTGTAAGTAGGTTAGCAGGTTTAATACTCCAGTTCAGACCCTCTGGCATGGACCTGTTTTCGTTCTGGTTTCTGGCATTGCAGGGGAGGCTGAGCTCTATAAACATGTCTGTCATCTCCATAAACACCTCTCTGCACCCCTGTGGAGACTTTAAAACAAAATCTGAGTTACCTGTTTGCAGTGGGCTGGTTGTGCTGGTCCCAGCTGGGAGCCAGGAGCACCACTGTGGGCTCTGGAGTGCTGAGGGAGCTTTAGCAGCTGCTGCTGCTCCCGGTGTTGGAGCTGTCAGGGACCATCAGGGGTGTGTTCCTTGGTGGGATTGCACATCACACACCTGCCCATCACCCCAGGAGACTCAGTGCTGTGTCAGCAGTGTGGGGAGGGAGGGATTGGATCGACCAGGTCAAGGATGTCGATGTTGTCTCGTGGAAATCTGGCTGTGTCTGTATTGGAACAAAACTCCTGAATCAGTTAAAAAACACTTTTGTGCATCTCAGGTTGTCAACCATTTTTATTATACAGACCCTTCTCACTTGCTCTTTCCCTTTAGATTCATGTTTGCTTCCTACTCTGCACCAAAGCACCTGGGCTGTGGGTGGATTTTATGAGCAGAAGGGAAGTGTGACCCCAGTCCTGCTCTGCTCTGTGAGAGAGAAGTTGGTTACAGGCTGACACATCAAAGATCGTTTGAAATGGCTTTTTGCCTGGCCATTACACACCCCTCCTCCTCCTGATCCAGCCCTTGCAGTAATTCAGAGGAGCTCCAGGGGCAGTAGGTGGTCCCAGTGCCATCACTGCAGGGATGTGCCATCCCTGTGGCACAGGGACACCAGCTTGGCCCAGGTGCAGTTGCACCGACCTGTTCCATGGCTCAGGGAAGTACCTGTGTTAGGGGAAGAGCCCTTCGTCCACCCAAACCTGCTTTCCAAGCACTTGGTATCTCCCAGGAGTGCATCCTCCTGTCTGTGCATGCCAACAGCACGTGGCTGCTCTGCCTTGGTGACCTGAGGGGGACAAGGAGTCACCTGTAGGAAAGTCCCTTCAGCCCTGGAGTGGGAATCTCCCTCTGACCATCTCAGTTTGTCCTGTCCAGTGCAAAGGAGGCTGGGTGTGCTCTGGGGTGGTGCTCATGGGGGATGGTGGACACAGCAACTCACAGCAGCCCTTCTGCACCTCCAGAAGGTGTCAGGGCTGAATGGAGCACCCTTGGGACCCTGGGCAGAAGTGACTACCCTCTGCACTGTGGGGTGGTGAGGGATGGCACAGGGTGCCCAGAGAAGCTGTGGCTGCCCCTGGATCCCTGGAAGTGTCCAAGGCCAGGTTGGACAGGGCTTGGAGCAACCTGGGCTAGTGGGAGGTGTCCCTGCCCATGGCAGGGGTGGGACTGGATGAGCTTTAAGGTCCCCTCCAACCCAACCCATTCTGTGGTTCTGTGACATATGAGACACAAGCAGAGCAGATGCCTCCAGGGGTTGGGGCTGTTCCAGACTGTCTCAGCAGGGTTGCAGGGTGGGGTCTTACTGTGAATCCCTTTTAGTGCTGGGCCTGAGGGGGTCTCCAGAAGTGCTACAGGGTGTGCAGTGTTGGGGGGCATTTGGAGATGGTCTCTACAAAACCCACAAAGATGGTGAAGGGTCTGGAGGGGCCGTATGAGGAGCAGCTGAGGGCACTTGATGTGTTCAGCCTGGAGAAGAGGAGACTGAGGGCAGCTCCAATCTCTGCTCCCTGTGAGCAGGGACAGCACCCAGGGAATGGCTGGAGCTGTGCCAGGGCAGGGTCAGGTTGGATCTTAGGAAAAGGTTCTTCCCCCAGAGGGTGGTTGGCACTGACCAGGCTCCCCAGGGCAGTGGGCACAGCCCCAAGGCTGCCAGAGCTCCAGGAGGGTTTGGCCAACGCTCTGAGGGACAGGGTGGGATTGTTGGGGTGTCTGTGCAGGGCCAGGAGTTGGGCTGGGTGATCCTGGGGGGGTCTCCTCCAGCTCAGGAGATTCTGTGAGGATGAAGCTCACTGGAGGCACACACACACTGCTGTGGTTCCTGGGCTTACAGGATTATCTGGGCTGCACAAGTCAGCAGGGACTGAGGATGGAGAGATCCAGGCTGGAAATGGCCAGCATAGAAAAGCAGCTGCCCTGGGAATCACTGCTCCCTCTGCAGGAGCTGCATTCAGGGCCAGGCAGAAACCTTCAGAACCAAGGGGGGACATCTCTGGGAACTGGTCCCCAAGGCCAGGATCCTGCAGCCTCTGCAGCACCACCAAGTCCTTCTCTTCCCTTCTCTGTGCCTGGGGAGAACGGAGAGGGACGAACATATTCCTGACTTGTAAACCCCACTTTGGAAAGTCTCCAGGAGTTCTTTCTACCACCTGCTTTTTACAGGCTCAGTTAAATTTTGGTTTAACCAGGGCTGGATATTTAACTGGCCCGAGATACCAGTTAATGTGGGAAAAACACAACCCTCCCAGGGACGGGGGTGAGGGTGAAAGGAAGGAGAGAGCTTGGCAGGGTGTTGCCAGTGCTGAACTAAAACACTGCTCATATGTCTGTGAAAATAAGATATCTGCACTTTATTCCTTCTGCAGGAGCTCCAGTGGGACCTTTTGCATGCTTTGAGAGTAGTGTTCAGCCTACCCCAAAATACAATTTTTAGTCAATGAACTACTCATCTGGAAATGTTCTTCCCAGCTTTACTCTAGCAGTGCTTTGTTTGTTGTGTTCATAAAACCATGTTCTCTGCCACGCTGATACCCCCATTCACTCTCTTCACTTCATTTACAAAGGAGCAGAGGAGAGATGCTTTGTCTCTGCACCATCTAAAATATATATTAGTACTTTCACATGGCATGGGCCAAGCATTTTACTGGTCAAATAACCTTGCTTCAGGATAAAATCTTCCCACTTTCCGGTAGGAGAAAATCCTCGTTTTTAAACACCCGTTGTAAATTAAGACCTTGGTATTTTCTAAAGCCCCTCACTTTCCTGCCTCATCATTTATAAGCTTCTAATCCCTTTAATCTTCCTAGTCAGGAGAGGTTCAGGCAGCAGGGAGCTTTGTAAAGGTGTGGGGATCTCACCAAATTCCTGTGTAATGCCCTCCTGCTCCGTGCTCTGGGTGACTCTGAGGTGACACTTTACCCAGCTGAGGGAGGGAGATCAACAACAGGGCAGTTCCCAGAGGGTGGGATAATGATTCCATGAACTGAAAGCTGGTTAAGAACAAACCAGCTTTCTAAACCCTTTCCTCTCCCATCTTCTGGGAGTTTTACCCATTTTCACCACAGCACATTTGGGATGGACCATCCACCTCCTTCACTGCACAGCACCAGGGTCAGGGACAGGGACAGGGACAATGCTGCTGTGCTGCCCTTGGCAGGTGACAAACTCCACGTGACAAACTGGAGGCACAATCTGTGCAGAGCATCAAGATGACCAAATTTGAGTTTGGCTGCAATTTCTACATCTGGACCTATTTAATGCTGGATTTTGCCCATCTCCTCCTCCTCCAGCCACATTTCATTTCCCAGAGGCTTAAACTGATCAGCAGAGAGAACAGAGCAACTTCCAGAGGTGTTGTGTTGCCCAGATGGACAACTAACTCAAAGGATAGACCTGAAATGTGAAGGGGGCAGGAATTGTCTCATCCATGGCTCAGTCATGGAGCTTCTGCTCAGAATTTCTGGGGGTTTTTCCAGAGCTTCTGTTTCCCAAAAGCAGGTGCCTCCCTGGTGGGGCTGTATGGGTGCTGCTGGAGGGACACCTCCCTCTTTAGCCAAGTCTCCATCCAAGCTGATGTTTTACTGTTCAGGTTTCATAGTGAAAACATGTGCCCTAAGTCAAACATCTTAAAGGAGTCTGAGATTATTGATATTCTTGCCATCTCTATAAACCCAGCTTGGGATCTTACTGTGAAATGGTCTCTCTTGACTGAAGGTGTGCATGAGATAACTGGCCTTAGTGGTCTTACAGATTTTATCTACAGCAGGTACTACTGGCACCCTTTGCATTTACAGGTGGCTTTTCAGGTGTTTCACAGCCATGAAATCTTCGTGACTTTGTCTTGAACCCAAAAAGCAGCTCCTGTGGACTGTGGCACGGGGGGGTTGCAGATCATAGTGAAAGAAGGAGGATTTCTCCCAGAGTTCCCATGTAAGGTGCTCCAGAGGGTGAGGTTTCCAGGATCATCACCTTTCATGGAGAGCCCTCCCAGTTTCAGCTGTGCTTCCAAACTGGCAGCCAGTCACAGGGACAAAATGCATGTGAGGCACAGAGACAAGAAATTAAATAACTTTTAGGAAATGACTGCAGGGATATTTATTCCTCCCCACTCATGAGCCAGAGGTCCTCTGGGCAAGGAGTGCTGTGGGAAACACTTCTGCAAAGCCAGGAAGATCAACACAACTTTGGGAATTCTTCCTTTGGAAAACAAATGTTTTGGATGGCCTGATATGCTAAGAGCTGGTGTGGTGCCCCATGAGCTGCAGGTAGCAGAAAGCAAGGCATCCTTCTCTCCCCATCACATCTCTGGTCCATCCCAATGCTCCCACAGGGCACTGTGGAGCTGCAGGATGTTCCCATGGGTGGGAATCCTCAGCCAGGGGGGCTCTGTGGGGGACCAGTTCCCTCAAGGCAGACCCCTGAGGGCCAACACATTCAGTAGGTGGTGAAGATTCTCCTGAACCCACCTGGCCTCTTCCAGAAATCCAGAGGTTTCTCCAAGCTCCTGGATATCCCCTGCCTCACAGCAGCTGATGGAGAGAGTTCTGGCCAAGCCATGAACTCAGCAGCTGCTTTTTCCCTCCCTCACACTCTTCATGAGTTTGGTTTTTAAAAAAATGAGCATTTTTAAAATAAACACCCTTTTCTCTTTATTCCTGCCATGTCTGAGGGACGTGGTTTAGTGGTGCACTTGGCAGTGTTGGGTTAATGATTGGACTCAGTGATCTTAGAGGGGGTTTCCCAACCCAAATAATTCTGGGCTTTTAAGATTCTGAAGCGGTTGGGGGACCTTTGCTCTTGTCCACTGCAAAGGCATCGTGGAAGCTGTGGTTTGCAAAATCCAGACAGGTTTCACAGCATCACCTGGTCCCCAGTGGGTTCCCAGTACAGTCATTAAATGGGAGTGCCAAATGCTGCCCCGCTGCCACTACAGACTCCACCTGCAAAGAACCAAGAGCTGTCACTGTGACCTAATAGAATTGAAGTCTTGTGGGTGAAGGGGGGTTAGGAAAACACTTCAAAATGGAATTTCCTTGCTTTCTCTGTCTCCAGTGTTGGTGGGGTGCAGTAGTGAGTCCCTAAGCAATAACCACGTGGTGTAGGGAGCTGTTGGCCTGTCTCAGACTCCTTTATAAAATATAAATGCTTAACATTATAAAGCCTCCTTGCCTTTCCCAGAGCCAGACTCTCACCAGAGCATTCAGTGGGTCACAAGGGCTTGTGGGTGCCATGCCTGGGGGTGTATCACTGTGTGTTCCCATGCACATCCAGCACCCTGGCAAGGGGGAAGATGAGGGAACAACTGAAAACCCAGCACAGTGAACCACAAAGTTTCATAAACCACCTCAAATTCCCCATTTAACTTCATCAGTTCCAGCTCATCAGAGAGCCCGTGCTGGCTCTGGGCTGTGGGCACAGCCATGCCAGGAGCCCCCTGGTTATTTATGGCCAGGGGCAGCAGGAGGACACAGTTCACAGGCAGCTCATTTAGCACCTGCAGATGAGCACTCACAGAGGGAGCCAGTGTGGGTTGGCTGCTCAGGGTTTATCCATGAGGGTCAATAGGAGATTCCCTGTGGGGATCATCATCCATCACACTGGAACAAGCCCTTGGCATCTGAGAGCTGAGCCCAAGCCTTGAGCATGCATGGAGCTCTGGAGCAGGGGCAGCCTTCCTGGTGTCTGCCCTCCTGGGGGATGGAAAGAATGGAGGCAAACTCATCCAGGCAGGGCAGGGGGAACTCAAGGTTATGAAAATGAAATCATTCTTCTTTTTTTGCTTTTCCAATGACTGCTAGTGTTAAAATGAATAAGTGTGGAGCAGCCGTTTCCAGGCAGATCCGTTCCTGCTCACAGCTCCTGGTGACAGTCAGAGACACCCTGTGCAGCCAGGAAAGCAAACAGAGCTGAACGTCTTGGGGGAGACCTCAGAGGTCTGTGGATCAATGGTGGAAGACACAGTCCCAGGCAGCCAGTTTTACTGATAAAAGATCAGTTTTCTTGGGGTTAAATAGGATAAAATAGGGTGAACAGGATAAATGCCTCACTGCTTCCTGTGCATGGGCAGTGAGGGTGAATGAGGGATAATCAGCCTTTGGGTATGAGGGTGTCAGGCACACACAGGGGACCCAAAGGCTGTTCTTTGTCACCTCTACTGGTGTTCCAGGCAGTGGTGAGGTGTTGGCCACTGCCAGATGCATTACAGGGAGCTCCTGGCACAGCCATCTGGTCCATGGTGGCAGCCCCACGACTGCAGTGCCACGGCCCTGCTGTGGTGTGGCTCCTCCAGGGCACCTCAGTGGGCTCTGGTAGGGGAAAGTTTGGAGAGAAGCTCATCTCAAAGGTTCAAGTGACATGTTTTGTTGTCTGGGAAAGCAAAGTTTGCCACTGTGAGTGCTCCCTCCACCAGGCCCAACAAATTAAGGCCAAACAGGCAGTAAATGTCCATGGGCCATTACTCCTCTCACAGAGGAGGCTGTGTGATGAGGGCCAAATTGCCATTTAATGGGATCTAATTGATTTTATAAGCTGTTGTGTTAACAAGAAGCTCTCCAGTGTCCCCTGCCATCCCCCAGGCAGTTTGACACGTGGGCTGTGCCCTTCCCCAAGGCTGGGAGAGCTCTGGGAGCTGCTGACAGGCACCCGCTCTGCTGTGACCCCCACCCTGGGGCTGGGGGCTGCAGAGGCCTGCAGAGCTTCCACCTCCCAGCCACAGCTCAGGGCTGGTAGGCTGGCTTCCCTGTGGGGTTTGGGAGCCTGGTGTGGGTGGAAGCAGCAGGAGTGCCTGCCTGGTGCAGGGAAGCTGTTCAGCATCCCATGGGAAGGGTGAGGTCGAGCAGCCTGTGTGGGTGAGCAGTTGCAGGGTCCTCACGGAGCCAGGCAGTGCTTGGGGCCAGCACTGGCCGCTGCCCTGGCAGGATAATTTGACTTTAAGTGGATGCCTCCATCAGGATAATCCATGGGGAGCATTCCCCATCCCAGAGCAGAGCCAGCAGGCCGTGGCAATGCTGCTGGCTGGGGTGACAGAGGTGTCCCTGGCTCTGGTGCCATGGGCAACACCAGCTGCTCTCCTGGCAGACGGGCTCTCCAGGCTTCATCCTCCTCCTCCTCCTCCACAGGAGGGAGGATGCTGGTCATGTCCCCTGGCCCCAGGGGACAGCTCCTGCAGCCCTTTCAGCTGTGTCTCCTGCTTGGGAAGGCGGGAGATGCTCCTCCTCTGCAAAGGTTTAATGAACATGGATAAAGCCACATGCAAAGTGTCTGTTGTCCCTGAGTCCCTCAGCCTGGTGCCGTGGCAGGGACCCCCCAGCTCTGATGGTTCCAGCAGCTGTGGGGATATTTCAGTTGCTTTTTATTTAGGAATTCGGTGGGTCCCTGGTAATTGGAATGTGGCAACTCCTCACACATAACAGATGAGATGGCCCTGGAGGGGATTTGTCACTGCTTCACTCCCCTCTGGCAAGAAGGGTTCATAAGTCACAGCTGACAAATCTTTTAATGACTTTTAAACTTCATTTACAGAAAAGAACGACCATAATCAACAAACAGTGATGGGCTACTAATCTTGCTGTGTTAAAAAGGGGGCCTGTGTCTTTAGCCCCTGGCGTGGGAGCTGAACGCTGGGAAGGGAGGGGTGATGCTGTCCCCCAGAAGGTCTACCAGGGTGTGAAGAGATGAAAACAGGAGTCCCAAGAGTGCTGGCAGTCCTGAGCCATCCCACATCATGGTATGCACGACTGACAGGGTGATACTGATGGAGGATGAGAGCACAGATGACGTCCCTTCATCCCTGGCTTTGGCCCAGCGCCCGCTGACGTCGGTGGGAAATCCCCAGACCATCAGTTTGGAGGGTGGCACAGCACCCAGGAGCAGCTGTGCCCTCCACAAAACCAGGCTTTTCTTTGCTCCCTGCATCCACAGAGAGCTGGAGAGGCACAGAGCAGTAGATGGGGAGCAGGATCTGTTGTTTTCCAGGAGGAAAAGGAATGGCTGCCAGCATAGGTCTTGAGTTGGCACCTGGAGCAGCTCAGCTGCTTTCCAGGTCTCTCTCCCCCATCCCTGCAGCCTGCACCCCATCTGAGGTGCTTTCCTTGGGGAGAGGGTGGAGCCTCAGAGGTGGCATTCAGCAAAATCCCACCTCAAGTGAAGTGGGAGCCACATCCCAACAGCTCTGCAGAGATTTATGTCTTAATCATTGATGTCATTCTCCTATTGAATGTGTCTGAAATAATTTTGAGAGGCAAACAGCTGATGATTAACTCCAAGAGAGGAAAGGAGGATGTCAAACCCCTCAGCTGGTGAAGAATTGAGGGTTGCTGTGCCAAGGACCTGCAGCTTCCCCTTTCCTGTGCTCCCTAAGGCTCCTCATCCCATGTCCTGCTCCCACTGCCACCAGCCCAATCCCTGGAAGTCTGGCTTTGGTGACACCCATGATGTGGAGTCCTTTAGCAAGTGAGAGGACAGTCAAGTGGTTTGGAAAACATGGACAAGCATTTTGGAGGAGCAGTCTGGTCTGGGTCCCAGGGATCCCTTTGATGTGCTCTCCCAGGATCCTCAGCTCAGGACTTTGCTGAGTCTCCTGGTGGTTGGGCCTTTGCTAAAATCCCCGGGGGCAGGAAGCACGTGGTGACACAGAAATCCTGATTTCTGCTCCATTACTCAGAAGAACCAGGCAGAACCCTCATGGCTTGGAAGAGGCAGGGCTGGGGGAGGAGCAGGACCAGTTTGGCTGGGAACAGCAGCACTGGGGTGTTAAAAAAACCGTGGCATCACAGTGCAGGACTTCAGCTTAGGAGATGAGGCTGGTGGTTGGACTGCATGATCTGAGAGGTCCTGTCCAACCCCAGTGATTTTGTGATCCTTTGAGACACCAGCAGAGCTCAGTCAGAATGGGGTCAGCAGAGCTCCACCTGCAGCAGCTCCTCTTTGGGAGCTGGGTGGCCCTGGCAGGGGATTAAATCAACTGGTGGTGGGTTGGCAGCATGAAATGGGGTCCCTCCTGGAGCCCAGGTTTTCCCTCTAGTTCAGTGTTGCCCCGTGGTAAGAGATCCACGTGTCCTTCCCACAGGAACCTGTGTCGTGCCCAAGGTAAGGTGGGACATGGCCCAACACTGGAGCCTGGGAGTATGAGAAATAAAAATACGTTTTTTATAGGCATATCATGAAGTTGTAAGATATCCAAGTTCAAAAAAAAAATGGACTTGAGTATCAGGGTCTTTTTCGGCCAGATAAGGGAAATGCAAGAGTTCTTAAAAATCTTTTGGGGCCATTTTTGTACAAAAGGGTTCTTTTCTCTCTTTGGGTTAAGAACAACGGAAATCCATCATCTTTGACAGGAGACACCTTGCAGCCAATCAGAATAAAAGGAAAGCCCCTTTTCAGAGAAAAGAAACCTTTTTAGGCAAAAATGAATATATTAAACTTATCTGAAAAAGACTGGGATTTTGTGAAACTATAAAATGTATAAGATGTAAGGCCAAAGGTTCTTTTCCGTGGAAACTCAGTGAGGGAAAAACCCGATGCACCAAATAAATTCTTCTTTGTTTCTTTGTTCCCTGAGTTTATGCCATCTTTCTAAATTTAAAAGAGGAGTATTTCTCACAGGAGGACTCTTGGACATGGCCAGAGAGGTTTGGGATGAGGAGGAGAGCACTGGGCTCATGGACTGGGACCCGAGGCTCCTCTGTGGCCAGACTGGGAGCCCTGCTCTCCCACCCCTCCCTGCCGTGTGTGTGCCAGACTGGGAGCCCTGCTCTCCCACCCCTCCCTGCCTTGAGCAGGGGATGCTGAAAGCAGCAGAACAATGGCAGTTCATTAACAGCTAAGAAAGTTCCCGGCAACTTCACTTGTTTTTCCTCATAAATAAATCATTTGCTGCTAAAACAACAATTGGGCTGCAGGGGGAGGTTGGTCATTAAGGAACATCAAGTCAATGGGCAGCTGATGAGAACCTGTCTCCACTGTGTGCCAGTGGGAGGGGGGGCATGGAAACATTGCGTCTTCCTGTTAGGCTGGGAATGATAAAGAATTAAAGAATAATTCTCAAGAAATTAGTCATGGCCAGCCATTAATGAGCATCTCAGTAACACACTAATGAGCTGGCTTCAGATGCCTGTAAAAAAGGCCTTTAATTAGATTAATACATGTAGCATTGTCCATCACCCTGTAGGTAATCATCAGGTTTTGCACCAGTGGGAATACAGATGATATTCTATTTAATTGCTGTTGCCTTTTCATTCTCTTCCTTTCTTTTTTTCTTTTAAATATTCTTTCCTCCAAAGAATTCTGTTTCTGTTCTCGAACATAACCTAAATGTTATCCATGGAATTCTGCATCTGAAAGAGCTGCCAGACTGGGCTTATCTGATTCAATTGACCTTTAAAATTTATTTTGCTGCTGTCAAAAAGAATGTTGGTCTATTCACGAGAGATTTCCAGGGTGATTAGAAGCAGAGACTCCAGAAAACTCTACTTGTTGCATAGTCTGCAATCAGAGGACAGTCTTAGTTGGGGTGGGCTTTTAGGAGAAAAGTGCCTTAATTTAAAATATGTTTTCATGGAAAAGCAGAGTGCAGAAGGGTTCAGTGTGAATGGGGAGACCATGTTCAAGTAGACAGTAAAGGAACTGCCGAGGAGCTCCTTCTCACAGGGTGATGAAACCCGGGGATTGATCCCTGTAGGCTTCAGGAGATGCCTTAATTCTTGCTTCTAGCTCAGTGCTGACAGTGGGATTTCTTTTTTGACCTCCTATCCTGTCAGGGCTCCCATGTTTTAGGTGCAGTTTTGTTAGTGTGGGAGTGGAGACACAAATTTAACCCCCCCGAGGTTGCTACCTGCATGAGCATCCTCATCGGAGGATGACAGACATCCTGGTTCTCAAAGGAATTCTGCTCTGAGCTGCAGGGCAGGACTGAGGCTCAGGGCACTTGGGGTGCTCCTCACTGTCCCATTGCTCTGCTGGTGGGACACTGTTGGTCTGATGTGGCCCAAAGAGAGGCTTTGGCCTTGTCAAGCAGATGGAGATGGTGGATTCCCCATCCCTGGAAGTGTCCAAGGCCAGGTTGGACGGGGCTTGGAGCAACTTGGGCTAGTGGAAGGTGTCCCTGCCCATGGCAGGGGGGTGGAACAAGTCAATCTTTAAAGGTCTCTTCCAACACAAACCATCCCATAACTCTTTGGGATAACACATTACCTGCAAAGGTGATGTAGGGGAGCAGCTCTAGCAGGACTCCACACCTGAGCAATGAGCTGTGCAGCATTTGGAGGGAGCCCCAGACCTGTGGAGACACACAGGGAGAGGAGCAGGGCTGCCCCAAGGGCTGCCTGGATGGATCTCAGTGTCCAGCTGAGGTCATCCCTTTATCACACTTATTAGGAAGGATTTAAAGCTCTAATGAATAGATTTTTAAGCTTCTACAGGCATGGATAATATGTTGGACAGATGGTAACGAGCCACAGCTATAAACTATGTGCTTGACCTGATAGACTTTGTGACCATTGCACCTTTAACAGCTGATTAAATACTTATTACAACAGCTATTGATTATTTATGGCTCCTTCATGAAGGATTTCAGTTGCACTGAAATTGAAACCAGAGCCAGGTTTTCAAAGGATTGGCAGGATTTCTCCAGTTCAAAATGACTTGTTTTAGTCAAAAATTAATAAAGGGAGACTCTGCGCAGCAAGATGGAGAGTTGAGGGAGGTCTGTGAGGGAGCTGATTCTGCTCACACACAGTCTGAGTGTGTGGGATGGCGCAGCCTCCACCCGAGCAGGGGAAGGGAACAGGGTGGGGAGCAGCTCCCCCCTCACTCACCCCATAAATTGGGAGCTGAGTGCTCGGTGGGGCAGGCATTGAGGGCAGTCAGGAACAGTCCCAGGAGTTTCCAGGTGCTTGCAAAGGCAGGAATGTCTGGATGTTCTCCCAGGGGGTGCAGGGGCACCACCGCCTCTGTCCTTATGGGCTGTCCAGAGCTGGGACAGTGCTGGTGTCTCCCTTCAGGTCAGGTGTTAACAGGATTTCATTCTTCCAAGGAAAACACAGGGTGGAAGCTGGGCTGAAACTGGGCTCCCTGAGCTGCCTGCTCAGAGGGGGAGCCTCTGCAGGGGCTGGGAGTGATGGCCACTGACAGAACCTGAACCAGGGCAGGGCTGGGCTTAGCCAGGTGGGAGCCTGATGGCCTCAAGTAGTGCCAGGAAAGGCTTAGATTGGGTGTTAGGAAAAAATTCCTCCTGGAAAGGGTTGTCAAGCACTGGGACAGGCTGCCCAGGGCAGTGGTGGAGTCACCATCACTGGAAGTGTTGGAATAGCCCCTGGAATGTGGTTTAGGGGTGAGCATGGAGGTGGTGCTGGGTTGATGGTCGGACTTGGTGTTCTTAGAGGTCTTTTGCAATCCTAATGGTTCTGTGATCTGCAAGGTGGAGCCCTGGGAAGTGTTTGGAACAATTCCCAGAGCCTTGTCTGCTGGGAGGGGGGAGAGCCCAAAACAGCACTCAAGGACCCCCTCCCTCTGCAGTGAGAGGATCGTCCCTCACTGGGATGTGCTTGGTTGCACTTTACAGGGGGAACAAGATTTGCAAAGGGACCCCACAGCTTCAGACCCAGCTAGTCTGGCTCCTGCTGAGCTCATCTGCAGCTCTCAGCATAGCAGAGATTTCCCCAAAAGACAGCCCTGGTGCTGCAGAACCAGTCTAAGAATTGTGACATCTTTCTCTGTGCCCTTTCTTTAATAACTTCCTGGTCCTTTAACAATTCTGTCTGGTAGAATCGAAGCTGTTCTCCCCAGAAAAGCCAAGAACTGGTTTCCTCCCAGTTTCTTCTATTTATTGAAGCTCAGCAGTGAAGAGGGTCCTCCTGCTCTCCTGAGCCCTCCGGGTTTCTGTGCAGGACTTGGGGACTCAGATGTTATTAAAAAGATTGCAGGGTTTGTGTTGGTTATTAAACCAACACTTCAGAGCCTGGCTCTGCTGTTTGGGGACTCACTAGCAAATTACTCGGGGCTCTCTGGGGGGAAAATGATTGGCACTGGAGCTGCTGGGGCCCGTGATTCCAGGCTCATGTGCAGTTCTGTGCTCTCGGTGGGGCTGTGCAGTGCCATCAGGGGAGTCCCTCTGTCTTGCAGCTGGCCATGTTTCTCTTTAAAACTGTCTTTTTTCAGCTCAAGGGACCGTTTTAGCCAGAAAACAGGCTGCCCAGGGAAGCTGTGGCTGCCCCTGGATCCCTGGGAGTGTCCAAGGCCAGGTTGGACGGGGCTTGGAGCAACCTGGGCTAGTGGGAGGTGTCCCTGCCCATGGCAGGGGGTGGAATGAGATGAGCTTTAAGGTCCCTTCCAAACCAAACCAGGAAGGAAGGAAGGAACCAATCAACCAGCTCACTTCTGGCAATCTCATCCCCAAGTCTCCTTATGTCTTTGGGGGCATTTGGCAGCAGGAAGTGTCACTGTGATGTGTCTGTGGCCCTTGGTGAAGCTGGTGGCACACACCCCTCCACCCCAGACCTCTCCTGTCTGAGCCTCAGTTTCCCTTGCAGAAAACAGGGATAATCCTAGTACTCTGTCCTCAATGTTCTCTGGGGTCCTACAGGGAAAGAACCCCTTTGTACATTCATTTATTCATGTTCAGGTGCCATTCCTAGTTGCCTTTTGTCTTGTTCTCTCTTCCAACTCAATCCATCTCGTTGCAGCTGTGGGTTGGGGGGCTGAAAGTTGAAAGGAGAGCTGTGGAAATGCACCAGCTGATGACAGTGATGGTTGTTAGAATGTCCATCTATACCCAGGAATAGGTGTCTCTGCTCTGTGTGTGGTTTCAACCAGACACATCACCAAGATGCTCTGGCTCAGGCTCTCTGCTTTTTGCATGGCATATCAAAGCTCTAGTGGCTGCAGAGGACACTGTTCCACAGCTGGAGAGCTGTGGAGGGGACACTGAGCCTCCATGGTGGTGGCTGTGCTGGATTTAGTCTGGACACAGCACAGAGTGCCCTGGAATGCAGTGGGGGGGGAGTGTGAAATGTTAGCAGTGATGACTAAAATATCCTTCTCCAGTTTTTACAGTCAGGGGCCAAGGAGTGGTGTAAAATGACTATTGTGCCTGAGAGGAACCAGAAATGAGTGGGACAGAGAAGACAAGGGAGGCTGTTTTCTCCAGGGAGTGCTGGGCTTGCACGAGCAGCAGAAGACCCCTCTGCACGGGGTGTTTGAGCACTGAGGGGTTTATAAGGTGCAAAGTGAGACTTGGGCAAGCACTTGTTAGCTGGGAGACCCCAAAAGCTCCGAGCAGTGCTGTGCTGGAAGCCCCAGCTCCCCAGCCTTGGCCTTCCCAGCCCTCCCTGCCAAATCCCTGCCTGTGCAGGGCCAGCAGTGTGTGGGCAGATGGCCCTGGGAGAGCATCCCATCTGCAGAGGCGGCGGGTTCCCACTGGCTCCTTCCCAAGCCCTTCCCAGCAGCACAGCCCTCACCTTGCCTGACCTTGGCTTTGCCATCTGGTGGCCCCATCCCATCGTCATCAACTCCAGGCACAGCTCCTGCACAGACCTGCCCTGTCCTGACACGGCCCCGGAGCCACCGAGGCTTCCAAGGGAAGGCTGTACCCAGGGAGGGGGTGCTGAGCACCCAACCCATCACCCCTCCCTGCAATGAGGGGTGAGAGTCACTGCTCTCATCTGCAGCCTCTAGAGCCGAAGGCTTTATGGGATTGTTGGGACTGAGCATCCCAGGTGGGGAGCAGAGGAGACAGCACAGGAGAGACAGTACAGTCACTGTCACTGCCACGTGACATCCCTGAACCCCCAGGGACAGCCAGGGGGTCACAGCAGGGCTGGTGTGTCCCTGGGGTAGCAGGACCACCCAGGGAACAAGCAGAGCACTTGCTGGTCCAGCTACAGGGAGCGTGTGGGAAGGTGACAGGAGCCAGAAGGAGGTGGGGATGGACAGCAGGAACCTGGAGAGGTGCAGGTTTCCTTTCACCCCCTCACCTCCATGGCAGCAAGGTTTTACCTGGGAGATGCCTTGGGAGATGCCTTGGGAGATGTCTCTCTGCAGCTGAAGGTCCATCTGGTACCTTCGTGCCCCCCTGAGAAACAACTTCACCCAGGTCTTTAATTTTTAAAGCAAACCTGTCCATTGACAGCTGCAGAGCTGGCTCATGTTGCACCCGCTGAGAGGGGACACACAGCTCACCAGATCTGGGGGGAAACACACCTTTATCCCCCCTTCCTACCCCATCCTACCTGAATCCTCCAGCCAGCCTGTTCTATTCCACACACAGAGGCAGCTCGACCCACAACCCTCCTGCACAGGCTGAAGGAGCTCAGCCCCTGATGGACCTGGAGTGTGCAGCTGCAAACAGCTGGGCAGAGCTTCAGGCTGTTGTGGATAACACCTGCCTGGGCTGGTCAGTCCTTGGGAAGGGTTTGGGCTTCCCCTGATTTGGGGGAGCAGCAGTAAAGCTGTTCAGTGATGGGGTGTGAAAGCAGAGCCAGGGGTGTGTTTGATTGGAACACTGGATTTAATTTTGAGGAAGAGAGAACATTCCTTCTGCCTGCAGCTGGGCCACACCTGGGAATGGTGCGGCCAAATTTGACCAAGCTCCTTGCTTTCTGTGGCAAAGTGTGTGGCACACACCCCTCCACCCCAGACCTCTCCTGTCTGGGCCTCGGTTTCCCTGGCAGAAAACAGGGATAATCCCAGTTCTCTGTTCTTGAAGTTTTCTGGGGTACAGGTAAAGAACCCCTTTATACACTCATTTATTCGTGACCAAGTATCATTCCTAGTTGCCTTGACATGGCAAGTTGCCTTGACACTTGCCTAGGACATGGCATGGTTGGTGTCTGCCCTAACTTCAGGAAGGCTTTTGACATGATCTCCTGCAGCATCCTGGCATCCGGATGGGATACAAGCCTGGATGGGTGGCTCCCAGAGCAGTGCAAGCTGGATGGTGGGCTCCAAGGGCAGGGAGAAGGGCTTGTACTCTGCCCAGAGGCCAGTTGTGAGGGCAGCTCCTCCAGGAACTGGGAATGGGGGAAAGGAGGGCCATGGGTACACAGCAAAGTGGGTGGGAGACTGGCATAGAGTCTGGCAGATAAGCAAGGATGGAAAAGTGGGAATGCATCATCTGGAGGGGAGGGAGCTAAGAGAGGCCAAGGGTGTCCATGGGGAATGGCCTGGGGTGGGTGACAGAGGTGCCAGGGCAGGTTTGCTCTGAAACAGAAGTTACAGGCAACTACAGCTGGAAGCTCTGGGAGTGCCCAAGTGTAAAGCCACGTGCTGAGGTCACTGTGGAGTGACATCCCTGAATCCCCAGGGCAGGAACAGCAAAGGAGTCACAGCAGATCTGGTGTGTCCTTGGGGTAGCAAGACCACCCAGGCTACCTGGCTGCAGATACCCCACATGTGTACAGGCTCTCTGAAGGTCCCACACAGCCCCAGCCAGTCCCATCATGTCTAGGATGGAGATTCCCTGGGGACTGGCCATGCCAGAGCAGCCTCCAGCTGGGATTTGTGCAAGTACTCAGGATTTCTGTCCTTGAGGCTCAAGCTGGCAACCCAGAGTGACCAAACTGCTGGAAAACCCCTCCATTTCTCTCCATCTGCACCAGGAATGGGGAGGTTTCCTTTGTGAATCTCTTCCAGATGGCACTGCAAAAATAAATTAAAATAGAGACCATTAAACAAAGGCGAGTTTTTGGGTTGGAAGTTGGAGCAACCTGAAGAAGTTGGGCACCACTTGCCAAAGGTTGAGAGTTGAAGTCACTTAAATTCATTTAAAAGTCCTGTCCTTTGGCTCTTTTTCCCAGTGTTTTTAGGAACACTCTGTCTGCCAGGAACTGTTTTGAAAGTAATAAAACAAAAGTCTCTGGCTCTTCTAATTCATAAGCGTGAAAGGGAAGATGCAACAAGCCAGAACTCAGACAAAGCCTAACTCTTTTTCTGATTGGATTTAGCAGGAAGATTATTTCCAGTCTCACTGGCAGGTTAATGGAGTCTCAGGGGTTGGAGCCAGATGAGATTTATTGTGGAGTCTCATCCTCACACAGAGGCTCAGACTTGCCAAGTGTCTCCAGTGCTCTGGATGGTCTGGTTTTAAGGGATGAAAGGGATCGAGTGTCCAGCTCCCAGATGGAAAAGGTGGAGGTGTGCACATGGATCTGGGCTGTGCAGAGCTCAGTGGTGGGGTTGCTGTTGCAGCACCCTGTGGCTCCCCAGGTGGGCTCTGCCTGTGGGGTGGGTGACTCTCCTCCCTGTCTCTGTCCTGGACTGAAGTTTCAAATCCTGGGAATACAGAGCAAGTACTGCTGAGCCCGGATACGCTGCTGCTTGTCTGTGTGGGTACAGCTGCCCTCGGCCAAAACGGGGCTGTGGGCAGGAGCAGCCCCTGCTGGGTATCCCGGGGAACAACATCCATCGCCCGAGGAGCCGAAATGGGGCTGCCCTGGCAACGGGTGTGATGATGCTCTGCCCCCAGACAGGTTTAAGAGGAGACAGAAATCCTGTGGGGAAGGTCTGTACAGGAGAGGACAAGGAAGAAGGAGGACAGGGGTTTTTGGAAAGTCTTGGATGCAACCCCAGAATGTTGTGGCTTTTTCCCAGGTTTTGCCTGCCAGGTGGGAAGTGTAGGAAAGGTAACTCTGGTTTAGGCTCAGCACTAACTGGCTCGGTGTCAGTGCCTCGGGCAGGCTGGGCTGTGGGCAAGCAGAGCCTACCAGGGCTTGGGCACAGGGTGACAGAGTCCACAGGGGCTGCACCCATCCAGTCAGGCAGCTGCCACTGTCCCCAGCTCGGACCAAGCTGCTCAGACTTGGGCTTTGAGCCCACAGAGCCAAAACCCCAAAGCCAGGCAGGGCTGTAGCTCTGCCCCAGTGCCAGGGCAGACGCTGGGGATCACCAGGGAGGGCACTCCGTGGTAGCAGTGCATCCCCTGTGCCAGGCTTGGGGACCTCCAGAGGCTGTGGGCATCCTGGTGGTGTTGCCCTTGGTGGTAGGAGCACCTGTGGGTGCTGCTGGAAGGGAATGGGGAAGAGCAGCACCTCAATGTGCATCGTAAAACATCTTGCCTGGATCCCAAGTAAATCTGCAGCACAACAGCGATCCCAAAGCATCCCCCTGTGTCTGGAAGGTGAAAATGAAGCTGATCTCTTTGGCCAGCTGTGGGTTTTGCTGCAGGAGGGGGAGCAGGCAGCCTTAGAGCAGCCAGCCTTGCTTTGATTTCACACAGCTTCCAGTCCTGTCCCGTGGTCCTCAGCCGTCGGGGGAAACCCCTTCTCAGGGGCTGCCCATGAGCCACTCGAGGCAAGAAACTTGAAGGCTCGTGCTGTGCAGCCACGGGAGGGGGTCGGAGTGGCTCCCAGCCGATCTGGCTGAGGGCTCTGGGATTTCCAGGCTAACAGTGACACCTCCTGTTTGAAGCACAAAACCCAGCTCAAAGCCCGGGCAGTGCTGTGCAGGTGCCACACAGTAGCACAGGGGCTGCTTCACTGCTCAGATCTCTTTGTTTGCATCCAGAAAACTCGAGTCCTCTTCCAGGTGTGAGAGGGGACCTGTGGGGACAAGGCTGTGCCTGTGTGTGGTGAGAGCTGGGCTGTACTGGGAGGTGGTGGCAGGAGAGAGGCTGGAAAAGTGGGCATGAATCAAGGTGCTGAATGCAAACTGCTTCAAAAAGAGCAGCTCTTTGAATGGTAATTAGGTATAGAGAGGTAAAAGCTTTTGTATAACGGCATTAAAGATGTAAAATTTATTTAAATCTTGTTTTCTCCCCTAAAAACAACCTTAGAATCATAGACTACCCTGAGCCGGAAGGGACCCACTGGGGTCCAACTCCTGGCCCTGCTCAGGATCAGCCAAGTGTCAACCTCGTCAGTGGGTTTCCAGCAAGAGTTTAGAACTGACTGTGCTGATTGCCTGGCAGGTGGGATCCCCTGGAGGTGGTTTCCCTGGAGGTGGGATCCCCTGGAGGTGGTTTCCCTGGAGGTGGGATCCCCCAAAGGTGGGATCCCCTGGAGGTGGGATCCTCCTGCTGTTGAAGTTGAAGAGCTGGTTGAAGTTGTTGCTAGTTGAAGACCAGCTAAAGTCGAGGAGCTAGTTCCCTCACTCCAGGCTCACTGAGAGATTTGTCCCCTCTCCCTTCCTGTGAGCCCCTGGCACTGCCCTTGGCACTCCCCTCCTGACCCTCCCAATTCCTTCTTCCAGGCGTCCAAGATGTCATTAAAGGTGCAGACGAGCAACATCACGAACAAGAATGACCCCAAGTCCATCAACTCCCGGGTGTTCATCGGCAACCTCAACACGGCCGTGGTGAAGAAGTCGGATGTGGAGACCATCTTCTCCAAGTACGGGCGGGTGGTGGGCTGCTCCGTGCACAAGGGCTACGCCTTCGTGCAGTACTCCAACGAGAGGCACGCGCGCGCCGCCGTGCTGGGCGAGAACGGCCGCGTCCTGGCCGGGCAGACCCTGGGTGAGTAGCTCCTGAAACCACTTTGGGTGCCCGGGGGCAGCGTGGGTTGGTCGTTCTGTAGATAAAATCTGTTAAAATTTTGTGGCTTCTGTTGAGCCACGAGGGGCGGAAGGGACTGCCCTGCTTTCTGAACTCCTTCTCAGGGAGGAGTCAGGGTGTGGCTGGATCCAGTGTCGCCTCAGTTTAGCACAGAATCAACCGGGTTGGAAAAGACCTCTGAGGTCATCAAGTCCAGCTTTTGACCCAACACCACCTTGTCACCCAGCCCATGGCACTGATGCCACATCCAGTTTCACCTTCAACACCTCCAGGGACGCTGACTGCACCCCCTCCCTGGGCAGCCCATTCCAATGGCTGATCACCCTCTCTATAAACAATTTCTTCCTAATATCCAACCTAAACCTCCCCTGGCACAGCTTCAGAACAAGCCCTCTTGTCCTACTGCTGGTTCCTGGCAGAAGAGACTGACCCTCTCCGACCACAACCTCCTGTCAGGGAGTTGCAGAGTTATGTCAACATTTTGAATTTCAGGAATTACAGAGGTGGGATTGAACCGCTTTTGTCCTGCAGGTTTTAATGATTGGCAAAATGAGAGTATTTATATAAAAAGAATCATTTATCATTACAAGTGATCAGACAAAAGATCTTAATTGGAATCATTTACTACAAAATATAAAAGCTAAAACTACCAGTAGTAAGATAAGATAGGACAGTGCACTATATTGAAGCAATTACTGAGGCAATTATATTAAAGCTGGCAAAAAGAAATAATTATTTAGTAGAGATTTGATGTAACTCACCCAGACCAGTGGTGGCACAGTTCCACAGGGGCTGGTCAAGGGATGGCCAGTCCCAGGCCAGGCTTGGACATGGATGGGCAGATGGTGTCCAGTGATGGTGAGCAGGTCACAGATGACCCGGGCATGACTGAGCAGGGCTGAGGTGACAAGGCAGGTCTGGGGCAGGGCCAGCAGCGTCCGTGGCTGTGGCAGAGCTGGAGACCAGCACTCCAACACCACCACCCAGGCAGGGGCCAAAGGCTCCCATTGGAATGGGGTCAGAAATGAAGCTGCTCATGGCCAAGCAGGCACATCAGTGCCCTCAGGGCTTTGACACTGTGGCCCAAAAACTCACCTGTGGGCTGTGATTGTAGAAGGTAAAGCACAGTTCTGAATCTTCCCATGTCCTTGTCCTGGAACTGATGGGTGGGAAAAGATGCGTGGTATCAAAGAAAGGACAAGGGGGAATGGCTTCAAACTGACAGTGCAGGTTAGATGGGATATTAGGAAGAAATTCTTCCCTGTGAGGGTGGTGAGGCCCTGGCACAGGTTGCCCAGAGAAGCTGTGGCTGCCCCTGGATCCCTGGAAGTGTCCAAGGCCAGGTCGGACGGGGCTTGGAGCAACCTGGGCTGGTGGGAGGTGTCCCAGCCCATGGCAGAGGGTGGAATGGGATGAGCTTTAAGGTCCCTTCCAACCCAAACCATTCCATGATTCAGTGATTCCCTTCCTGGACCAGGCCTTACCCTTAGCCTGTCAGGGGAGGTGATAGTCTGACTCAGCCCAGCTCAGCCTAACTTTAGCCAGCCCATGTTAAACGAGAGAACTTCCCCCACGTTGCACCGTTGTGGGATGAGAACTAACAAGCAAACCCTCCGGGCTGCTCCCAGCTGCAGCCTTGGTTTGCATATTGCTCTGAAGTGTCTCGTGCTGAGAAACTCTTGTCACCAGCTCCAAGCTGAGAATTGGAACTGGAGACAGTATTTTTAATGAAAAATGGTGATTTCCAAGGCTGCTGCAGGCATTGGGCACTGGGGACCAGGGAAAGCAATTTGCAGCCCATTCCCACCCTGCTCCTGGCCCAGCAGTCTGAAATGAGAAGCTTCCTGCTTGAGCTGATCTGTGATACAATGTGCTGCTCCAGCTGGGGTTTATCTGGAGAGGAGAAACTTCTTTTCACTTCTCTAATGGTCCAGAGAGCAGAGCTGCAGCCAAGGCCAAGCACATGTGCCAGGGAAGCTCCCAGCCCAGGGGATGCCCACATGTGCAGTCTGTAGGTAGGATGGAGAGGGCCTTGGGGAGAAAAGGAGCTCCTTGTGATGCTCCACAGAGATACAGGAGACAGGCAGCACTTGCCCATTTAGCTGAAGAGAGAGATGAAAAGTTTTCCATGATAGGAACCTCTTTCTCCTCTCAGTGCTGGTCCCAGAGCTCTGGCATTCCAAGGCAAGGGACTGTATTAGGGCTGGGTGTCCTGTACATGTCCTGGACAAATTGGAAATTCAGCTCCCTTTCATCTGCCTTCCCTTCATGGGCCACTCTTGCCACTAAAGAGCTCAGCAGGCTTCCCATTGCTGTCCTTGGGGGAGTGTAAACACCAGGATACTCCCCTTCCAGGGGAACCCAGCAGAGAAGGGCTGAGCAATGTGATTGAAAATCAAGGTTGAAAGTCTTCCCCTAAAAGGAGGAGTGATGGTCGTGCAGGAACATGGAGGGGGAGGACAAGGTGGGACTGGCTGAAGAGACTGTCCCCTTCTGTTCATGGCAGGGTTTGGGGGTCCTTTGAGGTGATGGTCAAACTTCCCTGCCCAGGTGGGCAGCAGGAGGGTGAGCTTTATGCCCTGGCAGCCCCAGCCAGTGAGTTCAGCAGGATGAGCTGTGGAAGAGCTGCAGCCCAGCCCTGCCAGGCTGCCTTTGGTGTGCCAGGAGCTCAGGGGGATCATGGCCACACAGTGGGACAGCCTGGCTCCAGGGCCTGGGGTAGGGGCAAAGCACCCCCAGCCTGCACAGGGGCAGCAGTTTGTTGGTGTGCATGGTCACCTGTCCCCAGTGCCAGCTCGTGTCCCTGGGGTGACGATGTCCAGCACATCCCAGGGTGGATGAGCAGAGCAAGCAGCATCCTCCTGGCTCTCATCTCTCATCTCAGCCTGAGGGCTTTAGGAGCAGTTCTGCCATTTCTTCTTTGGTTTTCCTTAGTCTTCTTCCTTTGTCACCAGATATGCAAGCGATCAAACTTGCATTTTAATTGATCAACAAGTTACCGAAAGCATCACAAAACCACAACTGCAGCCCCTCCTGTGCTGGGACATGGACTGCTCTGCCAAGCAAGTCCTGGCAACCTCTGTGCCTTCTCCAGATGCTCCCAGACCCCCCAGTCACTGCAGGAGGCAGGTGCCATTCCTGTGGGGAGCTCTGCACTGGAAGCTGGGCCCACACCACCCCCTCACCCTGCCACGCTGGCCGGACAAAGCACAACCTCCCCATTTATTGTGGGAACAAGTGCCTGGATATGAGCAGGAGGGATCCATACTGCCTTTGGGTGGGCAGATGGATTCAGGGATGCAGAGGAGGCAACCAGAAAGGGAATGAGATGCAAAATCTGTCCTGGGTGATGTGAAGGCTGAGCTCTTATCTCTCCCTTTTCACTATCAGGGCAATCCTGTGGGATCTGAGTGCCCATCACCACCAGAGCTGAGAGTATGACTTCCCTGCTCTGGCTGCAGGTGGCTGTGAAGGCTCCACAGGGCTCTTTGTAGCAGTGGGGAGCAGCAGTTGTTGTCCTTCTCCACCTCTGGGCTTTCACTGCCTCTCCCCTGAAGGTGTTGATCAGCCTGCGCTGGAATTACCTCCCTAGTTCACCCGAGGAGTGAGGGGCAGCTGGCAAGATGCACCCTGATGGCAAAAAGGGGTCACAGCCAGGGAACTGGGGCTGGGCAGGGTTCTGGGATGCACTGAGGAAGGCTTCATTCCTCTCTCCCTCAGAGCAAACAGCCCTGCCAGCAGCACTGTGTGGCTCTGCAGGCTCAGGAAGGGGATCGTGTGCCTGATGTTGGCCCTGGCCCTGCCCTGTGGCCATGGACAGCCTTGTCAGCATTCAGCTCAGCTCTCCTGCACCCCCCTGAGCACTGGGAACAGGAGGATGGAGGGGCAGAGGCAGCAAGGAAAACACCCACTGTGAGGAGAACGTTCCAGAGGAACACTGGGTGTGAGAGCTGAGCGACACCTCAACATGTCCTACAGCCTCACAGACAGGCTGAGCTCCAGCCCCAGCAGGAGTGGGCTCTTGCAGACCCTGACAGGCAGTCCAAGGAATTGCACAAGGCATTTGGGCAGTGGGAGCATGTCTGTGCTCCTCCAGAGCCCTGTCCCACTGTGCTCCTCCTACCCAACCCATTCCAGCAGTGCTGCAATTCCCTGCTGCTCCTGGAGGTGATTTTCTTGGTTAATAACAAAGTCAGTAGAATGTTCCTTTGGATCACTTTGCAGGTGCTTTATTTGATGGTGTGTGGACCAGCCTGTCCACATTTCTCCATAAAGTGCCTCCAGACAGTGTAGAAAAAAAAAGGTTTAAATGGCCTGATGTGCTGAAAGCTGTTTGGATGCCCCATAAGCTGCAGGTGGCAGAAATCAAGGCATCACTGAAGAAACACTTCTCTGGGAGGGTGGGGAGGCCCTGGCACAGGTTGCCCAGAGAAGCTGTGGCTGCCCCTGGATCCCTGGAAGTGTCCAAGGCCAGCTTGGACGGGGCTTGGAGCAAGTGGAAGGTGTCCCTGCCCATGGCAGGGGGTGGGACTGGATGAGTTTTAAGAGAAGATCCCTTCCAACCCAAGTCCCTCACCGCCCAGTAAAGAATTTCTTCCCAATCTCTAATCTGAACCTGCTCTCTTTCAGTTTGAAGCCACCCCCTCTTGTCCTATCACTCCATACCTTTGTAAAATGTCTCTCTCCAATTATTGTCATGTTTATTCTCATGTCAAAAATGTCTGGCTCTGAGGCCGAGGAGAGAAATTTCCTCAGTGGATTAGAGGAGCTGAGATGAGCTGCACCCCCACAGCTTTCAGCACAGCCTAACCCCCAGCAGTGCCCTCCTGGTTCGTGCTGAGCTTTCCTAGTCCTTGCAGGAGCCAGGGATGGATTGCCAGCAGTTATCAATGGGCAGCAGGTTTATATGTTGTCTGTGCTTTGTCACAGCAGCACCAAGTTCTCCCCAGAACCTTGTTCTGGATCTGTGTGTGTGGATTAGAGCACGGGCAGGGCCTCGACTTCAGAGTGACCGGTCGTTGGCTCTGTAAAGGAAAAGGAGGAGGTTTTCCCAGTGCAAGAATTTGCCTTCTTGTGGAGGTGCAGCAGGCCCCCAGCCGTGCCAAAAGCAGGTGGAGATGGGGTGGGAGGTGTGGAGGAGCCCTGGCAGGGCCTCTCCCCGTGGTCGGGGTGGGTGAGGGTGAGCAGGACCGTGTCACAGCTGTGTGTCCTTCCTTGCAGATATCAACATGGCCGGGGAACCCAAACCCAACAGACCCAAAGGGCTCAAGAGAGCAGCCTCTGCCTTGTACAGGTAGGTCTCCACAGCATCACCTCCCTTCAACAAGGTCTCCAGGTTGGTCTTTGCCCACGACCACTGCCCTGAGCTCCCTGGTCCCCACCCCCAGCTCCTGGGGACATCCAGGTCTCCTCCCGGGGCTCCTGGTCCTTTGCAGGGCCCTCAGTGCTTGACTGAAGGGAGGAGAACCAGCACAAGGCAGCAGTGGCTGCCCCAGGGTTGGTCAACTCTGCCTGGGCAGGGTCCCACCTATGCAGGTTGGAAAGGGTGGGCAGGACCTGCTTTAACCATATCAGAGACCTTGAAAGAGGGGCACCAAGAGGAGCCCCCCCCTCCAGCCCCAGAGCCTCCAGCCAGGGGGGCACAGCAGTGCTGGGAGTTGAGGGAGGGCAGGGAACAGGGATAATTCAGGGAAAGATGCTCAAAAAATGGGCAAGAGAAAAAAGGCAGGGAAAGGAAGAGAAGAAAAGAAGAAAGTTGGAAGCCCTTGAGGCGACAAACCAAGGAGGTGTCCGGGGGAAGCCCCAAGGGAGCCTGGTTTGAGGAACAGTGACCAAGGGATCAAGGGAATGCAAGGGACAGATGGGACATGGAGTAGGTCTCTGGGGGATGTAACATGTTACAGATGTCAAAAAGAGCCTTCAGCTCTACAGACTTCACCACAGTTTTCACAAGAAGTGAAGATTTTCGTTTAAGCCCCAGACTGGAGTTATGGGAGTGGGGGAGAAGCCCATTAAGTTTTTGCTCCTGTGGTTGCAGAAGGGAAAACTTAAAAAAGGTGTTTGAAGAGCACCCTGCAGGTTCAAGAAGCCAAAACCAAGTAACAAGATCACAAAATGTGCTTTATTTATAACTTCTCGTTGTTTTGATGCCAGTCCCGTGGTGTGGAGACTGGGGAGCTGAGTCAGGAGGCAGAAGGTGTGACGTGGGGAAGGAAAGACTAAAATGAGTATCAGGATTATAGGGGGGTGTAGTACAAAATGGAAATCATGAGAGAACTGTAGATTTTTCTACAAAAAGGAGAAAAAAGGGAGAGGGCTGAGGAGAACCCACAGTTCAGACTCAGCTGTGTGGCATGCTGTGGAGTGACAAACCTTGGGGGTGACAACACTGTTGTGGCACAGACAGACCCACCTGAGCCCAGGAGCCCTCCCACCACCCCCAGGGTGTCTGTGGAGACCTTCCACAAGTCACAGCTGAGACTCTGCAGCTTTCAGGCAGATTTTGCCTCTCACCCTGGGCCAGTTTGGACCTTCACCAGGACGTGGCTCTCTGGATTCCCACTGGAGGGGAGTGGGACTGTGCATTCCCCACACTGGTGGAAACAGAGATGACACAAATCCTGCTGTTTGGACAGCATATGTGCAGCTCAGGTGGGGCTGGGCCATAACACATCACCTCCCTCCATCCATCTTGCACCAATGAGCATTTCATTCCCTGCTCATCCGTACCTGGAGCTCTAATCCCTGTCTGTGGAATGTCCAATATTTCAGATTTCCAGGCTGCAGAGAGAGAGCAAACAAGAGACATTTGTTCCCTCCCACAAATATGGATATGCTAAAAGATGGGCCAGAGAACTGCACTGCTCTGAGCACCAGCAATATTTCATCCCAGACTGGCTGTCAGATTTAAACTTTGCCATCTGGACTAGCAGAGCTTCCAATGTCTCCCAGAAAGCAGGGAATGCAGGTTTGCAGAGGGCTGTGATTACAGCTTCCTGAACCACCATCCATTTTTCTAAATGTTAGACTTCAAAAAAATCACAGCACCATAATTTATAGAAATGCTGGGTTAAACACAGCACAGGAGTTTTCCAAAGGTTGGAGTTTGCTTTGCCTCAGTCCAAGTCTGTGTGAGAGGGGGGAAGGGAAGGAGAAGGGGAAGAGGAAGGGGAAGGGGAAGGGGAGGGGGAAGGGGAAGGGGAAAGTGAAGGGGAAGGGGAAAGGGGAAGGGAAAAGGGAATACCAGTCTTACCTGATCCACCAGCCCAGAGGGGTATCCAGGTATTTAATAAAAATCCTTTGGGATGTAGCCTCCCATCTACACCCAAGATGTAAAGCATAAACCCAGGCTCATGCCATCAGAATTTTCTCAGGTCTCTCCACAAGAGGCACCTTCAGTTCCCATAAAGCCATCACTGCTCTCCCCCACTCTCTTGGATGTCAGGGCCTCCCTCCCCCTTCCATGTGCCAGAGCATCCCTTTGCACATGGAAGGTGTCCTGGATGCTCCTGCCTGGCTCCCTGGCCACCCCCAGCAAACACAGGCTGCAGGTGCTGCCCCTGAGCCCGTGGGGATGGCTGGGACATGAGCTGTGTGACATGTCCCCAGGGAGCCACTCACTGGGGCTCAAAATCTGTCTTCTGGCAAAACCACTTTTTTTTGCCTGCACAGCAAATGCCTGGACAGGATCTCCCAGGGCATTTGGGGCCATGTTCAGGGTAGTGCCAGTGAGCCCACCTTGCTGTGAGCTGGTGGGAAGGGAAGGTGGCTCTGCCCCAAGGCAGCAGGGGCTACCAGTGCCCTTTGGGGGCACAAATCCCTGCTCTGCCCTGCAGGGCTGGTGCTGCCACTGACCTGTAGCCAAAGGCACAGCAAGGACAACCCAGGAACTGCAGGAGCAGCTCAGTGGCCCATGGAAGGGTCTCTGAAGTGGTGACAGGCACAAACTGATTGTCACACGCAGCAGATGCAGGTGGGCAGTGCCCTTCCAGCTCACTAGAATCTAAATCCCTCGTGGCCCTGTTACAATCCCTGCAATCCCTGCTGTCAGCCCATCTCCAGACACTCCTCCAGGTCCCAGCAGTGGTGCTGGGAGCAGTGACACCTCAGTGCCCAATCCACCCAGGCAGGGCTCGGAGCAGCCTCGGGGCACAGGGGAAGTGGGCAGTGGTGCCCCAGCCCAGCAGAACCAGCACTGCCAAGGGATGTCCATGCCATCCCAGCTTAGAGAAGCCCCAGCACCTTGGGAATGCCACATTCCTCCCCAGTTTCCCACTGTTTGCTGGAGGAAGGAATCTCACAGCAGCTACACAGGTTCACTCATTGGTCAACACCAGATTTTCCAAGGAAAATCCAGCAGGTGTTCATGGAGGCTGTGCACCCATGGGCAGGGAGGGTGGCAGCTGAGCACAAATGTGTCCCTCATAATTATTGGCATCAGGCAACAATTAAAGCCCAGATACTCCAGTGCACATTTGCCTGCTCAGAGCTGGCCCCCCAAATGTGGGACAGGGGCAGCACATACAGACAATCACCCTCCTGTTCTGAACAGTTGCATTTGTAACCTTTGTGAGTCGTTAGTAGATGTTATTTAATTGCTAAAGGAAAACAAAGCAGGAGCAGTGCAGCAGGAGGTGGAAGCAGGGTGTTACTTGGAGCCTTCCAGCCTCTCCCTCCAGTTGTCCCAACTTTATTTTTAAAGGGTGCAATGTCACCAATGGATTGAAAAACAGCAGAAATGGTTCCTGTGCACAAAGTCAGGCCTGGCAGGGCACTGGGAAGTGATCCATCAGTCTCAGGAGGGTTTATCCCACGTGCAGTGGAATTTTCAGGCACACATAAATCACCAGTGCAAGAGCACTCCCTTTTACCAGCCTTTTTCCTGGGTTGATACTGGAAGAGCTGCCCTGTGCTCAAAGCCTGATTCCAGAGGTGCAGCTAAAAGCATCCAGGCACTGCCTCCCTGGCACTGTCTGTTGAGCCATGACTGAGTGGGGTGTTATAGCAGGCTCAGACAGCTACAGACTTATTCCCTTATTATTCCCATAGTCCCTTATTATTCCCTTGTTCCAGCCTACTGCCTTCCCTGAAGGCTGTCCCATGGTCAGCAGGTACTGAAGCATCACTGCCAGAGGCTGGGATCAGTGTTTTGGGAAGTCAGGACCAGCTCCCCAGGACAATTATGCCCCTAATTCCCTTTGAAGCAGGTGGAATTGTCTCCAGTCCCACAGAAGTTCAGGGCCAGGACAGCAGTTCCTCCCAGCCTCATGCTTTGCACCAAAAAAGGTGTTCTTGGTGCCCTGCCCTGCAGTCCAGGCAGGGGGTGACCCCTCCACTGCCTCTGTGAACACACTGCAGAACTGGGCCAGGAGTGATTCCCACCAGGAAAATGCAAGGCTCCCCTCTTTGGTCACACATTCCCTATGGAAAAAGGGAATAACACAGCAGAATAACATTTACAGGGTTCACTGGCCACTTCATCCAGCAAACTGCTGTTTGACTGGTCTTGAAAAAGGCTGGGGAGTTCACCTGAGCTTTCAGGCTTCTCCATCCTTCTCCAGTCCACACCAGGCGGGATCTACAGGTATTTGAGGCCAGGATTTATCCTGTTGGTGCTGGAGTGAGGTGGAGGTACCCAAACGCAGGGCAGGGTAAGTGATGGAGAGATGGAGGGTGTCTGCCCTGCTCAGGGCTTCAGTCCTTGTTCCCAGATGCCAGGCTGTGCCCAGGACAGTGCTGGCTGCAGCAGGGCAGTGCCCCTGTGATGGGGTTGGAGCTTCCCAACCAGGATGGGGCTTCCCTGGGGAGCAAAGGCTTGGAGGAAAAGCTCAGCCCTGGAACATGAATGGGGTCAGGAGAAAGGAATGTGGCCATTTCAGGATCTTGCCAAATATCCCCAAGCTTTGTACTGTTTATGAACGAATGCCCTAAAGCTGCCTTGTGGTCTCCAGGCCACAGAGAACTTCCTAACACGAGCCACTCCCCGTGGAAGGGGCTTTTGCTGGGAATAAAGACACTGCTTGCAGAGAGATGCCACTGTTTGCTCTTGCCTGTGGCTACAGAGAACACTGGCTCCAAGGCACTGCTGGAGAAACACCTCACCAGAGACTGTCAGGATTGAAAATATTACAAAATTGCAGCAATTTCATTTGAGTGAAAAAATTTCATTTGAGGGGGAAAAAATTGAAGAAGGGGAATCTGAGAGTGTAGAAGCATCCTAGTTCAATTTTCCTTTCAAATGACTTCCTATTTTAATGGTATTCTGTGTTTATTGGATTCAAGCAGGACTGGAGTCAAACATCCTTGGTGATCAGAATAGATTGGCAGGCTGAGGGGAGCTGTTTTCTTGGAGATTTTCTGTATCTCCAGGTTTCATCCCAGGTTAGAAAGAAAATCAGTTTACCAGTCACAGAAACCTCATGAAGGTCCATCTTGTTCCAGGCTGCCCATCTGGTTTATTCCAGCAGGAGAATTACCTTCCCCTTTCAATGCAGAAAAGGGAATAAACAAACACAGATCATGCAGTGGTTGGGGCAGAGGCTGCAGGATATTCCTCTGAGCCCAGCAGAAATGTTGGCTATGACTTGGATCAGAAGGGGAGGGCACCAAGACTGAAAAGAATTTGAAATTCACCTATGAGGCTGTCAAAAATGTCTGGTTTTCCTCAAAAACTCAATTGGATTGGGAAGGGTTGTGGTGATAACACCTCCATGGTCACGTCTGCCCTCCCCCAGCCATGAATGCCACAGGCAGCAGCTGCTCAGGGAGAAGGTCCTGTTCCATAAGAAGTCCCTGGCAGGGTCTGGTGGTGGCAGCAAAGCCCAGAGGAGGCAGTAGCTGCACATGCCTTGTCCTTAACCCCTCACACCAGCTCTCGGTGCCTCCGACCATCCACACTGTGCTCAAGGCCCCCTGAGGCACAGACTGAGTCTCCACATGTGCCACAGGTGTCTGGGGAACCCAAGGAACATCCAAGGAACATGGAAAAATCACATTTAACAAATCAGCCAGTACCTGAAGCTCAGCAGTGGCTGAGAAGCCCAGTGCCAGCATAGACAAGACAGACTTCTTGGGTCCAGCCTGGAATTCCTGGTCCAAACCACACTTCCCACCAGCCTTTCAAGCCACACATTCTTCTTGTCACTTCTGCTTTAGATGCTGGACACCAAATTTACTCTCAGCTACATACCTGAGTGTTCATCCTTCCCTCTGCCCATCACTAGATCCTCCTGGCTCAGTCTTTCCCTTTTCCCATGAATCTCTCTTCCCACTGGATTTTTTTTATAAGCCAGTTCAAAGAGTTTCAGGAAGCAGGACAGACTCTGTTTTCAGGGGCTGCAGTAGCCCTTCTCTTTGTTGGGAGCAGAGAGAAGGGACTGTCACCATCACTCCTGACCTGCCCAGGCTGACTGAGCCTCAGCACAGCGGGGAGGTGGGACAGCAGCTCCCAGTGTGGCTCAAACCACCTGGTCTGTGCTGCCTTGGGAAAAAACAGCTGCAGCAGGAGGGAAAACCAGTTACTGGGTGTCCAGGGAGTGGGAAAGGTTCTGACTTTGGGTTAAAATGCAGCTGAGGCTTAAGAGCACAGGCTGTGGGCAGTCTGGCTGGGGGTAGGAGAGGTTTAAACACCTTTGAAAGCAAAGATGTTGAATTAATAAATATCCCCTTCTTCCTGACTTCTCTCCCTGCACATCTTCTCACTCCATCTCGAGAGAACCAGGCTAACACTCTGCTGCCATCACCCCTCTCTCCAGTGCCATAAGCCCCCACAAATCTTCCTCCTGGGCTCAGCCCAGGTCTCTGCAGCCCTTGCTGCTGGGAGGACGAGTGTCCATGTCCTGGCAGGTGAAAGAACAGAGGGGTCCTTATGGAGGAGCAGCAATTTGTTTATCCTTTATGGCCCTGGGGGTGCTCAGCAGGGAGTGGGGGAGCAGTAGGAATGAATGCCCAGCAGTACTGAACCTGTGCTCCCCTCACTGTGTCCGCAGTGGCTACGACTTCGACTACGACTATTACAGAGACGACTTCTATGACAGGTGAGCGGGGCAGGGTCAGCCCAGGGGGGGTTTCTGTGGGGTAAGACCTTCCCTGCAGTGTGGGGGAGGGAGGTGGGTGCAGAGTGGTCCAGCCCAGCCCCGTGGTGGGCTCTGATGGCCGGGCTGTGCCCGGGATCTTCACCGGCACCCCTTGGGCTCCAGCTGGGTGTCACGGCAGGGCCAGGGGTGCTGCAGGGCTGCTTCACCCCCTCCATCCTTCCCCCCAACTCCAGGCTCTTCGAGTACCGGGGCAGAGTGTCCCCAGTGCCCAGGGTGGTCCCTGTGAAGAGGCCCCGGGTCACCATCCCCTTGGTGCGGCGCGTGAAGGCCTCGCTGCCTGTGAAGCTCTTCGCCAGGTCGGCCGCCATCGCCAACAGCTCAGCCAAGCTCAAGTGTGAGTGTGGGATGAGGGGCTGGATGGTACCCAGCGGGGTGGGGATCAACCAGGCCAAGGGCCGGGTCCTGCACTTTGGCCACAACAACCCCCGGCAGCCCCATGGGCTGGGACAGAGGGGCTGGAGAGCAGCCAGGCAGGAAGGGAACTGGGAGTGGGGATTGACAGGAAGCTGAACAGGAGCCAGAGTGTGCCCAGGTGGCCAAGAGGGCCAGTGGATCCTGGCCTGGCTCAGGAACAGTGTGGCAGCAGGAGCAGGGCAGGGATTCTGCCCCTGGACTCAGCACTGGTGAGGCCACCCCTGGAGTGCTGTGTCCAGTTCTGGGCCCTCAGCTCAGGAAGGACATGGAGGGGCTGGAGCAGGTCCAGAGAAGAGCAACGAGGGTGGGGAAGGGACTGGAGCACAAGTGCTGTGAGGAGAGGCTGAGGGAGCTGGGGGGGCCCAGCCTGGAGAGGAGGAGGCTCAGGGGAGGCCTCCTGACTCTCTGCAACTCCCTGACAGGAGGGGGGAGCCAGGTGGGGGTCGGGCTCTTCTGCCAGGAACCAGCAGCGGGACAAGAGGGCTGGGTCTTGAGCTGTACCAGGGGAGGTTTAGGTTGGATATTAGGAAGAAATTCTTTCCAGAGAGAGTGCTCAGCCATTGGAATGGGCTGCCCAGGGAGGGGGTGGATCCACTGTCCCTGGAGGTGTTTAAGGTGAGACTGGATGTGGCATCAGTGCCATGGGCTGGGAACTACGGCGGGGTTGGATCAAGGGTTGGATTTGATAATCTTGGAGGTCTTTTCCAGCCTGGTTGATTCTGTGACTGGGATTCTATAGGTGTGCACATGGACCCCCTGGCCCCAAGCACCCACCCATGGGCAGGGTGCTCCCAGGGAAAGCCTGCACCCCAAAACATCTGGAAACAACAGCCTGAGCAGCTGGGGAAGGCTTGGGCCAAAGCCTGGTGTCAGTCTCCACAAGCTGCCTGGGCAGCAGATTCCGAGGCTTTTTTGGGTGCATACAGCCCCCTGCAGCCCCCAGCAGGAAGTAAGGACTGAGGAGCAGTTTCCAGCGTGGGGTTCCTCCTTGTGTTTGCACCCTGCTCAGCAGTTGGGGTTCCTCTATGTCTTTAACCTTGGGCTGGGGGGTGAGGGCAGGCTCTGCGGGTGCTCTGCAGGGCACTAAAGGCCTTTTTTTTTCCTCCCTTCCTCCCTCCAAGTGAAGAGCAGTGAGCTGCAAACAATCAAAACTGAGTTGACACAGATCAAGTCCAACATTGATGCTCTGCTGGGCCGGCTGGAGCAGATTGCAGAGGAACAGAAGCTGTCTGCAGGTCAGTGCTGTGGGGGAGTGTCTCAGGGCCAGCCCTGAGCAGCACAACTTAGAGCATCCTCTGGGCTCTAACAGTGAAGGGTCAGCCCCCAGGATCCAGGGTACAAGCAAAAGCCATAATTACACATCAGAATTCCCCAAATTATGGACTTGGGGTTTAAAATGATGAGATTTTTTTTAGTTTAGTCATATGGTTTGTATTTTCTTAGTTTGCTTTTTTTTTCTGTTATTCTGTTCTACTCTTCTCTGTCCTATCCTAGGCTAGCCTAGCCTATTCCATCCTATCTGGCTCCCACACTCCCTGGAGTGATGTAGAACCTGCTCTGCTCTTTCCAAGGTCTCTGGGGCAGTTTCCTCAAAATCAGCAAAACTTCCCTTTGCAGAAAACCCCCGAGATCATTATTTACCCACTGAGTGAATTTGGGAGCCCTCTGCACTGGTGTGCCCTGGCTCTGGCACTGCCCCCAGCCCCTGATCCCTCTGCACTGGTGTGCACTGGCTCTGGTGGTGCCCCCAGCCCCTGATCCCAGTGCTTTTGCCCCCTCAGAGGTTCGGAAGAAGGCTGAGAGTAGCAAAAGTGAAGTGTCCCAGGAGGACACGGCGTCGGAGGCCGAGGCCAACACGGAGGAGCCGCTCAACGGGGACGAGGGGGAGGAGGAAGGTCTTGCACGGGATGAGTGTGAAGATGAACTGGTAAGAGAGCTTGGATGATGCCTCCTCCCAGCCAAAGGAGTTCATAGTGGACCACAGTTTTACTGGAACTTGCTAAATCCCCGGGAAGAGTAGTTTTCCCTTCCTCCAAAGAAATTGGTGTCTTTAAATCCCACGATTGTTCTCAGCTCTTTCCTCCCAACTGTTCTGTTGCCCTTGCAAATGTGTGGGGAGATGCTGAAGAAACATGCTTGGCTCTTGAAATTCAAACCACATTCTCCTTGATTTCACAACTAGTACTTGTTTAAACCTAATTGATCTGCTCCCGAGTAATTCTTGGATAGATTTAAACACATGGCAAAGACAGGCCATGGTAAATTAACTGCACTTTCCTGACTGTGTATTTGTAGTGCCCTTCCATCTGACCAGACATCCATGGAATCACAGGAGTTGGAAGGACCTGAAAGCCCATCCCATGCCACCCCCTGCCACGGGCAGGGACACCTTCCACTAGCCCAGGTTGCTCCAAGCCCCATCCAACCTGGCCTTGGACACTTCCAGGGATCCAGGGGCAGCCACAGCTTCTCTGGGCAACCTGTGCCAGGGCCTCCCCACCCTCCCAGGGAAGAATTTCTTCCCAATATCCCATCTATCCCTGCCCTCTGGCAGTGGGAAGCCATTGCCCCTTGTGCTGTCATTCCATGCTTGGGTATGGCAGTGCCATACAGGGCACTGTGTGACCACTGGCAGCACTGTCATTTTTCCAAAATTAAGACTTTTATGAGAACAGGATCATCTCCAGACCCAGGTCAGGGCAATAGGGGTGGAAGGACTGCCCTGCTGTCCACAGCCCTGGGAAGCTGGATTGGCTGGCATGGCAGGGGCAGGCCCTGAACCTGCCCTGAGTGTCCCCTGGTACAGGTCCATTCCTTCCCCACCCTGGCACTGGTGGCAGCAGAAGTGAGGATGAAGCTCAGCATCCCTCTCTTATTCCTCACCCCTCATCTCTGGGGTGACCTCACAACACACCCACAGCATTCCCCTAATGGCCAAAGATCTCCTGTAGCTCCAAACACTTCCTGGGAGAGCTGGTTTGTGCTGTCCTGCTCTGTCCTGTTAAGTCGGGATGGATGAGGGGGCTGAACGGGGTCTTCCTTCACTGCTGCTAAATCCTGGGAGAGCTGATGAGGGGGAGACATCATAGCAGGTACTGGAAGAAGAAAGGCACAAGCTCTGTGCCAGTTGGATAAGGAAGGCCAGGTTTGAATTACATCAAGGGAAACAGATGGGAGAAATTAAGGGGTAACTTGCTGATGTTAATGATGATAAAGCAGCACACAGCCTGTCAACAAAAAATGTGGACTTCTCTGCCAATGTTGGAATAAGAAAACAGTGAACAGACATCTGCTGGCACTGGTTTGGGAAGAGCTGGTCTTCATTAAGAGATGAACAGGGTGACTATTTCAGCTTCCTTCCATCTCTGTTTTCTGTAACTCTCTGGTCCTGAAGTGGCTTTGAGACCAGAAATATTTCCCTCCCAACATCAGACAGGCTCCCATGTGCTCTCCTGGGGCAGGTCAGTGTGTGCAGGTCGTGTGAGGGTCTCAAGCACTGAGAGGCAGCTCCCCAGAGCCAGCCTTTGGGGTGTGCTCCTGACCTGACAACACTGAACAGCTCTGGAGTCTTCCCAGTTCCTGGGGAGTGACTCCTTTATCCCACATCTCTTTGGCTCACACACATCACTGTGGCCATCACCATCTGCTGTCCGTGGACATGGTGCCCACACAGGTCCCTAAAACCCCTTTGGCTCTGCTCCATCAGATCTGTGTGAGTGACCTATGACTCTTCTCTTGTAACACCTCCACCCCTCAGAGCCAAAGGGATTTTTTTGGACCACCAATCCAAGTGCACTTGTTAAATATTGAGCTCTGAGCAGTGAATTTAGGTGTGGGAAACACTTGATAAGTGCAGCATAAAGTGGTTAATTCATAGTCACATTTTCTGCTGTGTTAATGCAGTTTTGGCTTATCAGCACAAGTCTGAGGGGCAGCTGAGGGAGCTGGAGGAGCTCAGCCTGAAGAAAAGGAGGCTCAGGGGGGACCTTCTGGCTCTGCAACTCCCTGACAGGAGGGGGGAGCCGGGGGGGGGGGGTCGGGCTCTGCTCCCAGGGAACAAGGGACAGGAGGAGAGGGAACGGCCTCATGCTGCACCAGGGGGAGGTTTAGATTGGCTATCAGGGAATATTTCTTCCTTGAAAGGGTGGCCAGGCATTGGAACAGCTGCCCAGGGAAGTGAACACAGAGGTGCTGGGTTAATGGTTGGACTTGATGATCTTAGAAGTCTTTTCCAACCAAAACGATTCTATGAATTCTATCACTTCAAAGCCCAGGAAGGGATCCCACATCCCAGGTCTGCTTGGCAGAGCCATCCCAAAATAAGGACTCAGAGGAAATTTTGCCTGGAACTGTTGTGTACCAGAAACCACCTCCATGGCACCTGGTGCCCATGGCACATGTGGTTTGTAGCTCCTCCCTCACCCTGAGCAACCTGGCACTGCTCTCCCACCCCAGGGCACCAGCTGGTCACCACATGAGAGGTGTCACAGCACCCCAGGCAGGACAGGAGGGATGTGTGACCCAAGAGCCCTCAGCCTTTCTCCTCTTTGTTCCTCCTTCCTGGGTATATCCAGTTTTTCCGGGGACAGATGGGACTGAAACTCAGGCAGCACTTTATTCAGATCTGATGTGTCCTGCCCACCTCCTCCTCCTCCAAAACACACACCCACGTGGTGATCTCTTGTTTCTGGTTCCCTTTTCCCTGCAGGAGAACAGCCATTACACAGATGTGGAGGATGCCAGACTACAGTAACCAGGTACAGCTCCTGCACTGCTGTTTGGAGGCTGATTCTGAGCAAGAGCTCTCCTTCTGGGCATGCTGGGGTGGGGGGTTACTGCTTCAGAAGATGCTCTTTCCCACTGATCCAGAGAGCTTGGCTGCTCAGCTGGGTCCCTGGCCAGCCCCTCGCTCCCTTTCCTAAATGCCAAATTTTTGGGGTTCAAGGACAATGATGTCCCTCCCCCTTCTCCCCTCGCAGCCCTCTCAGAACAGCAGTGAGCAACTGTGTGAGGAAAGCACGAGGCTAAACCCTGTCCTGGCACGTTGAGCAAGACAAGCTGAATGGAAGTGCTGCTGTCATCTCTACCTGGCATCCAAAAGGAGAAACATGGCCCGACATCTTCCATCCATCTGTAAAGCAAAGACAAGAAAAACTCATCATCCCAGCGAATCCCCACTGCCCCTGCAATGGATTGGGAGCTCTGCAGCCAGGGGAGGCAGGAGCCAAACCTGCCCAGCCCAGAGCCACCACGGACTGGAGAACAGGAGAGTGGTGTCCCCAGGGAGCCCGAGGGGTTTGCAGGAGAGCGGGGAGGACTCAGCCCAGCCCAACACTGACGTTTTTCCCCATGTGAGGTGAGAGCCAGAGCATTTCCTGACTGAGGGGAAAGTACTGTCTCAGTGTGGATGGTTTGTGTTCCTGCACTGGGGATCCTGGTGAGGAGGAGGGTGTGGGGTGAGCTGCCCTCCACAACAGTCACCTCCTGTCACTGCTCTCCTGCCCCACAAACTGCCGTGGGCCCACAGGCACTGCCAGGTGGGAAGGAGTCAGAGCTGGAGCTTGTGCTGTGCTCTGGAAGCTGCTTGGAAGAGGGAAGGGGAGAGGAAGCTGCAGGAAAGCAAGTGATGCCAAGCAGGAGGAACAAAGCCCACGTCATCTTCAGTGGTTTGGTCTCCTCGTTGTCCCCTGGGAAGGCACCGTGTGAAGGCTGAGCAAGGCTCTGCAGAGTGAGGGGGGGTGAGGGTGAGACCCTTGGCTTGGTCCAGCTGCTCCCTGTGAGGGATGGAGAGCACCCACTTCTGCAGCCCAGGGCCAGAGACATCAGCCCCTTCCCTGGGGAGCCCACAGCTCCTCCTGCCCCCTCTCACACCGACCTGGCACCTCAGGAGAGCTCCAGCAGCTCCTGTTCCTGCCGTGCTCCGTCACAGCCCGCGGGCCTGCAGTGGGACAGCCCCTGGGAACAGGGAATGCTCCCAGCACAGTGCACGTGGGGGTGCAGGCACCTCCCCTGCTCCCCACATTGCAGCGGCTCCTCAGGGGAACCCCCTCATGCCACAGCACCCGAGAGCTCTCAGCCTTTCTCCTCCTCCTTCCTCCTTCCTGG
Organism: Corapipo altera; assembly: GCF_003945725.1. Taxonomy (NCBI): domain Eukaryota; kingdom Metazoa; phylum Chordata; class Aves; order Passeriformes; family Pipridae; genus Corapipo; species Corapipo altera. The sequence goes on from NW_020884960.1 coordinate 444,970, forward strand.
GCTTACCCGGTTTTCCTGGGCTAGATGGGACTGGAACTCACTGCAGCACTTTATTCTGATCCGACGTGTCCTGCCCACCTCCTGGCCCTCCAAGACACACCCCCACACCCCCTCAGTGCTTTGACTCCATCCCGGTGTCCACACCCTCTCCTTGGTCAGACCCTCCCACACCACGCATGGCTCCGGGTTCTTCCGAGTGCTCTGACCTCATCCATGGCATCTCTGAAGGGTGAAGGGGAAAACAGGCCTGGGGGCAACACTCCAAGCCCCCCCCAGGGCCACCCTGGAGTGAAGTACAAGGTTTGATTTGCATTTCTTAGTTTGGAATGTTTGGTGAGGGATCAAAGGGATAACAGAGCTTTCCCCTCCCTGTGCCGGTTCCTGTCCAGTCTCCACTGTTGTGCTGAGCCTTGTAGAGCTGTTTTCTAGGCCTGGAGAGATGAGCTGCAGTTTTTGCTATGAACTGACTGTGATGCTGATGTTTGGGAGAAAGGTGACCTTGTACATATGATCCTGTATAATAAAAGAAAGAAATCTAATTTCTTTCCCTCTCTTCTCTCTCTGTCTCACACACACACACACTGTTTTCTTCTACTTCAGACAAGTCTTTCCCTTTCTAAGCCTCAGCTCTGCCCACAGGATTTGCTGTCCCTTACACAAGGTATATCCCACTGGGCTGAGCAAAACATCTGGGTTCACAAGGGCTCTGGGATTTTTCCCCTGGAGGCTTGGAAACTCCTTTGATGCAGGAGAGCAGGGGACAAATCCAGGCCTTTAATCTCTGGACTTTGCACTGGTCCAGCTCATAACAGACTGGAAAAATTTGGCTGCTGTTCCCATTTGCACAAGGCAACAGTACAACTGCTCCTGAGGCACAATGTTGGCACCAGAGCAGGGACCAGTGACCACCATGGGGAGAATCAGAGGATCCCGGAATGGGTTGGAAGGGACCTGAAAGCTCATCTTGTTCCAACCTCCTGCCATGGGCAGGGACACCTCCACCAGCCCAGGTGGAATCCAGGTGCTGCCAGGCTTTCAGTGTGTTTGAAAAGTTAATTTTGAGTCCTAAAAGGTTCTCTGCTGAGCCTGGTCTGAACTGTCACCCAGCACTGGAGGGCAAAGCTGCTACTGCAGCTGGTCAAGAGCATGGTGAGTCTGAGGATGTTTCATCCATTCATTCATCCATCCATCCATCCTGGCCTCAGTCACCAGTTCACTTTAAGATGAGGAATGCAGCAGCAGCAACTAGTGGTTGCATGTCCTTGCAACAGGGAAGGAGGAAATGGGGGAGGGAGAAAAAAAAACAAAAAAACCCACCAAAAAAACCAAACAAACAGACAAAAACAAACACAAAAAAACCCAAACAAACAAAAAAAAAGGAAGTCAAAATGGCTCTAAAGAAGATGAAAATCAGCCCTACCTTAGCTCTGCTGAGCCAAGTACCCAGCTCAGAGTGGCTGTGGGGCAGTGCCTGGAGGCTGGGGCTGGATCACTCCAGCTCCAGGCCATTAGAGCAAGGCTGAGGTCTCCAGTGAACAACTGGTTTGATTTTACTAATTGTTTTGAGGGGAGAGCAAGGGACTTTGGAAGCTCCCAGGCAGCCCCCTGTGTGGTCATTAACTTTGCTCTTGGTTGTAGGTGAGGCCTCAGTGAAATGAGTCCTGGGGTTTTGGTGCTCACTGGGTTCTGTACCAGCCAGTGATCCACATGGGGTGGGAGGGTGCAGCAGTGGGTGGGAAAGGGGACACACACACACAGCCCCCTTCACCCCTTCAGACCTTGAATCAGCTGCAAAGTTTCCTTCTGACTCCACTGGTCCCTCAAAAGAGGGACAGGGGGACAGGAGGTGTCACCCCTCCCCTGAGCAGGGGTGGCACAGAGGTCCCCACTGCCAGGGCACAGGGGACACTGCAGTGTCCCCACAGAGTCACTCCCTGTAATCGTCCCTGCCCTGCTGGGATGTGGGAAGACCATCCCTGCTGGGATGTGGGAATAAGGGTTGGGCCAGTCCATTCTCCCCAGAACATCCCCCAAGGCAACAGTTAATTCAACATCTGCGTATTCTGAATTAAAGCAACCAACATAAACTGAGCAGCAGAACTGAATATACACACAGTTTCCATGGGGTGAACTGGGGAAAAAAAAAGCCTTTGTTAAAGGCTTTCCCCAGCCCCCCACAGAGGGAAGATCCCATTACCAAGTGTCCTGGACCTCTCCTGGCTTCCCACATTTGCTGCTCTGCTTGTTGCTCTCCCACTGTTGCTCTCCTGTGGCCAGAGCAGCGTGGCCTTGGTTGGAAACAAACCCGAAGCCTCCAACCCCACTGCCATTCCTGCACCTCAGCAAAGGAAACAGGGAGTGTCTGGGGTGGCCAACACACTTTGGGCTTGGATGTGCTGCTCTGGCTGGGATGAGCAGATGTGCAGAAGCTTTGGTGCTCTGTTTTTCACATGCTGGTCTGGACACTCATTAGAGTAACAGAGCAGAGTTACCCCATCCCCAGATCCTCCTTTCATGTGCTTCTGGACATGGAAAAACATTCTGTGGGGCCAGAACGCCTATAATTGTTCAGTTTGAGTCAAGAGATGTAACAAAAGCCTCCAATGACTTAATAACTTCCATTAACTGCGATGAGCATCACAGCTCCAGTCCATCAGTGCTTTGGAAACAGTTCAGTTACTGCAACTGAGACGGGACCATTCTTTGGGGAATTTGTAAGAGCCAGTTGCTGTCTCTGGGACAGTGGTTATATCCCTCCTGCATTGTCCTTCTGTTATCTGCAGAACATTTAGTTCCATCTTTTTCTTCTTCTCAAGAAAGTTTCAGAAACCTTTGGAGATGTGGTCGGGAACCCCAAGGGCTCCTGGTGGAGTCCATCCATCCCCTGCCAGGAAAACACACCCAGGGCAGGGGCAGTGATGCTGAAAGGACTCAGCCAGGAGTCCATGGATGTGCTGCTCCAGTCCAGCAGGAAAACCCTTTATAACACTCTGGTTCAGCACCTTCTCCTTGGTGCCATTCCAGGTGGATAATTTTCCCTGCCAGGCTCGGGATGCAGGGGGGCAGCCTGGGCAGGAGAGGGGGGCAGGGCCACAGTGGTGCAACACTCCCAGTGTTTGCTTGGAGCTCCCTCCTGCTGGATGATCCTGAGCCATTCTGGGTCAGGAGGACAGGCCTGGCAGCTCAGCTGGGACATCCCCTCCTGACCCTCACCCTGCGCTCCAGCTTGGCCCCTCCTGCTGCTCAGAAGACCCGTTTCATCCCCAAAGGCCAAAGCATCCTTGCTTTTGGCCAGCTCAGGAGGCACCTGTGTGCCCACAGCACCCCCCCTGAGGTGCAGACAGGCCCCCAAGCCCCAGCACACTCCTCACTGTGCAGGCACAAGGGTTGTGCTGGTCAGGGGCAGGGTTTGGTGGGCACCACCCTTGGCCAGGACAAAGCGGAGAGGGAAACAGTGTCCTTCAGCACACAGCTGAAATGGATTTGGGAAAGTGGAGAAGGCCTGGAATTATAAACACTCATGGACAGAACACATTGGAGACCCCCCCCCAGCCAGCCCCAAACAACCTCTCACCAACAGGGAAACCTCAACAGCACCCACAGCCCAAAGCCTAAATCAGCACCCCTGGAGGACCCCAGAGGAGGACCCCACTCTAGAAGAAGAACAGAGAAAGCAGTTCCTCCTCCCTCTGCTGGCTGAGGGTGTTGGGAGGTGCGGGGACAAGGCAGCAAAGAAAAGTGGGTTTTAAGCTCCATTTTAATTTTTTCACACGTGTAGTGGAAAAAAAGGTTCTTTTAATGCTGAACAAAACCACGGCACAAGGCCTGCGACAGGCTGTGAGGGCCCTGAGCAAGACAGAGACATGGCAGGCCACAAAACAAAAAGTAACTGGAAATTTTTTACTTGCCCTTTGTGCCTAATTCTCACAGCTGATCACATCTGACTGCTCTCCCTGTAACAAAGGCAAGAAATCTTCCTTTTCCTTTCAAAATGAAAATTAATATTATCAGCAGATAGTAAAGCCATGTTAGAAGCACCAAGAGCCTACCTTGGACATGGGCCTGGAGTAACAGGACACAGGGCAGGTTTAGGTTGGATATTAGGAAGAAATTCTTTACAGAGAGAATGTTCAGCCATTGGAATGGGCTGCCCAGGGAGGGGGTGGATCCACTGTCCCTGGAGGTGTTTAAGGTGAGACTGGATGTGGCATCAGTGCCATGGGCTGGGAACCACGGCGGGGTTGGATCAAGGGTTGGACTCTATGATCTCCGAGGTCCTTTCCAACCCAGCTGATTCTATGATTCTGTGACACTGGGGAATGGCTTCCCACTGCCAGAGGGCAGGGTTAGATGGGATATTGGGAAGAAATCCTTCCCTGGGAGGGTGGGGAGGCCCTGGCACAGGTTGCCCAGAGAAGCTGTGGCTGCCCCTGGATCCCTGGAAGTGTCTAAGGCCAGGTTGGATGGGACTTGGAGCAACCTGGGCTAATGGAAGGTGTCCCTGCCCATGGCAGGGGGTGGAATTGGATGATTTTTAAGGTTCCTTCCAACCCAAACCATTTTGGGATTCCGTGATCCAGCCATGTCACCTGACACTGGTGACAATCACAAGGTCCTGCTCCACCCCCAGTGAAATGCTTCCACATGGGAGAGAGAAATGCATGGAAAGAATGGGATAATTACCCAAAGCAGGGCTGGGGGAAGAAACAGAAGTTTTAAAACTAATTTGCTTTACTGCAGAACGGAGAATTAAGGAAGCTGCCTGTTACAAACCACAAAACATCTGTGAGCCCAGAGAGCCACCGAGGACGATGAAGAGGCTGAAGAGGGAGGGAGGTTCCACACATTTCTGCTGGGTATTCCACTGAAAAATGCCTCCTAACCCAGATGGAAAGGGATGACTGTGTTATCTCAGAATTCTGCCCTTGTTTGCAGTGTGCAAAAATGATGAACATTAAGGAGTGGGCCTGGTCTTAGAGACACAAGCAGAAGGGAAGGGAGAAAGTATTTCTCTTCCTGCAAGGAAAAGCCGATTTTATCAGTATTATCAGGCAGGAACCTGTTTCCAGGGCCAGCTGGAATTTCTACTTCTGGATAAAGAACTGCTGCTGCTCCCTCGGGCTAGGGACAGAGACTGACAGCACAGGCTCAGCCATGGTTTTACACAGAATAGATGAGAATGGACAGTGTATATATGTATGACACCTGTGTGAATATGTGCATAGAGCTTAATATTCATCTATGGTTACACACCTACAGCAAAAGCAGTGTCTCCCCAAGCTCTGTCTGAAAAAACTAAGACTGGCTGAATTGCCTCTGGAGGCACTTCCCTGTCTTCACCTTCAGAGTAGTTAAAATAATGAAAAAGTTGAAATAATTAATAATAATGAATAATAAAACAGCTAAAATAAGCAAAGAGCCAAACCCACCAGATTTCTTAGCCAAGGAGCTGGAGCTGGGTGAGGTCCCTTCAATCCAAAGGCCTGTACAGATGGAATAGTGCATGTTAAAGATCAGCAACAGCCCTTGAGACTGTTTGTCTTGGGGAAAGATGTTTCTCTTTAGGAGGAAGATATTTCAAGTAATATCTTCTTTCAAAAAAGCCTTTTCCTTCCTCCTATCATGAGGCTCAGAGCAACCCTTCTGCTCCCTCAGCTCTCTGCACCTGAGGGAAAGGACACCTGGAGCTGTGCTCCCTTTCCTGCCATGGGATTTTATGGTTCATCCAAAATCCTTTCAGCCCAAATTAGAGCCTCTCGAGAAGAGCCTTTCCAAGGTGGACAGACCTCTGGAACCAGAGTGAGCTGTGACACAGGGGAACTGCCAAAATGTCTCTATATATGAGGGCAGAGACAGACAGGTCCAACCAAGCCCAGGTTTGGATCCCCAAGAACTTTGTGGGAATACAAACCTCTGCAGACCCCTTGGCACTGCTGGAAAAACCAAGGAAGGCTTTCAGGGGGACAGGCTTGTCCTGATACCTCCCCACTGTCTCTGACCCAGGTAATCTGCTCCACAGACAACAAGCACTGCCCTTCACCACGGCAAGAACAACTGAGAAACAGAAAAGCAAACAATTCTCTTGGAAGCTGATGTGGCTTTGCAGTTTGCTGTCTGTCCAGGCTGAAGCTGAACTGGTAGTTCTTGTGCAGCTTCTGTTTTCTATTCAACATCTGCTTTCAATTGTGTCTCAAAGCCTGGCCTCTCACTTCTTGGATGCTCTTTCAGTGATCTGTAATAAACCTGTAGGATAAAACTGAGCAGAGGGGCAGAACAGAGAGCTAGAGAAATGTTATGGGAAAGATAAACAGGTAAATTCTAATGATCTTTAGCTGTCAGAATCACACTCGACTTCCTGTTCTCTGGACTTTCAGAGCTTTCCTGCTGTTTCTATCTCTATCCCTCCCCCACTGGACACCAGCACAGGCACTTTCACCTGATTACAGCACAACACCCCCTGCAATTCCTGACAAACCCTGTCCTGTTTGCAGCAGCTTGGAAAATCTGCTTTTTCTTCTCCTTGCTCACATTCCCGGGTGCCCAAACCTCCCTGACAAGCTGCCCCCCAGCTGACACAATCCAGGGATCTCGGGGTGTGGTGTCCCTGCCTGGAGGACACAACACACAATGCCTGGGAATGACCGGGAATGCCCCGCCCTCAATGGAAACATTTTAGAAACTGCTCCTCCTTTACACCATTTCTGGTTACAGAAGTTGATTAAATCCTTGCTCTGGCCACAAGCTTCCAGCAAAAGAGCTCATTCTCCCTTATTCTGGTGATACCCAGCAGTTATTTCAGCGGGACAGAAGCACATGAGGGCAGCTGATCCCACTGGTTGTGCTGAACAGACCAGGAGAGGTTGGGTTGTTCCAGTGCCCTGAGCAAGGCCCCCAATGCTCTGAGTCACAACCCTGACTCCACAGCAGAGACAAAAGCATTTACTAGCAGAAGGGGGGTATAAAGGGATTATTCTTTGAAGGGTATCAAAACTTGAGGCTGCCTGACCACAGCACAACTTCTTTTGTTAAGTTCTCTCAGGAAATCCAGAGACAAGACTCAGATTTCTCTGTCGTGGCTGGAAGATGTGTTTCACCTTTGCTGCTGGAACAGAGCTCAGACTAACTGGGCAAGGTGAAGGAGAGCTGGGCACGGCTGAAGCCATGGAGAGAACCAGCCCAGCCCTTTGTTCACACAGGGACTCCATCCTGCTCCCCAGTACCTAAATTCTGCCTCCCACATCTCCTTACAGCCAGTTTCCAGCTCAGAGAGAAAAACCATGGAGAAGCACAGCTCTGTCTGCCTCCCAAAAGACGCCTGCAGGCTGAGCTGGGGCAAACACAGCCACCCCCTCCTCAGAACCCCCTCCTTAAGCTGCTTTCTCAGAGCCAGCCCAAGCAGAAACTCATCTTTTTGCCTCCACACTCCAAGCTCACATCAGCCTTAGAGGCAGCAAGATGCATCTGTGTTCGTACACCACTTTTGGAATGGACACACTGGAAGGAGTTTTTTCTAAAAAAAATGAAACCCAACTGGTATCTGCTCCTAGAAATGACTTTTCCTGCATCGTTGAGGTTATTCCAGAGCCTCAACTCAAGATGGTGCACTCCAACATTAGCCATCAGGATTTCACACAGTCTCAAAATCCATCTACAAAATACACCTATAAAGCTCTCCTTGCAAGCCAGAGCTCAAAGGTAAGAGGTTTGAACAATTATTTATTCCTTTATTAACTTGGATTTGTTGATCTAATTATACTGAAAATCAAACTTTGTATTTAATGCACTAAAATACAGCAGCCACACTGTATTTGTTTTTAAGTATGTTAAAGGTATTTGACCCAGGAAAAAGCCAGTTAGTAGAAACAGAAAGTATCATTTTTCTTCAGCTATTTTAGTGTGTCCCAACAGCAAATCACCAAAACAAAAAGGCAACTAGCACTTCTCCAGAAAGTGTTACTCCCAGCAGAAGGAGTAGAACTAAGAGGAAGAAACAAGAATACAACAATAATGTTACAAGAGGCACTGATCCTGGCTTTATTCACTTTAAGATACATCCAACATTGTTATAGCTCACTTGAAATTCAAAATGTTTTTTAAGAAACCAACCATAAAACCTTGATTCTTGCCTTACAGTGCTGTCAAGTTTGCAAATAGCAAGTGAGTGACTTCCCAGCAAGGCTGTGCTCTGTATTAACAAAGGTTATAACTTAGTACAAACCTTTCAAGTTCTGATTTTGGAGGAATTGCATCCAGAATGAGCACTTTCCCTGGGGAGGAGGCTGCTGTGCTCACCTGCAGGGTGGGTGCTGTGACACCTTCCCCTCACCCTGGGGCACTTTGGCAATCAAGTGACAACTGACCCCCGTTAAGGTCCCCAGGAGGGACTTCACTCCCCACGTGCATCTTTGTGCTTGACTGGGAAGACCAGCAGGGACAGCACTGAGTGTGTCCCCTCGAGATTCCTGACAGACTGTGAGCAGAGGGAAGTGCTCAGGATGATCCCGAAGCAAAATGTGTTAATTTGGAACTCAAATTAATTGGCAGCATCTTCTGTAAATTCAAGATTTATAGAAGACTGGGTTGCAGCCATCACACAATGACATTTAGACCTACTTTTTTTTTTTTTTTGCTGCATTTAGATTCATTTTAAAGTGATGAAGAGTGCAGGACTTCAGAAATATAAACATTTCTCTATTAGAAATTGCAAACTTTAGTACTATGACACTGTGAAAACTTACAGTACAGTTTACTGATTCTGTGTTAAGATTCAGCATCAATCTGGTGTCTGAAGTCTCTCAGAGCTACTTTGTGCCTAAGGCAGCAGTACCAACAAGTCCTGCTGTCCCTGTCTGTGCACCCAAGGGTGTAAAAGCACAAGCAGGTCTCATGCTGGCACAGCCCTGTGACTCTGGGACTGGTTTCTCTGTTTAATGACAGCCTAACTAAAAATCAGCTTGTTAGGGAAAAGCAAAATAACCTCTACCTTAATCTTCATTCTGGGTCTTGGACATAGTTCAGTGACATGATCTGCAGAACAACACACCAACCGTTCCCACCAGCGTTGAGAGAGGAAACTGAAGGAAGAACCCAAATCCAAGACACTCACTGTTATAGTATCTTTAATTTATCTCGTCTTTTACAGAAGTCTGAATGGATTAAAAAGCACCTCCTTTCCCATCACGTTCCTTACAGTTGGTAAAATATATTCAATGAGCAAATGTATGTGAACAGCTTGAGGATCTGCATCTTGCAAGGGTTTCACAGCCCAACCAACCAAAAGCCAAATTTCTCGCGGTTTTTACAATCTCGTTTTATCGCAACGGTCAATCCTCTCCTGGAAACCTGTCCAGTGCCACCTCCCCAGAACACTGTGCACAATCCAGTGGTGATTAGCAGACTAATTAGCTTTGGCACGGAGCTGGGCTCTCTTGCCTGTGACAGCCTGGAAGCCTGTTTTGATGCTGGCGACGGAGCAGCGGGAGTGGCAGGTCTCGCACTGCAGGAAGTATAACCTGGTGTCCTTCTGCAGGATGGTGTCCGGGGAGCGACACGTGTGGCAGGTGACATACTCCTCTGAGGGGAGGAACAGAGGGGCAGTTAAAACACCATGCACATGAAGTCATCGCTTCTTGAGAGTTCAGGCCTGGAACGCTGTCAAAATGCACCTGCTAACTCAGAAGGGCTTACTGTGGAAACCCAAAAGTTGCCCCCCAAGCTCCCAGGTTAATAAAGATGAGGTTTCGTAGGCACTTGTCACCTAAAATCTAAGAAAAAATCCTCTGCACAGTTTTGAGTACAGAAAGGTAAAGAGCAGTTCTTTAATTAAAGGAATTCTGAGTATAGAAAGGTAAAGAGCATTTAAAAGACAATGCAGACAAATCATCACTTCTTGAGCCTTTACTCTTGAAACACTGTTCACATGCATCTGCTAACTCAGAAGGGCTTACTAGGAAAACCTAAAAGTTGCCCTCCAGTTCCCAGGTTAATAAAGATGAGGTTTCATACTGTACATTATGCACTTGTTACCTAAAATTGAAGAAAACATTCTCTGGACAATTTTGAGGGTAAAGTGCAGTTAAAAGATAATGCAGCCAAGTCACCACTTCTTCAGCCTTTAATCTTGAAACACTGTTAAAATCCATCTACTAACTCAGAAGGGTTTACTATGAAAAGCTAGAAGTTGCCTGCAGTTCTCAGGTTAATAAAGATGAGGTTTCATATGGCACATTATGCACTTGTTACCTAAAAATCTAAGAAAAAATTCTCTGCACAGTTTTGAGTACAGAAAGGTAAAGAACAGTTCTTTAATTAAAGGAATTCTGAGTATAGAAAGGTAAAGAGCATTTAAAAGACAATGCAGACAAATCACCACTTCTTGAGCCTTTACTCTTGAAACACTGTTCAAATGCATCTGCTAACTCAGAAGGGCTTACAATGAAAAGCTAAAAATTGCCCCCCCATCCCCAGGTTAATAAAGATGAGGTTTCCTATGGTACATTATGGACTTGTTACCTAAGATTGAAGAAAACATTCTCTGGACAATTTTAAATATAGGAAGGTAAAGAGCAGTTCTTTAAGGGCACAACATACATATTGCCCCACACACAGCAGAGGCCTCACAATTTTAGAACACTAGTTGTTTATAATATTTAATCATCACTTCACAGGTTACACCCAGTTCCCAAACAGTCCATCCCATGGGACCTCCCTCAGGCAACACCTCCTGAGTTGGGTCAGGGGTCTCAAAAAGACCACCCCTTCCTCCCACCTTCATCTTCATCATGATCCTCTGCTTGGACCAATGTCAAGGCCTCTGGGTCCTCTCTGAGTAGCTTTGACTAGGTTATATCAAGCAATGTGTCCTTTCTAGGTACATTCTCTACAAACAAGACATTCTCTGCCCTGCTGAAAAATCTCTATTGAAATCCTTGACAAGAAATATTAAACAATATTTCAAAAATTTGGTATAAAGGGTGTTTAGCTAAAAGTTCTAAGTGCTAAAAAGCTGTGCTAAAATCTATATGTGTTCTAAGGCATCACACTGACACCGGTATTTTCAAAATAATAACTAGTTAAAGCTTCCCACTGTTGTTCCCTCAGTTCCTCTGCTGAAGCAGCATTCCCAGGTATCAGCAACTCTGGGGCAGACACAGCACTAAATATTTTGTTACATGTAATGTGGACATGAGTCCTGTGCCCAGCAGTGACACACACACTGCATCTGCTAATTAACGTGTACAACAGGCTTTAAAATTAACAATTACTGGTGTTTGCCATAGTCCTCAGCACTGCCAAGAAATAAAAAACAAGCAGTTCTCAAATGCTCTCACTGTTTTCCTTGGCATGCTTTAATGCATGACAGAGTATGACATGTGGTTACTGTAACCCTGGCAGAGCCACCAGTATTTGAATTATTTCATAAATTATTACATATTGCATAAAGCAAAGTTGTGGCTTCTTAGCCCAGACCGTCCACTGTGCCCACACACATGGGCCTGAGAGAAAGCTGTAGTGGCAAAGGGAGTTCTACTTACTGATATATCTTCTCAAGACATTTTCTATCTGTTTTTGCTGGAATCTTCCTTTGATTACAAGCTGGTTGTTACCATCTATTGAGCCACTAATTTAAAAGAAAAAAAAAACAACAAATAAATCGATGGGTTGATTTGCAGAAGATGTGAAGTGTTAAAACAAGTCATGAACACGAAGCAAGACAATAGTGTGTTCTTCAAGGGAAGAGTAAAACTGAGTTGCTGCAGAATTCTGAAGGCATTTAAAATCCTGCAGGAAGTTTTGCCCAAGCAAAAGCACAGTTAAGGTTCCTAATCAGAAGAACTTCGAGCTGAGAATTAACACAGCTCTCTAGTAAGGTGTAATCTGAGTAATAAGATCATCTTCTAAACATTCTAATGTAGTAAATGGAATGTTTTGTCACATTCTGGTTTCTAATTTTTTAAGTCATCTGGAGCACAAGAGACTCCAAAGCCCAATCAAATAGGCATTTGGTATGTAACACTGTAAAACACAGCCCAGCAGCCTTACCTTGTACCCAATTCTGCCAACAAAAATGCCAGGAGATGTTTGGGCTGACGATGTAATCTAAAAACAAAGGAAGAGTATGTTTAGCCTTCCCCCTTCCAAGAAATCTGGTATTTTATACAGGGGGAAAATTACCAAGTCTAAAAGGGGGCAGTGCCAGAGGGTCTGCACCAAAGACAGTGGCCAAGGACACAAGAAACCTGAGCAGTCCACACAAAAAAACCCTCCACCATTCCCCCCCAAACCAAACTCACAATTACAGTAACTATTGAAAATAAGTTTTCTATTTGAGATTTTCCATTCTTACTCTCCCATCCCCCGAAAAAAATGCTAGTGGCTACCATTAAAAATCCCCTTTAGTACAGTGCCCAGATCCTCAGTGGGATTTCAGCAGGACTGTTTTCTGGCACACACATGGAACCAATCAGAGCTGCATTTCCAGAAGTGCTCACAAAGAACAGAATTGCCTTCACAAGACATAATTAAAACACTGCAGAAAACAGTGGGAAAACATTACTGGACTCCACACCATTTACCAAGAGAACAGTATTTGTAGTCAGCTCAAATTAGAAAGAACTTTCCCCACCCTCCTGCTCAACACTTGCAAATAAATATCACTGGTGACTGGACTTGATAAAGGCCAATGAACTCCCGAAGTTTCAGTCCAAGAGGCCCATGTAGCAGCCCTGCCACTGTCCTAATTTAAGTATAAAATAAGAAATTATCTCAATAAATCATTTTCATAAATATCTTCTCCCAGAGAAATGCAGAGGTAATGACTAAAATAGCTTCACTTCTGATTTGCCAGAAAACATCCCTTCAACACCCCAGCCACGGGCACAGAATCCATCTGCTATTCCTGGGAAACCCAAAGAGCACACTTACAATTTGCAGATATCTGTGAAGTTGACAAAAGATGTTTTCTTGGTCCCTACTCTCACAACCTGGGGGGGCTTCATGACAAATTTCCGTTTTTCTCCAGCCACCATGTCCGGGTTTTTTTCCCGCATGATGTTAAAAACTCTATTGAGCAGCTGCAAGAGAAGGGATTCACAGCCATGAGCAGCTTGAATTTCTCAGGTGAGCCCCTCACTTCCAAAAACACCTGAACCAGCATTCACAGTGAGTATCACGCTGTCTTTGCCCACCAGCATTTCCTCATGTGCTCTGGAACACGCTGCAAATGCTCTGATAAATGCAAAACTAACACACTTCAGATGCTCTGATAAATGCAAAACTAACACACTTCAGATGCTCTGATAAATGCAAAA
>NW_020884960.1:458289-475400 GCF_003945725.1 Corapipo altera
GATAAATGCAAAACTAACACACTTCAGATGCTCTGATAAATGCAAAATCTAAGCACTGTTTCCCCCAGGGTTTGCTTCACAATTACCAGCACCCCAGCCCATCTGCAGAGGTGTCTGAACTATCACCAATGCTGCCCCATGTGATAATTAACTGTGACAGAACACGTGCTTTGTTGTTTTTCTGTTCCTGACCCTCTGAATACAAGTCCTTTAGGTTAAAAATAGGCAAGATAAGGCTCTACTGATGCAGATGAACATGGACAATGTTTTTTAGAAGCCTTTGGAACGTTACCTCATCATATGTGTAGTCCCTTTCCGAGCCTGCCCATGCAGGTCCTGACTGAAGGCTAAAAGAAATTCCATCGTCTTTTTTGTTGTCTTCATCCTCAAATGCTGTAAAGGAAGGTTTTGGGGATTCATTAAAAAAAAAGAAACATTGTTTAACTTCATGCTTACAGCGTTTCTAAATGGGACATCAAAAAAGATTCCACTAAGGTGGGGACTCAAGTCTTCTCTGTTTGTCTACAAGGGCCACCAGCACTAATGGGAAATTCATACAGGACGTTTTTCTGATATATATAACAGTAAAGGTAATAAAGTGACTTTTGGAACAAAAAAGGCACTTGAACAGAACTTATTCACCTACAAGATGGACTACATTTCCCTTTCAGCACCTCACTGAGCTAGGTTATACTTCTACCTTCATCCTTCTCCATTATCTCATCTTCATCTGGAAACTTCACATTCTTCTTTTTCTTCTTTTTATTGCCCAGCATGATATCAAGGTCATCTTCAGGTTCTACTGCCTCTGGCACATCTCCTTCAATTTTCAATTCCTGCAAAGAAACAGGACTACAGTTCAGAGCATTAAACCCCAATCCCCACTGCACAGCATCACAAACACCACGAGGGGCACACTGCTCGAGGTGGATACTGGTAACATCCACCACAGCCCTGGAGCTCAACAGGGAACAGTGGAATTAAGGATGTTGAAGAGAGTCCTGCACTCCTGCCACAAGCAGGGCTGGATTTTTACCCTCTGGCTGACTTCAAGGACAAGGTCATGCTATACTCAAAGGCAACAGCCATTTGAGGGCATAAGGCAACTAAACACCCTCCCCAGCAGGCAAAGCTGTGCTTCCTGCAGCTCCCCCAGCTTATTACCACAGTTCTGCACATGGGGAGAACACAGAGCAAGTATTTTGTCTGTCTGGGGCAGATCAGAAGGACATTTCCTTCCCCAAAGGGCAGAATCTGAAGTGGAGGTTTACATGTAGCATAACATTTCTGTGTCCTCTCTGGGCTTGCCAGTGACATGTGATACAAAAACACCCCTTGGAGTAAAACTCCAGAAGAGTAAAAATATCTCCTACACCTTCTGGAACACGGCACAGGAGCCAATCCTTCCTAAAGACAACACCAGAGGGAAAACAGAGCTCTTGGCAGGTGTGTGCACTTTATTTGCAGGGCTGGCCTTTAGAGGACTGTTCTGTGCATGGCTTCTGACATCCATTTACTTCCCTAACCCCAAAAGACAATTAACCTGGAGGCAAATCAGCCCTTACTACAGATTGTAGAACTATTGCTGATTGTGCAGAGCAGTCAGGTTTTGAGCAACGTGTTCATCAGAACCTGCTGCATGTGAAAGATATGTAAAGTTTCAGCATGAACACAAACAACTGCACTGCCAAGCCCAAGAAAAACAAAGCAAGAAAGTTTTCACCATAGTCAGGATGGCCTAGTTATACAAACAAACCTTTACACCTTCTTCTGCTTCATCTATATCAAATATCTTTTTTGTTTTTTTCTTCTTTTTCTTTTGATTGAAGAAGTTTAAGTCATCCAAGTCATCTGTTGTATCTAAAAAAAACCCGAAAGATTAAAACAGTATAACTGAAGAAACAGTTCAGAACTTAAGGTTTCTAATTTACATCCAAATCTTTAAACATTCCAGTAAGACATGAGCAATGATCTGCATGGATATCCTCCAGGTTTATAAGAGATCATTCCCCTCTGACCCAAAATACCTCAGGACTGTTTCAGTTTCTGCATCTTCTGATTTTTAAGTGTTTAATCTTTCCTTTTATTGTACAAGAGAAATTAAGTCACTTTTGTCATTACAGATGCTTGATAAAAATAAGAAGAAAACTGTAGGAGGAAGGTATAGTTTCTTTGGTCTACAGCAGGAGCCAATTTTACCAACAAACTGGATTTAAGTGAACAGAATTCCCTCAATCAGGTCATCTTGAAATGCCATTGGCCTCAATTTAAAAAGTAAGTTTATAAACACAATCACACACTTATTTCCTGAAAGATTCCAAAGAACACTCCAGTTATCACATTCACACTTATCAAAAAACTAGCAACCTTTTAAACCATGTTTCTGTTATTCACACTATTGCTTAATCATTCCAATGAAAAAGAACCATAATTGTGGAATTACTGCCTGTGGAACATGTGAAACTTCACCCTCACTCTTTTGGAGAGTCTCTTTTCATTGCCTCACACAAAAAGACTGTTTGAGTCAGGAAAACGGAAATTACATAAGCACTGGGAGCTTGGTGGATGTCTGTGAATGTGACTTCAAGCAGGAGGGAAATGTGCCCTCTGAACAGGCAGCAGAGATCACTGAGAACAAACCAGGGCTCTGGAATTACACCCTGGGATGCCAAACTCTTGAGACAGGGCTTGTAGTCTCAAAATGCCACCGTGGAGAGTTCATCTTACCTTTCTTCCTGCTGTCTTCTTCATCTGCTTCCACGTCTTTGTCTTCTGTTGGCTCTGGTTCAACTTCCTTTGTTTCTGATTGCTGAGTCTCCTCTGTTTGTGTATCTCCTCCTCCTTCCTCATCCAGCATAAAGGGCTTCTTCTTTTTCTTCTTCTTCTTGCTCATAGTAGGGTCGAAAATCATCTGGAAAAGTCAAAGAGTTCCTTAGCTGCACAATAATCATCTGCCACTTCATATTTAGAACACCTGGAAGTTTCCCTCACCATCCCCTCAGTTTCCCAAACTGTTCCTTGCCTTCAATCTCGACTGTTTATCAGTTGCAAGGGAAGACCTGCTGGACAGTTTCCAGCTTCAGCTCCTTTTCCTGTAGTCCAAGTTTCCTGCCATCCAGTTATCAGTGTTATCTACTTTTGAGTTCAGCTGAAAATCCATTAAAGCTGTGACTCTTTGACAGCCTGGCTGGCAGCTCCTTCTCCATTTCATTACCATTCTGGACTCCAGCTTTGCACTAAGACTGCGCACACTCAGCATCACAAAAGACTGAAGCACAGAGTCTGATCAGGAGTCACTTCCACTTGGGAGACACATTAACTTTCAGATTTATTAAAGGCAGGATCTGGCAACAACTCTCTTGACAAGGACACTCTGGACTAGAGGCAAACCTACAAGGGGCTGGTGACACAGACCTGCCTCAGCTCCAACACTATGAAATGGCAAAGGTCTGAGCTCTTCCCCCCCGGGGGAGAGACTGAACCTCAGACACCAAGGGATTAAAAGCTGTTAATGAGCTCTTTAGCCAGCAAAGCAGCTTAATTCCCCTAGTCTGACTGTGAGGAAGGCACTGACCTCAGAGATTCACTTTTAACCTATTCATCATCTGCAGACCTGAGGTGTGTTACACACCAGCTCTCCAGTTTTCCATTAATGCTTTAATTAATGTAACACATTAATGCTTCTTACTTTTGTCATCTCAGTGCAAGGTGACATCAGCTGTTGGCCAGCTCTGTTACTCACATCTGCCCATACAGTCACACCAGAGTATGGATTTAACACAACAATTTTAGGCACTCAATAAGACTTTCTCCAGTGTTCTTCTCATCTAGTAATGGAAGAGTGTTCTCACACAGTTACAGTTCAGCATCACGAACACCCTCACTCAGGAAGGTGAGGGTGCACTTCACCAAAGAGCAGCTCTCTGACTTCAGATACACCCTGCAAGTCTGGTGCCTTCCCTCTCCCCACAAAACCATTTTTTCCTTGCACTTCTCATTCTCCTCCACATGACATTCTTGTGATATTCTTCCAATTTTCTGCAAAGTACATGTTTCATAAAGGCTCTACTAAAGGCAGTAAACTGCACGCAGGGGTTTCTGAAGCACAGCATCCCAAAAGTGTCCACATATTTGGCACACTGAGGCTTTCACACTGCTCAAGTGTGTCTTTAGTTGCACACACTGTACTAGAAGGATCTTCTACAGAGTTCTGCCAGAGGGCTTTCCTCTGATGCTTCCTCAGACACTGCTGTGAATCATGCTCTTGTAATGCACAGAAATCACAGAGTATGTCCAACTGGTTACACTGTCTGTAACCTCCCCAGCCTGCTGGGACACAAGGAAAGCTGCTCCAGCAGCAGAGTCCACAGCTCTGGGAACAGGCACAGTGCCTGACTCATTTCCATGAAGATGCTTTGCAAGACTGAAGAGGTTTTTATTTCCTCATGTGAAGCAAACATAAGATCAGATGTAAGAGTTTCTAAGAAGGAAACTCAAATCACTCTTCCCTTTGTGAAGGGAAAGACACCTCTCACTCTGAACCACCACAAAGGATCTCTTGTGTCTGCAGAGACAGGCTGTGACTTCAGTCCAACCACACTAAACTGCAGTCAACACTCAAGGAAAACTCCTGGATGCAGCAGAGTGGCTTTCCAGCACTAAAAACAGGCACTGGCCTTGGGCAGGGCACTGCTCTGAGGGGCCACCCCAGCCAGGGCAAGCCAAGCTTCTGCAAACCCAAGACTTACTCATAACATGCCACCTGCTCACAGGAAAGTGATGTAAGACCCCACCATCTGAGGAGGAAGAGGAGGCCTGTGCCTGAAATGTTTTGTCCATCAAGAGCAGAGCCTTAGGTCACACAGGCCTTAACAAGTCACAATATAAATGAACTGGCCTGACAACCAGGGCACTCCATGTCTGGGCTCTCTGAGCTGGATGTTTCAGAACTTTCTTTGTTCCTTTTCTCTACTCGTGTTTTGTTAGTTATGATGCCATTTAAGTGTTGAAAGTCAGAGGTTTCTTACTGAAGGAACTGCAGCCCCCAGTCCAAACACACCAAACATCCACGCTCTTCCTGTGCAAAAAGGTTTTAAATTCCCATTGTGTTTCTGCTCTCAGAGCCAAATTCCCATATGGGGTTTTCTCTGTAGACCAAATGGTTGTTTCTCACATCCAGCTCCATGTACCTGCTCCTTATTTCAAATGCCTACAGTCAGAATCCCAACATACAGAAATTAGCAAGTGAAAGAAAAGAGGGGAAAAAAGCATCAAAGATTCATAGTCCAAATGCAACTCTCAGGACAGAAGCCAAGGTTACTCTGAACTGCTGTGACAGTGGCAAATGCTGGGGATTCTAATGGAAGTCATGAATAAATCCCATTTCCTCATCTGAAAAAACACAGGCATGGGAAGCAAACAGCAACCCTGCCCTGATCAGGTGAGCTCAGGAATCCTTACACTACACTGACTCATGTCTATGATGAGATGCAAAATTATCAAGACCAATCAGCACCTAAATTTTCTCAAAACACAGCAAACTCTAACACTATTGCCTGGAGCTTCACAAAAATACAGGATCTAGAGAACTTTCCGATCTCTAGTGGGATTATACACATGGCAGGATCTTTAACAAACCACACAGATGTTAACAGACTGATTCCCCTCACAAACCAGGCCTGTGCTGCCCCTGCTGTGCCACAGTTCTGGGCAGCACCCACTGATGCTCCTACCAGGGAGCTTCATTTGTTCACAGCTCTGAAAATGTTAAGCTACAGTTCAAAACCACAAAGTTTGTACCATCTACACCAGCTCAAGGTGCCAATTTGTCTTGATGTGTCTTCACTCTCCTTAACTTTACAGGCTTCAAAAAGTTTCACCAACTTACCATCAGTACCAAACCATCCTGCTCCCAACAACCAGATGTTGGGAGGGCACATGGACTCACACTCAGAGTACATGAATTGTCACTGAGTTCTTCAGGTTCAACTGTGTTACCTGCTATTATCTTTATTTTCTGTCACTCTGACACATAAAGCAACCCACAGAGGTAATTTCACTGTCCTACAGATTGCAGGAATCACCTCAATGGCAAAAAAAATTCATTATGCAAGAAAAATAGTCTTGCTGGCACTTAAACTAAACCCAAAGCAGGGCACTCCATATGAACTCCATGGTCCTGGGATCACCTGAGTCAGGAAGCACCTGATGCAAGGACTGCTGAGTGCAGAGTACAGCCCAGCCATCACAACTGCAGCTCCAACGACACACGGGGCACAGAAATGCAGCATTTTCATTCTGGATGTTAAAGCAGCTGAGTAAGCCAGTCTCAGCTCCTTTTAAAAGTATTAGTAATTTTTCTTCTTTATTACAAACGACAAATTATGACCTGCCTATCTCCAAGGCTTGGGTGCTCACTTTGCTCCCAAGTGAAAGAAGGAAAGAAGCCACGCAGGTATCTGAAACACCACCAGAGAGATGACACAAACCCAGGAGCAGAATCCATCTCATGGATGAATCCATCTCATGGGTCCAGCCAGGGCACCCCAGGCCACACAGACACCCATCACCTCACACACGTAAAACGGGCCTTTTGGCCACGAGAGCGAGGGAAATGAGGCCAGTGAAGGTGCCAACACACGGCACCCACAACACCTGAAGAATTTTTCAAAGACAAACGAATCAGCTCCCCTGGAAGTGTGTCCGAGCCAGCACCAGCAGACCCGGAACGCCTGAAGTTATCGCTTATTACGATGGAGCTATTTAGTTCTCTGGGTTATAGACCAAGATTTAAAGCTCCACAGACCGGGGTAAGTGAACTGGCTACACGGTAGAAGGGCACGGAACACAACGAGAAGCGCTGGCGGGGCCCTCCGCCTCCCTCCCCGGCCTCCCCCCGCCAGGGGCGGCCGCCGGCGGCACCCGGGGAGCTCCAGGCCTTCCCAGCACCCGCGGCCCCTTCTCACAGCCGCGGTTCCTCCGCCCGTCCCGGCGGGACCCCCGGCCCGTCCCGGCCCCGCGCGGGGCGGAGGCCGCGCCCGCTCAGGCCTCAGGCCCGGCGCCCACATGGCGGCGGCGGCGCCGGCGCGGCGCAGGCCCCGGGCGCGGCTCCCCCGGCGGCGCGGGCGAGTTCTTACCTCGTCGCCGGACATGTCGGCGGCCGGGGGGTGCGAGGGAGGCCGGGGGTGGGTCTGTCGGTCGGTCTGTCTGTCGGTCGGTGGGTCTGTCGGCCTGCGGGGCCCGCGGGGGTCAGTCCGTGCTCGGCTCTTGCATCAGCGCCGCGCGCCCACCCCGCCCGCGCCTGCGCGTGTGTGAGTGTGCGAGTGTGAGTGTGCGGGGCGGGCCCCGCTCTGCGCACGCGCGGGGGCGGCGGCGGGAGCGCTGAGGGGCCGCGGGACCGAGCGGCCCTTGGGCCGCGTTCGAACAGCCCCGGAGCCCCCGGGCGGGTCAGGCTGGGAGGGAGCGCGGCGGAGCGGTAATGTGAGCGACTGACTGTGGCCGGCAGGATATCCCACGCTGTGACACGGAGGCGCAGGGGCTGCCGTGCTCGCCTTCTTTACCCTTCACAGCCCCTGCCTTTCTTCGCCCCTCATCGAAGAGTCCTCAGCCAAAGTGCGTCACTCTGCGCTTCATCGTCATGGCTGGGCTTCGCGAACGAAGCTTTGAGAAGGATTCTATCCATGCTTGCTACAAACACGCTGAATGCTGAAAAGACCAAAGCGAGACAGACAAGTCCAGTTGCAAAAGGCACAGCGGAAAGTTTCCTTAGGCGGTATTGGCAAGACACATTGTTTCTGCATTGTCTTTTCTCCTCAGGAATGATCCTGCGTGCGTTCTCCAAAGAATCAGCAGCGTTATAGATGGTGTGTCTCCATGTCTCCTGGTTGGAGGCCAGAGTAGACCAGTTCTGATGATCAGTGTGGCCGAGGCTGAGATGTTGTTTCAGGGAGTTCTTGTATCTCCTCTTCGGGGCTCCTCTCTTGCGGCAGCCGGTGGCAGGTTTGCCATGGAGCACAGTCTTAGGGAGGCGGTGGTTGGTCCTCCATCCTGGAGACGTGCCCTGCCCAGCGCAGCTGTGTTCTCAGCAACATGGCCTCAATGCTTGTAACCACTGCCTGTTCAAGAACAGACATATTAGTCATGTAATCAGTCCAGTGGATGTTTAGGATTGTATGGAGGCAGCGCTGATGGAAGCACTTACCACTGGCCAAACTCTGAAACACAGGATTTCTGCAGTTTAGTGGGTGTGCTCTAGTGAACAGGAGCTCAGCAGATGCAACAACTTGCTACCATCCCTAAAATGACTGGCGTGGAGTTTCCTGGTTTAACTGGATGTCTTTGTTATTCACAAAAGCACCTTCTGAAACTTCTCTCTATTGCAGTGCAGAAGTGAGAAAGGTGACAGAAAGATAAGGTGTTGAGGCAGAAGTAGGTAATGCTCCATTCCAGATCACAGGACGGGTCAGGTTGGAAGGGACCCCAGAGGGGCATCTGGTCCCATCCCCCTGGTCAAGCACATCCCAGAGCACGTGGCACAGGATTGTGTCCAGAGGGTTCTGGAATATCTCCAGGGAGGAGACTCCACAGCCTCTCTGGGCAATCTGCCCCAGTGCACCATCACCTGCACAGCACAGACATTTTTCCTCCTGTTCAGGTGGAACTTCCTGGGCACCAGTTTTTGCCCGTGGCCTCTTGTCCCATTGCTGAGCACCATGAGGTCCATCCTCTGTCCCTTCCCTGCAGCCCCTGACACACCCTGGGGAGGTTCCCTCTCAGTGTCTGCTCTGGAGGCTGAACAGCCCCAGCTCCCTCAGCCTTTCCTGCTCCCAGAGCTGCTCCATCCCTTCGGCATCTCCGCAGCCTGTGCTGGACCCGCTCCAGGAGCTCCGTGTGTGTCCTGTGCTGAGGAGCCAGAGCTGGACACAGCCCCCCAGCTGTGCCTCCCAGGGCTGAGCAGAGGGGCAGGATCCCCTCCCTGACCTTCTGGCAATGCCCTTCCTAATGCACCCCCAGATCCCTTTGGCTCCTTGGCCCCAGGGCTCACTGCTGGCTCAGGAGCAGCTGGTTGTCCCCCAGGACCCCAAGGTCCTTCTCCCAGAGCTGCTCTCCAGCAGGTCACTCCAGGCCGTGCTGGTGTCTGGGATTGTTCCTCCCCAGGTGCAGGACTCTGCATTTGCCCTGGTTGAATTTCAGACAGTTCCTCTCTCCCATCTCTCCAGACTGTCCAGGTCCCTCTGAAGGGCTGAGCCCTCTGGGGGATCGGCCACTCCTCCAGCCTCATGTCACCAGCTGAGGACTCATCGACCCCCTCATCCCAGTCATTGTTGAACGAGTTAATGAGCAGTACTGGGCCCAGTCTTGAACCCTGGGGGACACCACTGGGGACAGCCCTCCAACTAGACCCTGTGCCACTGTTCTTTCTGACCGACTTGGGGCTGGGATGTTGTAGGTCCCATACAAGTCTCCCCTCTCTTTCTGAGCTTTTCCTGACCTGGTTCTGAGCAGAGATTTCCACCTTATCCTTGAAGTGAGCCCACGATGTCTCTAGTGGGACATACCATTGTAAATGCCCCGTTTTCAGAACATCAAGGGCTCTTTTGCACATAAGGACATTCTTCTGCTTTCTAATAATGTGAAAACCCCTTTGGGGATCGTGGCTCCTGGGGCAAGGAGCCTGTCCCCACTCTTGAATACAGAATTACAGAATGAATTAGGTTGGAAAAGACCTTTGAGATCAAGTCCAACCTATGACCCAACACCACCTTGTCAACTAGACAGTGCCATGTCCAGTCTTTCCTTAAACACCTCCAGGGAAAGTGACTCCACCCCCTCCCTGGGCAGCCCATTCCAATGTCTGATCACTCTTTCCATGAAGAAATTCCTCCTAAATAGCTTAAAGCCCATGGGTAGGTGTCAGGTACCAGCTGGAAAAGAGAGTGTGACCTGCATGAGCTTGTGGCTGGTACAGGTTGGTTGCTCAGCCTCTGGCTGATCTCTGTGAGCAGCAGTTCCAAGGACAGGGCAGGAGGTGTTTATCCCTTGCTTAGCTTTGTTACTGCTCCCCAGGATAAATCCTGGTGAATCCAGGATGAGGTGGAGTGGTGTTTAAAGGGTGCTGGTGCTTTTTGGCTGCAGGTGAATTACAGTGGGAATTTCAGCTGTATTTGAGGTTTGTGCATCTCGATGGTTTTCAATCCAGTTGCTGAATCTCTTTCTGAGTTCCCATGTGAACATTTTCCTGTTGGGCCTGGCAGTTCTCACTGTTTGATCTGCTTTCTCTGCAGCAGTCTAAAAGGCATGAAGGGGGTAAGGGGAATAAGTACCAGAGAATGGCAGGGCTGAGGCACAGGGGAGGGGGAGGACTGGGTGGTTGCTCTGATCAAAGTAAGGGCGAAGTGCAATACTGCCTTGTCCATCATTACAACAGCAGATCTTCCTTCTTTCCCCAGACCTGAGGACTTGTGGGTGTAGGGAAGGACTCTGGAAAGTGTCTGGTCGAACATCCTTGCTCACAGGAGCAGCAGGAACAGGTTGCTCAGGACCTTCTGCTGGGTTTTGAGCATCTCCAAGGATGGGGACACCACGACCTCCTTGGGCAACTTCTATCATCACAGTAAAAAAGTTTTTCTATTTTTAAGCAGAATTTCCTGTATTTCAGCCTGTGTCTGCTGCCCCTTCTCCTGTCACCCAGAAGAGCCTGGCTCTGTCTTGTTTAGCCCCCCTTGAGCCTCCTCTGTCTAGGTTTAGCAACCCAGGCTCTCTCAGCTTCTCGGTCAGATATTCCAATCCCTTAGTTACAGAATCACAGAGTGGTTTGGGTTGGAAGGCACCTTAAAATCATCTGGTTTCGACCCCCTGCTGTGGGCAGGGACACCTTCCTCATTCCATTTCCCTATCACTTCCTGATAAAAAAATATGGCACTAAAAACAAAAGTTATTTACCACAAAGTGTTAAAATCCTGCCTCCCAACCAACTCTGAAATTTAAAGGTCATCCATTTCATGCAAGATTTAGTGTTAAAGCAGACAGAGCCATCGGCCCAAACATTGTTACAGGGTGTTTTACATTTTAATATTTCCAAACCATTTGGATTCTTGGAGGCCATCATTTCCCATTACGTGGTGTAAACTGGTGGGAGTTTATGCACACTGTATCATTTATCTTTGTCTTCCCCTCCAATAAATAACTGCCCATCTTTTCTAGCCTTGGCCTTCCTTTCATGTACCTTCCTCTCTTGCCTCAGTTGGTAATGAGGACACTCCACAAGCAAAGCCATGTGTTTGGAGACGTAGCAGGCACCAGGACAGGACAATTTTCCCAGGATTACTACGATATTTTTCTGTTAAACCCCCAAAACCCAACTTCAAGAGATTACTTTTCTTTCTTGCCTCGTTACCACCACCTTTCCCTGGGTATTTACCCCTTTTGTGTCTTTGTCACTTGCTGTTATATTGCAGGGATTCCATGGATTTTCAGGTACTGCAGGCAGCTGCTCTTTAAAGAGAGAATTATAGAATAATTCTCCTTGGGAAGGGACCCACAAGGATCATCCAGCCAGCCTCTGGCCCTGCACAGACACCCCAACAATCCCACCCTGTCCCTGAGAGCATTGTCCAAACCCTCCTGGAGCTCTGGCAGCCTTGGGGCTGTGCCCACTGCCCTGGGGAGCCTGGTCAGTGCCAACCACCCTCTGGGGGAAGAACCTTTCCCTGAGATCCACCCTGACCCTGCCCTGGCACAGCTCCAGCCGTTCCCTGGGTCCTGTCCCTGGTCTCCAGAGAGCAGATGCTGTTGATCAGCTGAGCAGACACATTGGATGTTGCTGTAACACTGAAAATGGTCTCCCACCAAATTCTTCTTCCTTCTTTTGCTGCAGGTGTTTGCTTTGCTGTCCCTGTCACATGAGACTGGTCACACTGGGACACTTTTCCTTGGCATGAAGCCAGAGCACAGGGATTGCTGATGGCTGAGGTGGCACTGCCCCAACACCCTCCTCACTGCCCAGAGCTCACTTAGCCCAACTTCCTGTCCTGAAACATGATAATGGTTTTTTTGTATCATCCCCAATTCTGTGTGTCTGCACTGTTCTTAAAACCACCATGGACAGAGATTCCCTCTGCAGCCTCTTCAAGTGCCTGACAACAAAACTTCTTCACCTTTCTTGCTGTGACTTAACCCAGTGCCTGTTGTGGTTGTCCCTGAGGACACACAAGCTCACTGTTCCCTGGGTGATAACCCACAGGCCTTCAGAATACCACTGTGCCCTTTTTGTCTTGTCCCCACAGTTTTCTTTTTCAAAAGTTGCAGATCCAGCCCATCCAACCTTTTTGTTCTCATTTTCATTGCTGTCTCCTGCACCTCAGTCACTTATGTCCATAGTCCTGCAGTTTGGTGCCCAGTTCTGGACGCTTCCATCAGATCCTGGGCAGTACCAAACAGAGCTGGCTAATTCCCCTAATGCCTCATCCATCCTGTTAACACATTCTAGAGCAAGTTTCTCTCCTTTCTTTGTCAATAATGCTTGGGGACCATGTGTGTTACTGGTGACAAATACCCTGAGATATTCAATGGTCAAACCCCCTGAGATTCCCTCCCCCTGGGCTGCCCAGTGAATAACACGTAACATAATGTTGTGTATGATACACAATATTTGGAAAACCTCAGTGGAAAAGCTGGTGGGAGCTGCCAGAAGTGCTGGACTTATGATCTGATGTCCAGATAGAAACCAAAACACTGTCTTTGAAGCTCCTGGCTACAGACACACAACATCAAAGGCACACTGGGGACATCACCTTATATCAATTTTTCCCCCTCCTGTGCTAACAGACTGTTCAGGATGCAGAACTTTCCTGTTCTATTTTCTTCTGTGCTCTCCTTGTGAATTGAGTTCCAGAAACTGAAGAGTGCTGGTGCATTAGTTGATAATTAGTTGTTACCAATTACATTTGGCAGAGACCAAACTTGTATCTTTGAGCTGATATTTGGGGAAAAAAAATCCTACATGAGTTTTTGTGAGAAAAGCCCAGTCTGGGTTGAAGAGCTTGCAGAAACATCCAGATTAAAAGGTTTCTTCTTCTTCAATTTGTTGGTGAGCAACAATTGTGACATATTAAGGCAGAGGCATATGAGGCAGCATGTCGAGCAGAATTTTAGCTTCAGTAACTAAAACTCTAATCCTTAAAGCTCAGAACTTGAGTGCTCTGGAAGGACTGTGCAGTTACCCAAATTCCAGGGATGAGCAATCACAGCCTGGGATAAATAAACTTCAGATGCAACCTTGAATTTGGGAGAGTGGCCCAGGAAAAATCACAATCATGGGAAACACTCCTGTGGAGGCTTTGAGTGTGTCTTCCCTCTGAGTATTCCCAGCCCTCCAGACAAATACCTGGTGAATTTGCCTTGCTGAATTCTGAGCCCTGTTCTAGAGCTCCCTGTGGTGCTGAAGCATCACCCAGTGCCAAAACCTGAAGACATCACATCTATCTTAAGTAGCTAATACCCAAAATGAGATTATAGAATGGTGCATGGCTGTTCCATCTCTGCTGTGTTTGTAGGATTTTCTGGGGAGCAAAAGGAAGGATTCCATTCTGGCCACTGCTGGATGATGGTCAAACATCTCCTTCTGCTCAGAGTGAGGTTCACTCTTCAAGGCACATGAACATTGAGTTTTAAAGTAGATTTTGCTTTAAGTTTTGTATCAGTTAGTTTTTTACTAAGTCTATTCATAGCACTGAAGTCTGCTCTCAGTGAGTAATTTAATTTTGAAGTGCTTAGTCTAAAGATTGCTGTAGAATTACTGGTGTCAACAGCTGGGTGTAAACTCCTCACACAGATTTAACCACTGCCCTCTGTTTAAATATCTGTAAGAGAGAATTGTAGCCCCATTTCCACCAAAAAAGAGTGAAACAGCAATGAGGACCCACGATGGAAATCTGAGCAAATCGATCTGTGCTGCTGGAGAGCCTCAGGGAATGGGTGAAGTAGGTTTGGAGAAGAAAGTGGTAGTTTGGAAAAGGGAGACTTTCTGGCAGAGCAGCCCAGACAAGCAAGAGCCCTGTGAGGAGGTGCTGGGCAGAGCTGCAGGACCTCAGCACAGCCCAGGGGTGAGGACAGAGATCTGCACAGCCCAGAGCCCAGCTGGGGTGGAATTCTGGCTGTGCAGAAGAGGAACAGCTGAAAGGGTTTCAAACCCTCCCCATGGGTTTGCTTCCACAACACATCTTTTCGAAGAGCCAAATTTGCGTTTTAATCAGCGTGTTCCTACAGTGGGGAAAGCTCTTCCCAAAGGGATGCAGCACGTGGTCAAAAGGCCTGGTTTTGAGGCTTCTCCCAGCATCGTGCAGGCTCAGAGCAAGTTTTCTTCTTCCTGCCTTTCCCCGTGCTTTTATCCACTCAGGATAAAACCCTTATCACTCCAAACCCATCCTCCAAATCCAACCTGACTCCTTTTTGTCACAATACTCACAAAAACATCACAGTGCTTTATGCTGGTGTGCTCCCTTCACTCTCATTGTCTTCTTTCCCATTCCTCTGCTGGGTTTTGTATTTTTTCTGGATTTCTGTTATTAAGAAATAATAATAAAATAGATCCTACACTCGCCTTCTTTGGAGGCAGATTGTTCAACAGTGTTTTGAGAGAAAAATGGAAAATAACTCCCAGAGCAGCATTAAGTTTTTTATTAAGAACTAGAATGTCCCATAATTAATCATACAAAAATCCATTTTGTATGCTGAAAGGGATCCTGCATTGTTTCCAACCAGATTAAATAGTAGAATCACTCTCAAACAACCTAAAACAATTAAGGGAATATTACACTGGGCTGCAGTCACAAGAAAATGCACACAAAGTGAGAGGTTTGAGCCTCATGGCACATTTTCAAGAAATGGGTTTAAATTAGATAGTCACTTTGGGGTTGTTGGAGAAAAAGAGAGACAAAAGCAGCATAAAAAAGGGTGAGTTATAGCCCAAAGCTGAACTTCATGACAATTGACAGCTTAGGAGAATAATAAGCCAAAGGCTGGGGCCTTACAAGAGAAAACTCTAGTTACAGTCAGTTATCTGACTTCCCTGCTCTCTGGAATCCAGGAATTAGGGAGGCTACAGCCCTCCTGCCAGTCCATCCTTGCCTTGCTTTTCCCTCTCAAAACCTCTTAGTTCCTGTTTCCCTTTGGTTCCTGCACACAAAGCATTTCTGCCCAAACGCTTTCTCAGGTCTGGAGGAGAACTCGCCCTCTTCTCACAAGCAGAGATTAAATCCCCAAACCTGCCACTGTAATGTTGTATATAAAGCCTCCTTTCCTGAGAGCCACACTCCCGTGGCTGTGGATGTATTTCCTCTTGGAGCAAGGACATGTTAGGTCACACCTTGCAGGCATTTATGGTCATCAACCATAAATTTCTTCTGAGATTCTCCCAACTATAGTCCTGAGGGGACTTGGTCCTAAAGTCTGTAGTTCTTAAGGGCTTACTGAAAGTGTTTTACTGCAGAAAAGGTTCTGCTCCTAAGCAGGGTCTAACCCTGCTGCTCAAGACTGCAGTGATGCATCTCTTTAAGCTCCTGAGGGGTTGTTTGCCACCTCCCCATGTTGGTGATCCTGGGGGTCATGGCTGTGAGCTGTCTCTGCAGGGAAGAGAAACAGAGAACAAAGTGATTATCCCTCCCACTTCATACTGTTTTCTTCCTGGACTGGGTTATTCTCTGAACCTCTTCTGGTATCCAATCCCAAATAATCTGTAAATCAGGAAATACAATGATTGTTTGCTTCCCTCCACTTCATGTCCTGAGGGCTGGGATGTCCCTTGCACATTGAACACCAAATATCCATCACCCTTCTCGCTTGTGAGCTTTGCTGTCTGCTCAGCTGTTTGTGTCACAGACAACGATCTCCATGCAGAGATTAACAAAAGGATGGGTTATATCAAGATTTATTATGGGATTGGAAAGGTTGGTTGGCCTGAAGTAATCAGAGCACAGATGCTGGAGCACAAGCTGCCTGTCTTGTCTCACCAATCACACCTCCAGAGCCGCTTCAAGTGCTGCTCATCTGCCAGTCTGTCCCCACGAAACTCCCCATTCTGGTGCACCAAAAGCTGGACATGACCTGGCAGTGTGGCAGTGTGCACCCACAGCCCCGAGAGCCACAGGTGTCCCAGGCTGGCTCCAGAGCAGAGTGGGCAGCAGGACAGGGGAGGGGATTGTCCCCCTCTACTCTGCTCCTGTGAGACCCCACCTGCAGAGCTGTCTCCAGCTCTGGGGGCCCAGAGTAAGAAGGATATGGAGCTGCTGGAGCAGGTCCAGAGGAGGCCATGGAAATGCTCCAAGGGCTGGAGCCCCTCTGCTCTGGAGCCAGGCTGGGAGAGCTGGGGGAGTTCACTTGGAGAAGAGAAGGCTCCAGGGAGACCTGAGAGCCCCTTCCAGGGCCTAAAGGGGCTCCAGAAGAACTGGAGAGGGATTTGGGACAAGGGATGGAGTGACAGGACAAGGGGGAAGTGCTTCCCACTGCCAGAGGGCAGGGATAGATGGGATATTGGTAAGGAATTCTCGGCTGGGGGTGGGGGTGGGGGCTGGCACAGGTTTCCCAGAGAAGCCGTGGCTGCCCCTGGATCCCTGGAAGTGTCCAAGGCCAGGTTGGACGGGGCTTGGAGCAACCTGGGCTAGTGGAACTCCTGGCAGGGAGTTGGAATGATAATGATCTTTGAGTTCCCTTCCAACCCAAACCATTCTGGGATTCCGTGATCCCTGTGGATTGTGCAGTGAGGAGGCTGCATGGGAAGAGCCACGAGCACAACGGTCCCTGGCCCTGCCCGCGGAGAGACGGACACAGCCCGGAGTGCCAGAGGGACGGGGTGTCCTCCCTCGGAGCGCTCCCGATCCCGGCGATCCATCCCTTCCATGGGGGAATCCCAAGGGAAGGCGCGCAGTGCCCGCCAGCGCCGCCAGAGGGCGCTCAGGAATTCTGAGGGAACGGCCCCGATCCCGGGAAAGGGGATCCGGGAAAGGACATCCCGGGAAGGGACATCCCGGGAAGGGACAGCTCGGGAAAGGACATCTCGGGAAGGGACAGCTCGGGAAGGGACAGCTCGGGAAGGGACATCCCGGGAAGGGACATCC
>NW_020884960.1:475410-610288 GCF_003945725.1 Corapipo altera
CAGCTCGGGAAGGGACATCCCGGGAAGGGACATCCCGGGAAGGGACAGCTCGGGACAGGGCACCCCGGGAATGGACATCTCGGGAAAGGACATCCCGGGAAGGGACATCCCGGGACAGGGATCCCGGGAAAGGGCATCCTGCGGGACCTGGAGCGAGGGTCCCGCCAGGGAAACCCGCAGTGACCGACAGACATTCCTCACGGATTCCCCGCAGCACGGGCACAGAACCGCAGGGCTGATGGGCTGGGGTTATCCCCTTCTGCCGCACCCCTTCTGGGAAAGGGGATAAGAGGGGGCACAGCGGCTCGTGGTAGAGCTCAGAGCAGGTTTTTTTCCGGAACATTGGGAGATTAGGCAGCTCTCCGTTCGGATCTGCCAGCGACAGCTGATGCAGAGGTTTGGGGTTGGAGCCGCACGTGCATTCCATGCAAAGGAAAGTTCAAACACTGTTTTAGAGGAAGGGGGTAAGGCAGGACCCTGTTCTTCTCCTGGCTGTCTCCCACTCTTCGCTGTTTTGAACGTGGTGTTTGCAGACATTTTCAACAGTCACTGAACAAAGCAGGTACTCGAAATCCACCAAAACCTGTGGGTGTAGAGAGCCCAACTCCCCCCGTCACAGCTCAGTGTTCTGAACTTTCTCCCTGGATAACCCCACAGAGTGTCCTTTAAGGTGAACACTTTGTCCAGGGTGAGAGAAATGCTCGGGTTGGGAACTGTAGCTCTTGTCATGTAGCTTTTACAGCCACATTTCTGCCTCCCCGCTGTGGCAGCCACAGTGCAGAGCCCCCCTGGGAGCTCCCTGGAGGCCTAAAACACTCAATGTCGCTGCCTCTGTCCCTCCTATTGCACTGCATGACAAAAATCACAGAAAAAATCCGTTTGGGAATAGAGTTATATGCAGACAGAACTTTTGAAAAGTATCATTTTCAATACAGATGGAAAAGAAGACGAGAAAGAGAGGAAATGTTTGTGTGTTAAAAAAACCAGGAAAATGAACACACACCCTGGACAAGCTCTACATGTGGCTGAGAAAGAGCAGGTGAAAGCAGGTTTGGTCCTGAAAGTCAAGAAGGTTGTTCATGTTCAGCTCCTCCTGCACACACAAGAACAGAGGACTCTGCCTTTCACATAATCAACATTCCCTGTCTCCATCAGCCTTTTCTGTTACAGAGGTGCAGAAACCACCTGCAAGACTCACATTTTCAGAGACATCACTTTTTCCGCCTAAGACTTTCCTGCTCTTGAAGGTTAATTGAGATCAAAAGAATTTAAGGCATTGTTGCAGTACTTTAATTACATCTCACTCTGGAAACATTGTCAATAGGTTTGATCCAGAACACCACCATGTGTACACAACAGTTTAATTGCATCTATTTAAACAAAGAGTAAATCCTGCCTTAGTTTCCAGGAAACACTCTGTTCCATGCCTATATTTCAGAAAGTTGCATGTGGATAAAAATGTCAGAGGTAGGTCTAGGAATGATACAAGAGCATAAACAACCTTTTCCAGATCTGGTGGAAATGCCACCTTCTGTCACAAGTTGTGATCAGGCAAATACAGGAAGTAAGTGGATACACATGGACATATGGCTTGGATTATTTCCTAATTGCAGCCCCTTGACTGGAAGTTGACACACACCTGTTGGATAATTGGAAAGATGAATCAACAGCAGGTTTTTAGTGTTGACAAACCCAAATTGCATCAAGGTTCCAGAATTCCAACAAAGTCCTTGAAGAAAGTAAAAGCAATTAGATCCACTTCTAACCTGTCACACAGGCACAGATCTGTGAATGCAGATGTTTCTCTTATCTTTCTATCACCTAAATGTCTAAGCACTTGACTTTAGGCCCAAGTTGCTGAACTTTTTCATCAGTCTGGCAGTGAATTGTTTAAGATCCACTGGGATATTACTTTTAGATATCTATATATAATTTATATAGATATGATTTATATATTATATTATTACTATATTTATTTATTATATATTATTTATTATAGTAACAATAATTATATATTATGTTTGTGTATTTATATATAATAATATAATGTAGATTAATCTATAGTTTATATGTTGATTTATGTAAGATACTGCGAATTGTTTAAGATTCTGTGAATTGTTTAAGAATCAAATAGCCCAAAATAATGTTTGATTCTTTGATCTTATTTTCAAA
The DNA here is from genome assembly GCF_003945725.1 of Corapipo altera. Lineage (NCBI taxonomy): Eukaryota > Metazoa > Chordata > Aves > Passeriformes > Pipridae > Corapipo > Corapipo altera. Next base: position 477,583 of record NW_020884960.1, read on the forward strand.
TGCTGATATCACACAAGCAAGCTGGATGTGCCCCTCCTTCACAGCGTTGGGAAGACCATTCAGTCAATGAAGATTGGTGTATCTGGCAAATTTAAAAGCAAATATCTTGGCTTAATGATGGCAGAAAACCCAGAGTGAGATCAGAACCATTCAGTAAATTACAAAGGAGCTGGTTTGGGTAACACAGAAATGGTTTCTTTCATTAGTCACATGTTTTGTTAGGTTCCAGTGCTTTGGCAGTCACTGTCAGGGATGATCAATAGAGACTTTTCAGACTCCCTGTGTGCCTGCACCATCCCAAACACATGGGGAAACACACCTTTTGCTTCACAGAACACCTTAATTGGCCCTGGGAGCAAGGAATGCTGCCATTATGAGGTTGTTGGTGCCCGTGGAAAGTAAGGAAAGGATTTATCAGAGCTTTTTGCTGGGGCTGCACAAGTGCTGTGGCAGTTCCTGGGACTAAATCCTGACTCTCAAAGGCTCTTTGGCCTTTAGAGACATGGAGCCAGAAGGAAACAGTGGGGCTCTGAGGTGCTGATGGCATTGAGAACATCTTGAAAAGCCTTCAGATGCCTCATGGAGAAGGAGGCAGCACGTTTCTTTCTGAGCTTTGTATCCCAACCTGGCCAACTCTCTGTACAACACACACCCCTGGAAGTGTTCCAGGCCAGGCTGAACAGGGCTTGGTGTGGCAGTAAATCTGCAGTATATGAGAACACTGTGGTTTAAACATGTTTCAAAATGGCTTTTTGTAGTCTCTTTGCTAACTCATGCTTTCTTCTTCCCAAGACCCCCCATGACAAGTGTTATCCCATGCAGGAACGTCCTGGGAAGATGTCCTAAGGTGTTCTCATTGGACCTTGTTAACCCCTTCCTGTGACTGGGTGTTCCTGTAAGCCCCTTGTAAGCCCCTTGAGACTTCTAATTGGTTACTTTGTGAGTCCTTCTAACCCTATAAATGTAACATCCCCAACAATAAACTCTCTCTTGCCTCCTCTCCACACCGGTGTGCTGTCTCTGTGCCTGCCATGGGGCCGTGTGGGTGGAGAGAGGGGAGAGCACCTCTCCCCTCCAGGCTCAGGACCTGAAGAAACCCCTGGTGCTGGAGTCCTCCCCCATCCACTCAAGCCGTAGGAAATGGTTCCTCAGATGGAAATGGAACTAGAACTGGGCCGCCCCACACCATGGGGGGAAAGGGATCCAGAGCTTGGAGCCCTGCGTGTGGTGGAAGATGTCCCTGCCCATGGCAGGGGCTGGGACTAGATGGCCTTTTAAGGTCCCTTCCAACCCAACCATTCTGGAATTCAGTGATGTTTTTATGAAGCAAATGACCTCAGGCTGGATCTGGTGGGACCCTCAGCCCCCTGTTACGTGTCCAGTCTCCCAACAAAGCACAGAAGCAGAGCAGGAGCCTTGGAACCACCCAGCATGGTGTGACCATAAGGCAGCAGCTCTGTCCCCTGCAAAGCCAGAGCTCTTGGGCTGTGGGAAAGCAGATGGTCTCCATTTCATTTCTCTCCCCAGAGGACAGAGTTGGTCCTCATCACCCATTTCTCCAGCACACACCCCAGCAATGGGGCAAAGGGACAGCAGATCTTATCTGGCTGCCTTTGAAGCTGCTCTGCCTTGCATAAAACACTGAAACCATCCAAGCAGAGGTGGTTGTTTGCAGATCTCCAAGGAAAATGCTTTTCCCACTGGCCATCTCTCATTCCCTCTGACTCAGCGGATGCTGAGACCCTCTGAGGTTGGACTGCAGCAACAGGGGTGACTGGGGAAGTTCACTGCTAAAAAACTTGGGCAGGGCTCAAGCCAGGATTGAAGGATCTCAGTTCTACTGAAATTGCATTTTGCCCCAGGCTCTGTAAAGATCTTAAGTGCCCAATTCCCATTATTTCTCACTTGAATATCGCTGGTCATTCAGACCTTTCCTTCTCTGCTTTTTCCTTATCCCCTTTCCTCAACCCTATAGAAGTTGATGTGTTGAAGAGTCTGTTCCTAAGCAGAGGTGGGGCTGTGCAGCCCCCACAGCAGGTTCACCAGTGTGCTCAGCCTTCCTTGAGAACAAACTCTGATAAAAAACGGGCAGTCGTTTAAACAAAACGCTAATCATAATTTTTTGAGATATCCAGGAATTCTGAGGGGCAGGAGAAGGTGCTGAAAATATGAAGAATAGCTTTGTAGAACAGCCAGAAGATTCAGTTACACAGTGAAACAGGATAAATGTGTCTCAGGTGAATATCAGACTCAGCTTTCACTACAAACAATAATATTTTTAGCTCGTTAGCTTCATGAAATTGCTGTCCAAGCCCTTATTTCAGGCCAACCTGTCTTCAAGATACTAAGAAATTTAAAAAGATATGTTGGGCCCAGAATGCTGCTTCTGTTTCTCAGGAGCAGTATGAAAACAAAGGCACAAGGACTGTTTGCAGCAGGGCATGGCTGTCATTAAAATCTGGCACAAGAGAAATAACACTTGATTTGATACAGACACAGCAGAGTTGCTGAACCTCGAGCTGATCTTTGGGAATGGACAGTGATTCCATTGCCTGCTGCCACCACAGAGACAAAGCCTCCAGGAGCCAAACATCTGGGGGGGTTATAGCATGTACCTGTGCATGAAAGCAAAGAAGGATCATGGAATCACAGAGTGGTTTGGGGTGGAAGGGACCTTAAAGTTCATCTCATCCCAGCCCCTGAGATCTCCTGGGATGCTCTCCACGGGGACAATCATGGCTGTATTTGCTTTGCTGAGAGCACCTCTGGCAGAACCAAACTTAGCACCCAACACCCCAGTGAAGCTGTTGAGCTTTGTCTCAGGGAGTGGTGAGGGTTTATAAGCACATCTGCATCTGGCTTGCCCTGGGAGGTGCTGGATCTCCACCCTGCTCGTGGTGGGCAGCCCCTGCAGCTGGGAGCATGACATCCTGGTCGCAGTAACTGCAGGTATGATCCAACTGCAGCTTCCTGGGAGTGGGAATGCCAAAGGCAGCCTCGTGTCTCCCTCCCTCTCTCACCTTTACATGCTCTTACAGCAGCAGGTTCTGTGCACTCAGCTCCATGACTGCGGGTTTTATGGAAGGGAAACCACAAAACCGTTCCCAGTTCCATGTTTGAGGGAAACCTGAATCCCTACAGAGCAAGCATCCATGATCCTTGTCCCTCATCTGTACTGTCTGGGATGTAGGCAGGTCCTGGACTAGCAGGAGCTGATCTCCCCTTCCAGCAAGGGTCATGGCAAGTGGCTGGTTCTTCTCTCTTCAGTCTCTGCAGATGATGGACAGTTGATGAGAAAATATTCTATTTTACAACAACAACCCAAACAAAACAGATTACTGGTCACAAAGGAAAAAAAAAACCCATTGAGAAAAATACAAATGAGACCATTCAAAAAAAGAAAAAGAAAAAGGAAAAAAAAGAGCAATCAATCAGTCATATCCTTGTGGGAACTGGACCAGAGGAGGGGACAGCCCTGTTGGTGCTGTGGGGTGCTCTGCAAAGGGGAGGGTAGAGGCTCAGATAGCCCAGGGTTTCTGCCCACCCATCTAGTGGGGTTTGTCTTTGAACTGCAAACACAAAACTAAATACAAATTGCTTCCCAGCTCTGGGTTTGAACATAAGGCTTATGGTGGAAAGGGGAACCAAGGACCCTTCTCCTGGTCTGCCAGGAGCACCACAGCCTTCCCAGTGCAGCTATCTGGAAAAGCCTGCACTCCCAAAGAATTGTTTGAGGTTTCCCACAAGTGTTTCTTTCACAGTAAAAAAGCCATGAAATTGTTAACAAGTAAATATCTGCCTTGGTATAGGATGTTTTTGTTTACATTGAGCCGAGTGAGAAAGAAAACAGAAATTAAGAGCCCAAGTTTCAGAAGTGACAACCACATCTTTTCTCCAAATACCTTGACTTCTAGTCATCCAAAGACATAGGGAAAGCAGCTGAAACATGCCTGGAGATTTATGGATCTTTGACTCACATCCAAATGCTTTGTTTCTCTCCACATCATGCTCTGATTTGGCTGCATTTTCCACTGCACACAACAGGCTTTCACTTTCAGTCAGGTTTTAGCATAAGAATACGAGTACTGGGAATATTTATCCATCCCTGTCTCCATATTAAAAATGATCAAGTTTAGTTTAGTTACTAAAAGCTGCTCTCAGAGCCTGGGAGGTTTTCCCTGCTCAAAGGCCTCTGTGCCCCTTGAGAGCACCTTCCATTTTTGCTGAGTTCCCAAATTAGGGTGCAATAGCCATGGCCAAGGCTGGACCAGAGCCCTGCAGGAAGAGGGTGTTTGCTTGAAACACTCAAATGAATTGGTCCAGGACCCTGGTTTGAATCACCCCTGGTGAAGGGACACATTTTGGCCCAGTGGAGAGGCTGTTCATTCTATGATGGATGATTCTTCTCCAGAGAAGCCCCTTCAGGGCCAGCCTGGCTTTCAGGAATTCCAGGAGGGGTGTCCATATGGCTGTTTTAGCCTTTTTCTCCCTGACCTGTGAGCAGCAGTGGAGAAGAAATAAAATCCCTTTCCACATCCCTCTTTCCACTGAAAAACTCTGCCCAGAGTTGGGAGCCCCGTGCACTAAAGCATCTTGGACCACTTCGCTTGGTTTCCATTGCCTTCGGAACACACATTCCCCAGCTTTGCCACCACCAGCACTGGTGCTGTGGCTGTTCTGCTCTGGATTACACACTGCTCCCAAAGCACAGCCTGGAGAACCCAGGGATCCTGATGCTGGACACTTCCCTGCTGTTTGAATTTCCCCCCTTGAGGAGACAGCTTGGTGATTTTCTGGGCTTGGTGCCGCAGTTCTCATGGGCGAGGTGAACTTGGGTTTGTACTGGAACTCAGGAACACCAACACTGGGCAGAAGGTAACAGGCAACCCAGCAAGGACCCACTCAGAAAGAGGTTCTGAGGGGGGCAGAAGCTCCTGCTGTGCCTTCTGTGCAGGCTGAGCTGGGAATCCCTTGTTTGTTGAAAGGTTTCAGCAATAATTGTTTCGAGTCTCTTGTCTGTTGTCCCAGAGTTACTTAACTTTGTTGCCGTGAGGGGAGAAAATCCAGTTAACCCATCTATTGTTACCACTCCCTTTTTCTGGGAGAAAAAGACGTCTTCTGTTTCATGACCAAATTTATTACTTTGTTATTGCCACAGCAGTAACTAAAGCAAACCACAGTGAACAGCAAGGATTAGTAAAAAAGGGCAAAGATAAATAGAGCCCACTTAAAGTCATGTTTAGCTCATCAGCTCACTGGTAGTTTCGAGAACTGTATTTCTTTTGTCCCTGACTCCTGCCTTTCCCTTGCACATCTTTCTCTTTTAAGCACAGTCTGGAGCTTTTCCATCCACATGGAGATGAACAGGGTTGACCCTGCTGGACACCAGATGCCCACCAGGCCACTTGGAAGTGCCCGACATGGCATCCATGTGGAGTGACCCAGAAGGTAGTTCATTAGATAGGTTCCCTCATGTTCATGGCTTTGTAAGCACATAGGAAGACAATTCCTACCCTAAGAGATGTAGGAACAAATCTGTAAAGTCATTCCAACCATTTTCTCTTTGGGGATGCATCCTGTGCTTTCATCCCTGTGTTTCATTCAGGTCTGATCCACAGGCAAAAATCCCAGAGTGGGACAATTTATCTACCTGTTCTACTTAAAGTGGCATTAAAAGAGTTCAGGTGATTGCTGTGATTTTGTACTAAACAGTGAAATTAAGAAAATCCACACCAACAGTTATATTCTTTCTGAACAGGCAACAACAGAAGGATTCTCCCTGGAAAATCTAGAACGAAGTCTCTCAATATCAGAAAACAGGAATCCTCTTTTACAGTGATGATTGAAGCCATTTGTTGCGAGAAACTTGAACCTGAAAGTAGAAATAACACCCTGATCATATACTTCCCTGGTGAACTTTAACTTGCAGGCAGGAAGCAAACACTTTCTACAATTTAAACCAATAGCAAGTTTTCTGAAAAATGTAGCTCCTTTCCACACACTTGCCACCAACATCCATTTTTAAACCTCACTATGAAAAATTGCAGCTCGGTGTCATTTTCCAGGAGATCTGAGAATTCCAAGCAAGTGGTATTCATCAGCTGGTAATGAAATCAAGTGTTTTTCCGAGGAACATTTTTCACTCCTTTTGTCGTCATCTTTGGCCTCACAATACAACTTCTTGCTGTAGCTTTGGTACATCTGTTATGTACTTTTAATGAGGTTTATGTGTAACTCGGAGTCCTTACAGAAAACAAGGAAAATGTAACTGTTCAAGGAAAACTGAAAATACTTCCTTCTTAGCCAGAACACTTCCCATATTCTGACAGCACTGACTGAAAGGCAGACGTTGGCTTATTTCCAGAGCACTGTTTCTGCCAGCAGCTGGATCATATCAGCACAAGGCTCCCTGGTGTAGGTTTGGTTGTAAATGGATCAGTTCAAACAGGGTACCTGCAATAGCAGGTTCTTTTGTTCTGTAACAACCATCACAGCAGCAAACCACAAAGAGCAATAAACCTCCATGTAGGCCTTGGCTGCTCATCTTGAGCCAGCAGTGCTCAAAATTGTACCCTTGGTGCCAAGGAGCCAAAGGGATCTGGGGGTGCATTAGGAAGGGCATTGCCAGAAGGTCAGGGAGGGGATCCTGCCCCTCTGCTCAGCCCTGGGAGGCACAGCTGGGGGGCTGTGTCCAGCTCTGGGCTCCTCAGCACAGGACACACACGGAGCTCCTGGAGCGGGTCCAGCACAGGCTGCGGAGATGCCGAAGGGATGGAGCAGCTCTGGGAGCAGGAAAGGCTGAGGGAGCTGGGGCTGTTCAGCCTACAGAGCAGACACTGAGAGGGAACCTCCCCAGGGTGTGTCAGGGGCTGCAGGGAAGGGACAGAGGATGGACCTCATGGTGCTCAGCAATGGGACAAGAGGCCACGGGCAAAAGCTGGTGTCCAGGAAGTTCCACCTGAACAGGAGGAAAAACGTCTGTGCTGTGCAGGTGATGGTACACTGGGGCAGATTGCTCAGAGAGGCTGTGGAGTCTCCTCACTGGAGATATTCCAGAACCCTCTGGACACAATCCTGTGCCACGTGCTCTGGGATGTGCTTGACCAGGGGGATGGGACCAGATGCCCCTCTGGGGTCCCTTCCAACCTGACCCATCCTGTGGTCTGGAATGGAGCATTACCTACTTCTGCCTCAACACCTTATCTTTCTGTCACCTTTCTCACTTCTGCACTGCAATAGAGAGAAGTTTCAGAAGGTGCTTTTGTGAATAACAAAGACATCCAGTTAAACCAGGAAACTCCACGCCAGTCATTTTAGGGATGGTAGCAAGTTGTTGCATCTGCTGAGCTCCTGTTCACTAGAGCACACCCACTAAACTGCAGAAATCCTGTGTTTCAGAGTTTGGCCAGTGCTAAGTGCAGAGTGACAGACTTTGGCTGAGGACTCTTTCATGAGGGACAAAGAAAGGCAGGAGCTGTGATGGGTAAAGAAGGCAAGCACACCAGTCCCTGCACCTCCGTGTCACAGCGTGGGATATCCTGCCAGCCAGAATCAGATGCTTAAAATAATGCTTCAGGGAGAACCAGTCCTGAAAGGGAGATGACAAGATTACACTGAAAGCAGTTCAACAATATCAGCAGCAACAAGGTACGACTCCTGCCCCAGGAGCTACTTTCATACACCTGAAGCTGGTAAGCCACTCAGCTGGACATCCCCATGGCAGTTTGCTCACCTTGCCAGTTATTTTTGCTCACCTTGCCAAAGTTATTTCTTCATTAAAGAACAGCTGAGTTTTTCAAAGGCCTGGGATTAGGCATTGGGTTGGGATTCCTGAAGTACACATTACTGTTGACTCCCTCTGGGAGGCCGTCCAAGTGGGTTAGGATTGGATTCCCAGCAGCCTTGAGGAGGTGCCTGGCAGCCTCCTGCAAATCAAACACCTGAGTCATGTGCTTATGTAATGGAACAGCACAGCCAAATGAGCCTGGACAAGGATTTTGGGAGCAGCATGCTCTGAGGGAGCAACACGGTGATCAGGGAAACAAAAATGTGCTTTTCCAAATCTCTCCTCTGGTTTGTTGCTTCCTTGAGCCATGAAGGTGTTTTAATGGGAGGCTGCTGCATTTCAGACAAACAGCCGGGACAGGGCTGTGCTGCCCAGGCTGAGCAGCCCCTGAGCCCACACTCTCCACCTCCAGGGAAATTTGAGGGGCTTCTCTTCAAGATCAACACACAAAACGTGCATAAAATGGACAGAAGGCTTTGCAAGTCCCTTCCTTTTCAGGCCAGTTGTGGGAATCTCTTGGGAATGCTGGGAGAAAGTGCCTGGGAGAAAGTGCCTTGGCAATGCTGGTCTGTGCTGTGCAGACTCAGCAATCCCAAAAGGATTTAGGAGAAATATCACTCCTTTACTCAACAAGAAGTTTTTCTAAATGCAGTCAGGTCACATCTTCCTCAGCCATTTTTTATATGCCTGATTTGACTTACATTCTTCCATTTTTATCTTTTTGCTTCATGGTTTTTTTCTTTTTCTGCTCCTCCTTTAGCTTTTGTATAACTTAAACCAATATAAATGATGTTTATGATAATCTGCAGCACTGAGGAGGATGCCAGGTTGCAGTGAAAGGCCCAGCATTGCTTTAAAGCACAGGAATGAGGGTAACACCTCCTTGTGTAGGGCAGGAGATGGGACAAGAAGACACATCTGTCCTGGACAAACAGCATTGGTTTTCTTTGCCAAAAATGCAACCTTGAAAAGGAGATCTTGGAGTTGGAAACCCACATTCTTATGGAAACTCTAAATATAGTGAGGGGAAGCCAGAAAGAGGAATGGCATGTTTTGGAGAGCACAAGGAGCAGGTGAGGCACAGCCCTTCTGCCTGGAGCTATTTGATATAGTTTATCCCACCTGCAAGCACTCATGCAAAGCTCCATTTTTGGGATTATGTCATTATTTCTTGTGATGTTTCATCCCACTTTTTACTCTGTGCTGTTGTTCAAATGCTTGTCAATGGCTCTCCAAAGCAAAGGGCAAAGAAACCACTCTCTGACACTCTGGGCTGGAAACAAGATCATCATCCTGAGATTGGTACACTCAGGAAACTCCTGAGGTTCCTAATCATCTCTCAAGGAGGAAAGAAACAAGTCGGACTCAGCACATTCCCTCTCAATATTTAGGACTGCAAATAGAATTGTATCATTGATCACAAATACTACAACAGAAAACATCTGCCCATCCCACAGTTTCATGTGCCATTAGGGGCTATAAAGTTTGGGAACCTACTCTGTAAAAATCACAGAAAACTATTGAATGTCTGGACAATTTTTCCCTTATGATCAGAAGTATGCTCAGATCATGCTTTGGGTTTTGAAAATAGATAAAATGTCTTTGTAGTTGAAGGATGGTTCTCCAGACAGTGCCATCTCTGCTTCTACCAGACACACTTTATAAGGGAATCAAAAAGTCTATGTGAGGTTTCTGTAACAATTTAAAAAGTTCTGATTTGACAAAATGTTCCAAACATGAAACTTAATTCAAACAAAGCTAAACAGCTTCAGTTTTCATTCCTCCTTTAATTGCATTCTATTCTCTTCAGTTCCAACCACACTCCCTGCTTCAGTGCAATCCTAACCAAAGCCTTGTTTATTGAGATTTCCTGAAAATAGAACCATCTGCAAAAACAATATGTCAGACTAAAAATACTACCCTTGTGTTCAAAGAAATATGAATGTGTAGCCCAACAAATCATGAAAAAGATGAAAACAGTGAAGTTTCCAGAATTCCTTAGCGTGGAAATGTCCTTCACATGTTTGTTACAAAAGCTGCAAAGGTGAAGATAAGATCAGCTAATTAATTAATGCCAGGAAGAAACTAGAGAACAGGTGAAAATACAACAGACTTACATAGGATTTTGCCTATTATTGGGTAAAATCAAGGTATCTGGAACATGTCCAGGGAAGGGAAGGGAGCTGGGGAAGGGTCTGGAGCAGCAGGAGCAGCTGAGGGAGCTGGAGGGGCTCAGCCTGGAGAAAAGGAGGCTCAGGGGGGACCTTCTGGCTCTGCAACTCCCTGACAGGAGGGGGGAGCCGGGGGGGGTTCAGGCTGGATATTAAGGAAAATTTCTTCCCTGAAGGGGTGGCCAGGCACTGGAACTGTCCCGTTGGACCTGGTCAGGCATTGCCAAGGGAAGCCGTGGAGGTGTCCAAAAAACATGGATGTGGCACTTGGTGAAAACAGAGCTGGGTTAATGGTTGGATGTGAGGATCTTGGAGATCTTTTCCAACCTTAGTGATTCTATGATTCTGTTCAATTTAACTGCAGATCAAGGGAAGATACAACCAAGTGAAGGCAGCAGGTTTCAAACCGACAGCGTTTCCTTACCTTGATGATAGAGATTTGAATTCATAGACATGAAATAAAACTGTGGTTAAGAGCTTTAGCCCAGAAAAAGGCCAGAGAGCCACAAGTCTACCAAGAATATTCGTATTTATCAGAAAGAGGACAGAGAGTGATAAGATGATGGAGGAATTCTGCTCTGGGAGCTGAGCCCTCTCCAGGTGCCAGGATGAAGCTCCTCTGACCCCGTGGCGATGAAGCCTGGGCTGGCTGAAGCCCTGGCCCAGGGCAGGGCAGCCTGTTTTATGGATTTACAAATTACTGATGACCCTTTTGTCCTTTTCCATTTCTTCAGATAAGGACAAAGCCTCACCTCCCAGTGTCTCCTGGGTGACTGGTTTTGCAGCTGCACCGGTGCTGATGTGTGGTCTGGAATTTTCACAGGAGATCCTGTAGATCAGATAGTTTTTCAGAGGAGATGCTGCACTGAACACACTCAGGTCTGGTCTGGTTGTTCAGATGGGTGACATAAAATAACTCATGTAAATTTGTTCTCTGTATTGCAGAGAAAAGAGTGAATTTTCTGTTCCTGATGCAGAGAATTGAGAACAGGAGCATGTAACAAAAATAACATGCACATAAATCAAAAAGGCAAGACTTGTGCACCACCTGAAGTTCCCCCAAACAAAACATGGAAGTGATTTGCTGTTAACTGCCCACTTATTCTTCAAAGCAGACACATTTGCCCACAGTGTGACCTTTAAATTTTGTATTACAAAAGAATGAAAACAGTGAGGTTTATAGCTTAGCAAAGAATTAAATCAGCATATTGTACACCTTGGATTTGTCAACAAAGGATGTAGCAACCTTACCTCCATGTTTATTAAATACTTTATGATGTAATATCCCTCCCAATTGCTCTTTTTTAAATGCAATTGCCATGGCTTGAGAAAGGCTGCACCAAGAATACTCACATTTTGATTCTTGCAGTGTGTGGGGGAAAAACATGAAAATTAAGTGATCAGCAGTAACTCTGCAGTAGAGTTTATTCTTATTTGCTGGAATATAACACTTAGAAAACATAAAATGGTTTGCTTTGGAAAGGACCTTAAAGATCATTTAGTTGCAAACCCCCTACGCAATGCAGGGACACCTTCCACCAGCCCAGGTTGCTCCAAGCCCTGTCCAACCTGGCCTTGGACACTTCCAGGGATGGGGCAGCCACAGCTTCTCTGGGCAACTGTGCCAGGGCCTCAGAGGGAAGAGTTTCTTCCATCTTTAGCCGTAGGACAAGATGGATCTACAGCAAACCTTCTGCAATCACAACAATCATAGATGAAAAATAACTAATCCTGGAAAGTCACCCAGTGGAAATGACCCCAGTCACAAAAACCTCTGTGGAAGGCAGAGAGCCCACAACAAGATGTACTGATATATTATCTCTGCACAGCTCTATTGCCTCTGGCAAGTGCAGATTTTTGAAATCCAAATCTATACAGGAAAGAAAAAAAGAAGAAAAATGGATGGTGTAAAAGAGAAAGAAATAAGGAAACAGAAATGATGAAGAAAGACCAGATACGTTTTTTTCTGTAAAGAATTTAAACCCCAGCAGATTAGAGAACTTAAGGAATTCTCATCCAGGAAGGGGAAGAGACAGTTTCTGAGTCCCTAGAAACAAAGATGGGAGAGAGAAACCCAGCTGCCAAGGTTTTTCTTTCCCCTACTCCCCCCCTGCTCTCTGCATCTCCAACCTCATTTTCCAAGCCTTCCATCAGGTACCTCTGCTGCCTCAGCCACTTCTTCTGAGAGAGATGTGAATGGAAATGACATTTCTGTTCCCAATTTCCATTACTTTGCACCTGATTTGTGGCCCCACTACAAATCTGCAAACAATCAACCTCCAAAATGGCCAGTGAGCTCGTTAAGGTTTAATCAAAGTGTGTTGGCTCTGCAGCTCTGCAGTGTCGGTCCTGCCTCCCACATGCTTCATCCAGGACTGAGCCAGGGCAGATTCCAAAGGCCTGTAGTAGAAATAATCACTTTCCTTATCACATTTTAATGTGGATGGGACGGACTTTGAGAGGCAGGACACCACTGGAGCACCACAAGCAGGAGAGGAACCATCCATGGATGCTCGAGGGCTCGGTAGGTCTGTGGCTATTTAGACACTGAGGTTGTGGTTCTGCCTCATATGGCCTGTATGGTCTAACAGTTTAATTTAGATAAGAAACTGGGTAAATTTTTGCCAGCTTTTGTTGAAATTTTAGCTAAGAATTTCCTGAGGTGCCAAACAGAAACAAAAAATTGTTTTAAATCTAGCAAATGTGCCTCCAATTACACATGTATGAACTTGAGAAGAATAAGAATACAAGAATAAGAAAATTGTGTACATAGCTTTCTAGTTCATCCTGGGAGAATTCGTGCAGCAAAACTGAATTTAAGCCATTTAAGTTTAGATCTGATGTAGTTTAGCCACCCCGTTTTAAATTATGACCTTAGTTCTTACTCAGGTGACTCCTGAGATTGACAGGACTATTTGCTCTTCTGAGGACCTCGTTGTGCAGTTTGAAACAGGAAGGCTTTCATTTCATATTCCCAATTCCTTTTCATCAGTGTAATTCTGCTTAATCCTGCAGCCCACAGAAACAAGCCACAGACCAGTTACCAAAGGGGGGGTTCTGGAGCAGGGATGAAGGTCAGCAGCTCGGACTGTGCCAGGAAACAGGTGGGACTATTTGCCAGCATGGGACTGTGGCTTTGTGGGGGGTTTTAGAGTTGTGAGGGGTTTTCTTCATTTTTTTAAAAAAAGAAACTGAGAACTAGTGGAAGGAGAAACAAATATCATAAACTTAAGGTATGGCACAACCTACACACAGACACTGCCCCATCATTTCTATTCACGCTGCAATTCATGGCTTTGAATGTCACCCTTCTCTGACCGGACTGGGTGCTGTAACAGAGCAAAGCACATCCCAAACAATTCATTTTTACTGCTGCTCTTCCCCTAGGGATCTGGGTAACAACACCCCAACACCTGACCTCAGTCATGGCCTTCTGGCTGGCACAAAACCTTCACCCCATGTTGGCACAAGCACTGTCTGCACCAGCACAGCTGGTGCTGCCTCCCGGGGATCCTCACAGGAATCATGTTGTGATGCCAGTGGGGATGTTTCTACAAAGAATTCCAGGTTTGGGTGTTTAAAGGTTTGTGCAGACCAAGAGCACCGGCCAGGAAATTGAAATAAAATTCCTAACAGATTTAGAATGTTTCTTCTCATGCTGAAATAAATCATAGATTTTTCCAATATCGTTCAGAAAAATGAACATTTAAAGGCATCTCGTTTCTACTTAGAAGTGTCTAAGACACCTCATCAGACCTGAAAGCTTTTGACTTTGAATTCTTCAGACAAATTTGAAAACAATAACTCTGCTTCATCTTCCTTTACGCTGCTTTAACTACTGTGTCAGGTAAAAGTGTCTGAGAACAGTTCCCTGCCACCATCGACCCATTTCCCTTCAAAGTGGAAGCAGCAAAGCCCCTGGGCTTAGAGACCAGTACTGAAAACCCCATTTTGAGCAGGCAGGGCTCACACCCCGTGGCTGCTCTGAGGTACTGAGGTGCTTCCAGAAGAGCCCCTGCAAAACCAGATCTAACCCAGGGATTAAACTTTGGTCTGTAGCAGGTAGATGTTTTCCCAATTTACTTCGAACCCTGTTTCCATAACTGTAGCTAGCACTGGGTTAATTCACTTTTTAACTTCTGTTTGAACAACTGAAACCACAACCACACATGAAACACGGATTTAGTCAGCTGAGGATTTTTCCTGCATCCAGATGATGCAGGGATAACACAGCTGGGCACTGTGAGCCCCTTGGTGAAGCTCAGTAAAGCCCTACTGCTGTCTTTGTAAAGACAAGCCTGTAGCAACACCACTTAGGAGCAGGGCAAGTAAAGCCTTTGCTGAGTTTTCTCCACTGAGCTGCTGTGACAGTCAGGAACTGCTGGCAATTTATTCTATTTTTGCTCCAACTGGTATTGTTTGGTGCACAATGGCATTTAATCCTAAAAATTCATTAATAGTCATTGATACAAATTCCTATATTAAAAGTAAATTGGAGTTATTAATACACAAAAATAGGTTGTCTGGTGCTTCCAGGACATGCCAAACAGGATCCCTACAGGCATTGTACAACTATTCCTTGCCCTAAGAAGCCCCTGGGGGGGGGGCTCCTCACTTCCCACTCTGGCTAAAGATGTTTTAACTTTCTCTGGGACAGAGGATCAGGATGTTTATTTCCTAAAATCCCGTATTAATTCATTTTCTCCCAAAAAGGCTGGAGGCAGAAGGACTTGCTCTCACTCCCAGCATTAGACTGTGCACAAAATGTTCCAGTTCCTCTCCTGAAGCCAATGTGGACTTCAGTAGGTCCAATTTCTTTACATTTTGCTGAGCATCTGGTAAAAGATTGAAGCTTTGTAGTTGTTCCTGCAGCCCCACATGCTGGAGGTGGGTGGGCAGGTCCCAGCATTTTCCTGGTGGCACAGTAGTCCCAGGGCAGCAGGACCCAGCCCAGGATGCTCTTCGTTGCCCTGTCACCTTGGAAATCCCTGTTCCTGCAGGGCACTCTCTGCTCCACAGGCTCTGCTAAAGCAGGTGATGGACACCCCTACTCCAGAGCTGAGGAGATGGAGGCCTTGGGCTCACCTGCCCTATTTTTCATCCTGATCCCTGCTGAGGGATCAAGTGGGACATTTCCTGAACACTTGTCTCATCCTCCCCACCCCCTCCAGACCATTTCCATGCTGAGCTCATGTTTCTCCTGTTGCAGATCCATTCCTATGCTATTTATCTGATGCTCCCCAAAGGGTTACATTGTTTTGTCCCTTCTTTGTCACCCTCCTTTTCTGTCCTTCCCCCCAGGGGAATGCGTCAGGGAGTTACAGCAGCAAAGGCCATTCCTTTTCCTTACAGTTCCCTTTTTTTTTTAACTGTGTTCATTATTTCCATCTATTCCTGCCTGCCCCAGACCTTCTAACACACCCCATGCTGTTCCTACATCTGCACACCTTCAGGGTAGACACATGGACACATTTCTGGGGTTAGACCATCCACTAAAGTTGTTTTAAATGCCACCTGGTTATAATTTGGAGCCTGTCCAGCTCTTAATGACCACAAACAGAAGCTTTCAACCCTAAATATATTTCAGTGCTTTCACTGAACTTGGGCTCCTCTAGATGATTTTTTTTCCCTTTCATTCCTATTTCTGCTCTTGCTTTTGAAGCTTACATGGTACTCTGGCCATTTGCTACCACAGGAGCTGCATTTAATTGAGTTTTTAAAGCTGGTGGGTGAGAAGCAGCAGCACTACCTTGGCAGAGCTCTCTGGGTCACTCAGTTAAGCTCCTTTCTCACCTAGCAGGATGTAATATGTATGTTTTTGCTTAAAGGATTTAACTGCTGAGCCAGAGCTTTTAATTGTTTTGGCGTCAGCTCAACAGTAACTTGTCCCTTCTCTGAAAGTCTGAAGAGTTGGTATTTTCATAAACTGAGAAATACCAGCTATAGGTGGTATTTTCACAACAGCTTGAACCTGTTGTTCCACCCTTTCTGCTTTTACAGCAGCCCAATAATAACCAGGGATCCAGGATTCATTCCTTCGAATGCTTCCAGCTCCCCAAAGACAGGAGTTCAGCTCTTTAGGTCCCATCTCCTGTTTTTAAGGAGCTCCCACTAATCTTTCCTGCACCCTTTGACACTCACCCTGCTCTTCTCCCTTCAGTGTCCAGCTTTGGATCTGTCACTGCATTAAGGCCTGAGCACTGCATGGAGAGGAAGATCTATCCCACGTTTGTTCTACACCATCCAGCTGTTCCCTCTTTGCAGTGGAATTCCTGCCTTTCCCCTGCAGCGGGATGCAGTGGCCTCAGGGGCTGGGATGGCTCTGAGCCCACAGCAGGTTTGTCCTCCACACCTCTCACATGGCCATTGGTCCCCTGAGCCATCTTTAAGAAATTCTGATTCCTGCTCCACATTTAGTACCCTCCAGGCATCCTTCCTCTTGGATTCCACACAATTAGGAGCTTCTTTACTGAAAAACACTGAAAATACTGAAAAACTCCTCACTGATTGCCTGGTTTGAACACACGTACTGTCACCCCCTGTCAGGACCTGCTGCTTCTCTGGGTCTTATTGCTTTAACTATAAAAAAAAATAATATCAGTCCTGTTCATGCAACAGTATTTACCCAGGCGCTATAGCCATGATCCCAGAAGGCAATATGGGATCAGGAACATTCAAATTCTCCCTTCCCATGGCAAGAGGTGGAACAAGATGGGATTTAAGGTCCCTTCCAACCCAAACCATTGTGTGGTTCTGTGATCGTAGCAGAGACACAGAGAAGGGCTGTGGCTGTGGTTCTGATATCTCATCCTTGCACTGTGTGCAGTCTTGAATCCTTGGAAAACAACCTGCTTCCCTTCCCAAGAGAACTTCTCTTCTGCTGCTTGGAAGAACAGAGTGAACACACAAGTCTCGAATCATGCAAGGTTTGTTTGGGCTTTTTTAATGTTACCATCACGTTATGCTACAGTAAAAGTGAATTAAATACAAGTACAAAGTCAGGCTCAGAATGAAATCCTGGCTCTGCTAAAGTGGGAACTCACCATCTTTTCCACAGGATGCTTTCTGTACAATTTATCCCATTTACTGGTTTTTTTGCCTAAGACAGTCACACCTTCAGTTATGAAGCACTCTGGAAACCTGTGCACCTGCACATGCAGCTCAGTACTTTGCCACAAAACCTGGCATTCTGCTCCAGTTCTTATAATATTTAAAACTGGAACCAGGAAAAGTTGTGCTGTTCCAGAAGCAGGACTGCTCCCCTCCCTCCAGGCAGGCACATGGATTGCCTTGAGAGCAATTGCCAAGAGCACAGGTAAGAACACTCCAGGAGCACCAGCCAGGTAATTGAACTAAAATTCCTAACAAATTTAGAATGTTTCTTCTCATGCTGAAATAAATCACAGATCTTTCAAACATCTCTCAGGAAAATGGGCGTCTCAAGGCACCTCATTTCTACTTAGAAGTGTCTAAGACATCTCATCAGGCCTCAGAGCTTTAGATTTTTCTTCAGACAAATTTGAAAACAAGTTCCTCCCAGCTGAATGTATCAAATGTTCTTTTGAAAAGAGTTTGGGTGTTTTTTCCTGGCCCATAATAACTCTGCTTCATCTTCCTTTACGCTGCTTTAACTACAGAGTCAGGTAAAAATGTCTGAGAACAGTTCCCTGCCCACGTCAACACACATTCCTTCAAAATGGGCAGCAGCAAGGCTCCTGGGCTTAGAGTGAAATGTTAAAAAGACAAACAATTTTGATGATATATTAAGAATCTTTACTGCAGAGAAAAGGATTAGAGCTTATCATTAACTCATCTGAAAGTGTAAAACCAGATTCCCATCAGGTCTACAGATTGTTCTTGTAATTTTTGCTATTAACTGTTCATTAGGTCATTAACAATCCCATTGGGTAACACTTTCCTATGAGCACTTTTCCCTCCATGGATGCTCTGATTCAGAAAAACAAGCCACCAGGAACAGACAAAAAATAAGAATCAAATCAAAGCTTTCTTTTATTAAATTCTTTTACACTTCTTTTACCATTCTTCCTCAGTATTAAGAAGTTTAGCTCATCATTCCACAAAGTCAAAATACCTGTTTTTCAGTAGTCACGGTCTCTTTTTGGTTACTAATTTTAGACTGGAATTTGGGCAGGTAATCTTGAAAAGTCTGAAGTTTCTTAGAGTTATCTTAACCCTTTCATTCTGGACAGAGTTATTCCTGTGTTAACAAATTCATCTGCTGGGGATTGCCCAGATACCTCTCAGCTCCTCACTCCTGCATCAGTTACAAGCATCCATAGGCAACTGCAGGTCGTTCAAGTCTTCTTCCTTCGCTGAATTTCCCAGTTGTTCTTGTGTTCCCCACAGGATAAACAAAATAAAATAGTGTGGCCAAAGCAGCTTGGAAAAGGAAAACCACCACTGCTTTGACATGTTCATGATCTCCAAAGTGCATGAGATTAAAAGAGCATTTTGGAAGAGCCTCTTCCTTTCACAAGACTTCCTATAGAGGAGACTTGGGGTCTTTCAGATGAGGCCTCTAAATTTGCTGCTTCTTTTTACTGCACCACTGAGAGGTCAAAGGCAAGAACCAACAATTCTGGGATTTGCATTGGAATTGTTTGTGTATGGTGAGTGTTATAAAATAACATTTGTGTTGAGTGGAGACATATTCTCGTTGGCTTTCTCACAGAAAAACCTCCATTGCTTTTAAAACTTGCCAAAATGAGGAAAATAAGAAGCCCGACAAAGAGACTTGATATTTTCCTCCCTTGCACTGCTGTAGGAATACGAGGCTCCCCGAGGACATCACCCCTAGCATGGTTTTGAGTTCCTGGCATGTGGGACAGAAGATATGAGTGATTGCCAAATTTGCCTGTCCTGGGAGGGGCCTAGCAGCAGGGCTGAGCACTGGGGAGCCTCCGAGGATGCTGAAGTCATGTTCGGGGCGCCAGGAAGAGATGGATGTTGAAAGTGTACAAAATGTGCTATAAAATATCCATCTTTAAAAGCTGAGCAGGACAATGTTTGCCATGTAATTAGGGATGCACACAACTCCAAAATAGCACAGCTAAAGATTGCTTTGGGACCATAAATGTAGCTGCGCGGAGCTACATAAATCATTGAGCTTAATAAATCACTGCACTGCCAAGAGTCATTTTATGAAAAGACTATTTTTTCTAAGATTTAGACTGTGCTTTGTCCTATTGATTTTTAATTCTGACAGTTGTTTCCCTTCATAATTTTTAAGTCAGACCCATTGACTGTTATCTGCTTGGAGAACACTGTCTCTGTATTTACAATGCCTTTCTGTTGGGGCTGCAATTCTACCCTATAGTCTAGGGTTGAGTAGTGCTTCTCTTGCCAGTCAGCTTTGTTTTCTTCCTGTGTTTGGTGGGGCTTTTAAGCCTTGGGGTTTGTTTGCTGTGGGTTTTTTAAGGTTTTTTTATGCTTTAGTCCCTTTATCGTACTTGCCTTTGCTAAAAATTCCAAGTATCCAGTTCTCAGGCCATATCTTAGATACCTCCCATATTTCTTCAATATCCTTCCTTTCTTTCCTTCACCTCTTTCAAGTCATGTAATCAAGTCATCTTTCATTATTTGAAAAAGTGTCCTTCCTAACTTTTACTTTATCAGCTTCAGGCAAATGCTGCATCTACACACTCAATACAGACGTGGAGAGCTTGAGGCAGGATCACCCCAGACTTCCTTCTCTTCCTCCCTGGAGGCAGGGGGTCCTTGTGACTCTGCCAAAACCTCTACATGGCCCAGACAATCAAACTGCTTGAAGCCACTGTGGGAAATGGTCTAGACTAACTCAGCAACTCATTTGTGACTGAGTGTCTTCTCCTGCACGCTCAGCTCTGGGAGAGGGTGTTCATCCAGCAAGGGATCAGTGACAGGGACCTTAGAGACCTTTTGCAGGGACAGTCTGACCAACTGACTCTTCTGATCACTGTTATCACGTCTGAGGAGACACTCAGTTGGAATTCTGGCTCCATTTACAGCAGCATGACTTGAAGATGAACTGGGCAACCCTTAGAGAGAATGAGCTTCAAACCAGCACAAAACATCTGCTGTGGCTGCCACCTTGGCCTTCAGCTCCACGTCACAGGGACTCTGTCCCAAGGCAAGGATCAGTGACTGTTCAGAAAACATCCATCTTATCCCTGCTTTTCTGTTCTCTGTCCCAGCACAGCTGTCAGGGGCCCACACTCCCTCCAAACACGGGCCAGGGGGCAGCTGTAACACCCCGGGAGTGGGAAGCCAGCAAGGATTCATTTGAACACAAAAATGAGGGGGTTGCCACAGGATCTATGAGGAAGCAGCAAGAGTGGGGCTTCCCCAGGAGGGGGACAAGCCGGAGGCCAAGGGGGGCCCCAGTTCAAACTGTGACCTCACCAGCAAGGCCCTGTCCCACTGGGTGCAAACAGGGCAGCCAGGGCTGGGTGCTGCTGGCAGGATCAGTGCTGGGCAAGGAGAGCAACGAACCAGCTCCAGGGTCCACCCAGGGGGAGTCCAGCAGGGAGCAGAAGGACTATAACACACACCTGAATCCCAGCCAGGAGATGGGCCCTGCCTCCAAGAAGGTCCATCCAGGAGAGCAGCTGCTCACAGCAACATCCAGGGTCAATCCAGGAGCACGGTGCTCCCACAACTCAGGGAGGGAGGGAGCCACCAGCCTTGAGCTTAAATGGGGCACCAGAGCCCCACGTCAGGACATGTGGGTGGGAGTGTGAAGGGGCCCAGATCCGGCTGTCAGCAAAAAGGAATTTGATCAGCTTGAGCTATAAACCTTGGACAACAAGGGCTGACAAAAATCCTGTGATCTGAAGGAGCTGGACCCTTCTCACAAGACTTGTAAAAGTTCAGCCTTGTGGATTTGGCCTGGCTCCTGCAGCAGAAACAAGAAAGGACTCTTGAGATAATTGTAGCAGATCATGTCTAAGCCCTTTAATCCTCTTCCTCCCTATGGAACCTTGGTTGAGAGAAATACTAACCCATTGGGCAACAGTAGTAAAAACTTCTGTAATTCCCTAATTAACGTAGCTCGTCCTCCTCATTAACGTGTCCTGCCCCCAAGACCCTTAAATTGTGTTCTCACGTTCAATAAAGTGTTCCAGTTCATACCCCACAGTGAGTTGCTTGGTTTTTGACCCCCACTGGAGTGCCAGCTGAGCCTGCCCAGGGCTGTCACACCCCATCAGTGCCCTCAGGGCCTCACCTTCACACAACTCTGCTCAAGGTGTGGAGGCCACAGGCCCTTTTCACTGCTGCAAACTCCTCCTTCAGTACAGCCATGAGCTCCAGGGTCCTCTGCTCTACCTTTGGTTGGCGAAGACTGTGGGGTCAGTGAGGCTCCAGGGCTCTTAAAATAGTGGTGAGAAAGGACTCTACATCCCGGTCAGATAACCAAGGCTGGATCTGCAGAACCCCTCCATCCCATTTGTCCATCCCAATGGGAACATACAGCTCCTGTAAGAGGTCAGCCAGGAACTGCCCACCTCCAGCTGGGAGACCAGAGATGAGACTCACTATGATCCAGTTCCCAGCCAGACTGTGCAAGTAGAGCCAGGATTTTAGCAGCGTTTTAGGAGGGTTCTTAATTTCTTGGAGAGACAAGGAAGAAGAGAGCACAGATTTGTCCACAGAAAATGTTACTGACCTTTTTTTTTTTTTTAAATAAAGAAAAGCAGAAGAGGGAAAGAAGTGCAAAAAGACCTCCCGACAATGGCACTGGAGGGGAAAATGTTGAGACTTGGTGACACGCAGAGAGGAAGGGGTGGGGCACAGGAAGAAAGATTTAAACGCCACTTAGGGGGAAATCAAAACTTGGGCACGACCTCGAAGAGCACGATCCCTGCTTGGGTTCCCAATGTCCTGGGGTGCATCAGGCTGGTCAAGGGCTAAAGTTTATGTTCTTCTCTTTGTTTGAACTGCCCAGCACAGGAGCAGGGAACTTCTTAGGTGAGGCTGCTGGTGGTGACACCGGTACAACCCACAGCTCCTCCAGTTACAGCCTTCCCACGATAGTTCCTTATTCTGAGCTCCCAATCTCTTACAACAACTGCAACAACTCCACTTCTTGTCGCTGACATCCATGGAGGAGATTGTTTGTCTTAAGACCAAATCAGTTCCTTGCAAATGTCCAAATTATCTGGGAATATCCATTGGTTTGTGTCGTGCATCGACTGCAGCAGAACGAGTTCCATGAGTAAAGAAAATCCATGGTGGATTTTCCATTCCAAACCTGGAGGAAGCAGTGATGATGCAGGGAGGAAAAGCTAGATGGCTGCATCCTTGTGGGTTTAAGTGAGTTAATTCTTCTTTTTCTGTATGCCAGTCAATAAAACCAGCTACTTCCCCTGGTCCTAGAAAACCTCCTGAGATGGCATTTAACAATTCCATTTCCACATCTTATTCATGATGTACTTCCCTTTCATTTTTGGGATTAAGCTGTATTGTGTTTCCCAGCACTGATGGAATTGGAGGTTGTTTATGCCATAACATGACTTCACAAAAAATGAGAGAAAATAGAGATTGCTTTGTACAATAGTCTGGATTAGCAGATTAAGTGAGCTGTTTAATGAAAAGGTTTGTAGATTAAATTCTTATGCAGCCTACTCTCAAAAGGTGAATAATCTTTCAAAATATATTTTGCCTATAATTGTTCTGACATTATTTACCTGTATCCCTCCCCTTAGATTATACCTGTCCAGTATCAGATAAATTAGAATTTGCAAAGACTGTTCCTTAAAATAAGGTGGGGCAGAAGGGTCTAGAGCTTTCAAGAGTGTCTGAAATCACACAATCTAGCCAGTAAAAAAAACACAACTGATATGTCAAAGAAATCACATTGATATTAAACATTTACATCAAGAACTGTGTGGTCAATGCAAGGAAGAGAAAGCTGAGTTGGTCCAGTTGCTGGGAACTTTTCCAGTTACCAGTGAGAAATATTTGCTAGAGGATTGATTCTCTTCCCGTTTAAAATTGCCAGAATATATTGGAAATGGATAGAAATAGCCTGAAACCATAACATTTCTCTTATTCTTTGCCCAAGACTATATTAGGAAAAACTTTGATTTGCACCAGCTGGTCCCAGTCCTGGTGAGCAGAGCTGGGCCAGAGGCTGGGAAATGGCAAAGCCACGCCAGCCATGAGCTGGAGCTGAGGAGCTGGAAGGGAAGGGCTGCAGGAATTGGTGATCCCCAGTGACAGCAGCTCCAGCCTTCCCACGGCTTTACAAACCCAGATCCCATTGGAGCGGGACTGGCACAGCTGGAGTGACTGAACAGGGAGAATCCATCAGTGACTGAATCAGAATCCATCAGATCCTGATGATCCTGATGATCACAGAATTGGGCAAAAGCCCAAAGGAGGGAAAGCTCTGAAGGAGCCTGGGCCAGGTTGTGTTCAAGTACCATCAGAAATGCCACTGCTCCCAGCACAACACCTGGATTGCTTTTGTGAAGAGTAAGTCTCTACTTAGATTTTCACGGGGCCACAAAGTAATCAAGATGTCCCATGAATTTCCCCACAAATTACAACCAGGAAGAAGACCCTGAACGGCCCTGCAGTCGATGCCACATCTGGAGGAGAACATAATCAAGCATAATCAATCATTTTCTTTTCAGGTGGGTTCCATTTGGAAACCAGCAATAAAAGCTTCTGAAATGGGAGATGGGAAGATTGGTGGGTTTGGGAGGGAGGCAGTGTGGGTTTGACCTTTACTATTTTGGTGTTGATTTTTTCCACCTCCTTTTTATGTTACACTCGTGTGTGTCATTTTTGGGGACCTGGTGCCAGATTTCTTATTTCCTGAGAGGCTGTAACTTCTTAAAGGCAGCAGCTGCTCCAGCTGCATTAGAGGGGATTTGGAGCTGCTCTCTGCTCAGGTAGGACAGAGCTGAGTCTGTTCCTCAGGTCAAATCCTGCCCAATTCCTTTCCAATTCCTGCCTCTTTTTCCCCAATCCTTTAGTGATGCTGCAGGTTGTAAAAAAAGATCCCATTTCTTGGTTATTCCAGAATTCGTCTTGCTCTGGATTTTATATTTTCCTTTTCAGCTGCCAACATAGAGGAGATTTTGGTGAAGGCTCAAAGTTATTGTGATTAGAAGGAACGTGATTCATGTGTATCATATTTCTGAAGTCAATATTCTGGAGGAGAGCTGACTATTTTAATGGCTAAATCATCCCTTGAACAAGCTGATGAAAATATCTGTCATTACTTTATAATTTAGAGACATCTATAAAGAGAGGTGTTTATATATCTCAATATATATCTTATATCTTGAATTGGTGCTGAAAACACCAAGGATTTCTTCTTGCAATACCTGGAAATCACTTTGTATAAAAGGAATCTCACAATCTTTTAAAAATGTATTGAATAGGTCTTCGCAGATACAGGTTTGTACTCACAGATCTCGATGTGACATTTCCTGTTTGCCAGGAATTTATCTTTTGTAGGATTTTTTTTTTCCCCAAATAACAACCTGACTTGTTTTAGATTGATGCACCAAATTTGTGTGTGATTATTATCACTAACACAAGTAAGAGGAGAAATATATTTCTGTGTTATCCATACAAAACCACACAAAGCTCAGGTTGATGCTGCACCGATGCTCAGAATCTTTTAATTTAAAATCCATGCTGGTTTCTTTGTAGAATATTTCCTTTTTTGTAGTAGCTTTTTTACCTTCTGAGCCATTCTTAATTAAACTTTTATTATTCAGTCGTAAAAATTCAGAGTAGAATTTTTTGTATCTTTAAAATACAAGGAGCTGATTTACCAAGACCCTTGGATTGATGGGCATTGCTTAAACTGCCAAAGTAGAAACAAAATTTAAAATTATGGTTTCCTACCAGTGTTTATAGTCACTGTTTAACTCCCAGTTTTATAAGGAAAAATTGTCATCTGCTGTTTTACCTTTGTGCTCACTAAGACTGGAGTGTTTCCAATATGCAACATATATGGACCACCAGTTTTATTTATTTCATGTCAGGAGGGGATGGTAATAAAGTTGAGCTCTAATGCGACCCTGAAATACAAAAAGCGCCTCTTTAAAGCTCTAATAAAAAAGGTATTTTTAAAAGTGACTGTGGTTCACCAACTGAACTCCCTTCAAGCCCTCTGCTAATGAAAGTTGGGCTTTTCCTGGGAGGGTAAATGCAGGAATGACATTTGTGAAGCTCCTCAGGTATTTACAAGAAGATAAAAATCCTCCCCATAACCGCAGGTGTTTTTAATATTTGGGGGAAAATCCACTGAATGAGTTTTGGGAGTGTTTCAGTGACTGTGTTTCTCTATACCACAAACATCTGATGCAAAACCTATTCCAGCTCTCGTGAAAACAGCAGTTCTCTGCTGATGTTGTTTCATGACCAAAATGTCGGGTTCTAGGAGATTATTTAAAGAATCCAAACTCAGCAAGTGCCACGCTCATGAAAATTGTGATTATGGTTCTCTTTATCCTTAAAAATGTAATAATCCACAAAGTATATATACTTTTTATAGATATATTTATTTATGTATTTATACCCATATTTATATATACACATAAAGTGTATACACACCCATACAGATCCCTGATGGCTGTTTACAGGAAGTTTTGAGTTATTAAAATAACACTTTTAACATTCTGATTTAAAGCATTTGTTGAAAAGCTTTTCCCCAAAGAACTAAAGTGTAATTTAGGTTTCATGTAAAGTCCATTGAAGTTGTTTTAATCTACTACTGGTTTAATCTACTACTGTTTTAATCTACTTTCCTGACTCCCATATACTTAATAAATTTTTTCCTTATTCAATCTTGCTTTCAGTTTCCAAAACACCAGATAAGTTTTACGCTGTTAGTTTCATGTTTCATATGCCATATTTTCCTTTAATATATGAATTTGATTTTTCACAGTGCATTTCAACATTCCTCATGCTGAAAAGACACAAGCTACACTTAAAAGGAGAGCTTTTTCAGATTAAATTGTCCCTCCCTCCTTCCGTGTTCTGTGGGCAGAAAAATAACCTGAGTTTACGTGGCTGTTGAAAGCATCTTGTAATTTTTGCTTGGGTTTCGTTATTTTTTAGAAAATCTGACCAAAGTTTGAAACTTCAAATTGATTTGTGAACGAAATAAAAATATGTGTGTGTATTGAATAATACATCTTGGGGGGGACAGAAACCCAAACACCAAAACAGCCAAATTGAAATTCAGATTGTCCTTGCCTGATTAGCAATGTTGGATTTTATAGATTTTCGGTGAGTCTGAAGAAATAAAGCCCTTGCTGGCAGAGAAAGATGTTTCAGTCGCTGGATAAAAAAAGAAAAAGCATCTTAAAGAAAGTCTTGATGCATCAAAAACTTCCAGGGACAGATTTTACCAAAGTCACAAACCTCCCCAATCTGACATTTAACTGACAGAAAGGATTCTCACTTCCCTGTCCAAAATGGAAACTTTAAACGTCTTTCCTTCAGAAAGAATCTTAAATAAATACTACTGGTTTTTAATAACTCGAAAATGAAATCCTTGCCTGTTTAGCACAGTCACCTCTGTTACAGTAACGGGGTTTGTGTTTCAAATGCCCACCTGCTGCAAGAGCTTGCTGTCATTTTTGGAATCTCCCAGATCCCTTTTTCTAAGACTCTGAGCCCCACAGCTCCCTTGACTTCTCGCTGCAATGCTGCCAGTCCTCCCCAGGGGGGTTGTGGACGGAGTTTTCCACGTGGGAGCTCAGCTCAGGAAATCCAAGGAGTGAATCCCAGTCTGTGTCCTGCACAACCTGACTCGTGTGCTTGACCTTGCACCCTCCAGGGGGGATAATTGGCTGCAATAATCTGTTGTGTGGCACCTCAACAAGGGTATTTATTCATAGTTAGTATTAAAATATAACATTTGTTATAAATCTAAAAATTATTTGTAAGCCATTTTAATTATTTCATTGTTGAAACAAGTGAAACCATTTTTTTCCTGATCTAGGTTTGCTCCCAGCCTGTTCGTGGGCACGAGCCCATCGTGACTTGGCCTGTCCCCATCCCATCAGTCAGGGCAAATATTTGGCCCAGAGTTGGGATTTTGTCCTTGTTTCAGATGAACACTTAAGAAACAAGCTTAAGGTTTTGCCAGTGCAGTCCAATGAGCAAAATCTGTTCAAATTATTTTATCCAAGGATCCACTACAGCATTCGTTGAAAACAGGAACAAGATTTTCTTCAGACCTGCAGAATAAGCCTGTAAAGTTTACCAACTGTGAAAATAAAAGATCAAAAAAAAGAAAGACAGAAATGTATTTATTGTCAGACTCAGAATCTGGGAACCCAGTGGAAATTTATAGCTGTGCTTCTATTTAAATATGACAATAAAACTTTTCAGTCTAGAGCTTCGGGGAAAGAACTAGAGGGGAAATATTGCAGCAACATCTTTAACAAATTCCTCAAATTCACTGAAAACTATATTTTGTGGAGACCAAATTCCCTGGCAGGCTTGGAAAAAAGGAAGGGGATGGCAATGTCAAAATATCACACTGCTAAGAAAAATGGTGCTTTTCAACATTTCTTTAATGCTCTGCATTGGCTCTTTCACTCTGTGTGTACCTTAAACAGAAGTGTTGAAGAGTTGAGGCAGAAAAGGAAGCCTGAACAGATTCATTGAGCTAAAATTCCTCCTGCAATTTGCCTTACCACATATTGATTTATTTTTCAATTTTTTTTCCCAGAGAAATATAAATCCTATATTTCTCATAATTCTAGGAAAGGGTTTGTGGGACAAAGACATTGAAAAATTTTAGTTTTTTGTTTTGGTGTTTAACAGGAATTTCAGGTTTCTCTCAAATGTCTACTGTGGTCTGGTTTTCTCATGAGTTTAAACAGGCATTCTTGCAAAAAGGGTTTGCTGCAAACCTGGTCACAAAGCCTTGATCCCAGCAGTTCCTGAGGGACAGGGTCTGCCTGCAGCTCCTTTTGGGAAGGAAAGACAATGACTAAAAACACAAACCCAGTTTTGTACACCAGTAAAAGTTCCAAGACTTATGATTTGGGGGGCTGTTATTCAGTAAAATGAAGATGTGCTGGTGACTGATGACCCTGAGATTAGTTCAGTTGGTTAAAACTTGGTGCTAAAAATGCCAAGGTTGTGGGTTCAATCCCGTGTAGGGGCCACTCACTTAAGAGCTGGACTGGATGATCACTGTGGGTCCCTTCCAACCCAGAATATTCTGTGATTCTGGGCTGGCAGGACAAGAACATTACACCTCACAGAAATTAGGTACCCAAAGGACACAGCTAAAAGTGTCTGCACTAACCCCCAACTTTGCTCCTGGCCCATTTAAAACTAGATCTTGGGCACAGTGACAACTGTGGGGTTTGATGAGCCTCCAGGACGTTAAACAGGAGCTTTCTCTTCTTTATTTTTAAAGAAGACCTTTAGAGGTGCCCAGTTTAATCCAGCAGAGAAATTCAAACAGCTCAAACCACACCTTGAGTCCCTCCCGGGCTTTGCTACGAGGAATCCTCTCAGTTCTAAATACTGACAGTTTATCTGCCCCAAACAGCAAAGCCAGAGTAACAAAATGGCCTTTGGTTTAGCCCTGGTGCAGTTTGGTATCTTTACCTAAATTAAATTGGTCCACATTGACACCACTGTGAAACCAAGGATCAACCACGGAAAAGGGCTGATTATCCTGAGCTGTCCAGGAGTCCTCTCCCATTCTAAGCTGATTCTATGCTCTAGACAAAGACTCAAACACACTCAGCAGATTTTAGCTGGTGGCTGAGCTCTACAGCCAGCTCTGCTCCACCACTGCTTGTTGGATCAATCCTGGTCACAGGAATGTGCCCAACCATGAACAAGGGGAGTGCAGTCACAGTTTGTTTGTCCTGGAAATTTTCTGTGCATGACACTGGTAGAAGGGCACATGAGGATCCAAATACCCACTCTGAACAGACAGAAAGGTTTGCTGTTTTGTCCCTAGCCTTGACATTTTCTGCTGGAGGAAATGCATCCTTCCTCTGGCATGTCACGGGCCAGGCACTGCAGAGAATAGATTGTTCTGAACAGGCTGTGAGCTGCTCAGAAGCTGGTTTTCCTTCCACTGGCAGTGAAGAAACCTGTCCATATGGGCCATAGTCTGAATGTTTAGAGTGTAAGACAAACTCAGTGAGATGCGTCCTTAGGCAACACCACAGAAATCACCCCTAATTTTTAGCTGTTGAAACAGAACAAAAAAGGGTCAGTGTAACACGATAAACTGTCTCACAGCCTGTGAGAAACCGCTTCTGAGCACTGCTTAAAACAAACCTTTCGACTGAAAAAGCCACAGAGGGCGATTTCCTGAGGATGGGAGCTCAGATTTCTGGCTTGGGATGGGAACGGAGGTGACGTGTCTGCCGTGTGCAGTGGGACGCACACTTGGACACAGGGCAGAGGTATCATTTTTAGACACCAGGAACAGCTTCTTGGGGCTCAACCAGGCAGCCAAGGAGCAGAGACATGGAGCTCTGGATGTTGCCCTGGAGCAGCTGGTCAGACAGTTCAGTTACAGAGCAGCTGGATGTATGACTTTCCTCGGGATTCCTGTGGAGCAAAACACAGAAGGAATGATTATGGAGCAAAAAACCCCATCACAGCACTGCACTGAATAAAAAACTTACTAAATGTCTTCTATAACTTATTAAATGACTAATAAAAGTTATTAAAGTCTCAAATACTCAGATAAGAGCAGAGAAAGTTCTTGCCCTGGAGATCTAAAAATGTTAAGGCATCAACAGGAGAGATAAAGATCTGTTATTGATACACCACAGATTTATTATTTTATTTAAATTCATCTTTCAGCAGTGCCTTTATGAAGGCACTTAAACATACTCAGCTGTCACAGGACAAGAATTAAGTCCAAGACTAGTTTTGTGCCAACAGTTGCTTAAAGGCTAGGAAAGAATGGATGTTTTCCAGAAAGGAAAGAAGTCCAGAAGGATCCACAGGATGCTCACAGTTGCCAAATGGTATCCAGTTCCTTTCCAGGATCCTTAAGACAGAGTTTTTGACACAGTTATTCAGACCAAACATGCAGAAAGCATCAGGAGGTCCTGCAACAAAGCCTGGACAATAAAATTTCGACAATGCAAAGACATGCAAGAAGGCAAAAACCCGAGTCCTTGATGACTCCTTGATGAGCACTTTGCAGAGGAGTTGTCAGAGTGATTTTCCAAATCCTTATCATTGAAAAAATGCAGTTAACACACTGGGGGAGATACTGGAGAGGGAGGCTGTAGGGGTTTGAACCTTGTTTTCCCCCCAGAGGCTAAGAAAAGTGGTAACCCC
The DNA here is from genome assembly GCF_003945725.1 of Corapipo altera. Lineage (NCBI taxonomy): Eukaryota > Metazoa > Chordata > Aves > Passeriformes > Pipridae > Corapipo > Corapipo altera. The sequence goes on from NW_020884960.1 coordinate 507,847, forward strand.
CAGGGGTGGAAACCCCTGGAAGTTTTGAAGTTCTGTCCAATGGGCGCTCCTGCAGAAATGTAAACATATCACAAGCACCGGAAGAGAGGAGTTGTAGTTTGGTTTTGGTAGAAGAGTAGCCATGTTGTAGGAGCCACGAGGAAAGGGGCCTGGAGCCCCTCGGGGCCTCTGGGGCCCCACAGCCCCAGTTGGGGGCTACAGAGACTTGGAACTGTGTTAAGCTGGACTATGTGTCTGTAGCTGTGAGCTGGGAGATGTTTTTCTACTGTGAGTGAGCAGAGACAGCAGTGGCAGATGCAGTGTCCAGAGACTCTGGCTAAGAGCCAGGACAGATAAGAACTGAACCGGACCGGAGGAAGCAGCAGAAGCTAGCAGCAGAGCTATGGAGTTCTGGGGGTAAGAACTGATACCAGACCCCCCAAACTCCTTTGAGACCTCCTGGAAAGGAGGAAGATGATGGACTCTTACTTGAAAGAGCCTTGGAGTGCTACAGCAGAGAGGAGCTGGGAAGCTCAGAGCGTCCTGGGAAGCTGGACCGGGACGGAGAGGAATGTGGAGGAGGGCTTCGCCCCACTCCCGCTGCCTGGAGACAGAGCACGGAGCTCTGCAAAGGGGAATTTGAATCCCCTGAGGAAGGGACTTTCACGAAGATGCCCCTGCATTTCGTGATATACCTGTGGTGACGCGAGTCTGGTCCCTGCTGGCAGCCCACAGGTGAGGCCTTCGCTTGGACCGAAGGAGATCCGAGGGGCTTGGAGACCCCCTTGTGTGTATTGAACAGAGATCCAGCTACAACAATCCAGTTACTGCTGCATGCATGAGATGAGGAGACCTGCTGCCTTAGAAGAGATTCCTGCTTTGGGACTGGAAGGGATCTGTCCTTCTTCCCTCCTGGACTTTTATTTGGAGGGGAGAAGAGATCTGATCCATTGTAAATACTATGTCACGGTAGAGATAGTTGTGATCGTGTGTATAATGTGTTATAGTTTTTATTTGTACAGTCATTGCAATATATTCCCTTTCCCCCACTTTGAGTCTGGTTGTGTTTTGTCTGGAAAAACCCATCTCACATTGGGTTGAGATGTGGGAGGGTGAATGGAGCTAGGGAATTGGATTTTGGGGCTATCTCAAACCATGACAGAGGCAGAGGACAGACACCACTGCATTAACCAGTGATGCATCTGTGTTTGCAATTCTACCTGCAGTTGTGAATGATAAAATAATCCAGAGAGAGACAAAAAGGATAATCCCAACTGAGGAACCATTTCCCATCCAAATAAATCCATGTAACACTGGTTCTCGGAAGACATGACTGAAGAAGGTGCATGTGAAGTACCTATAAAACAACCAACATTGCAGAGAGGGAACAACTGTTCAACGTTCATTGAATTCCAGAATTAAACTCCATTTCCAGGCAACTGATTTAGGAAAATATATTCAAAACATATAAATAAGACTTCGACGTCTTACAAAAAGTGCCCTTTCTGTTATAAGTGCATCACATTTTAGTTCTGAGAACAGAAGGGGTTTTATAGCCAACTATTTCATTACTGTTCTTGCTGAACTCTCTGTTTCATATGAAGCAACATATCCAGTGTTTGTTTTGACACAAACCAGACCTCTGCTGGCATGGTATTTCCAACAGGGGTGGAACAGAGTCCTGCAGATCCCTGACACACAATAGTGGTCACATCTACAGCCAGATGTTCAGACACAAACCCTCAGCTTGCTTCACTAAATCCCACTTTTATTTGAACTCAGCAAATTAGCAAATTTTTAAAGCAAAACAACTTTTTATCCCCCAGCCACATACTGTTGAGCCAATATTGTTAACAGTTGGATTCAATGGTCTTAGAGGTCTTTTCCAACGTTAGTGACTCTCTGGTTTTATTCAAAGCAAGCACAGGTTCTGTGGTTATTGGCAGAGACACAGGAGGCAGATTCCAGTTTGAACTTCCTTGCCACTTCATGGTGTAGCCCAACAGGAATGCTGAATGCCATTCCTGGGATTCATTCATGGATCCTTCCCTTTTCTCCAGCTCCTTTGAGGATCCCCAGCAGTCAGAGCCAGCAGGGCAGCTCTGGAGAGGCACAGACACCCCTGAACTGCAGTTGCCCAGCACTGACACAGGTTTTAACTCCCCAGGATGTGCTGGGGTGAACTGTTACCAGCACCAGGACTTTGTTTCAAGGCTCAGTGTTATTTCCAACACAACTTCTGCTTTTTTCCTCTTATTAGTTCTTTTCTAGATGCACAAACCTTCACAGGCCAGTTGTCCCCTGTCACCCATTCATTCCCCTCCATGACAGAGGAGAGGCTCCTTGGGCAGCGACATCAATCAGCAGGACACCATCTGGGATTTTTCCAGTTGACTTGAATCACCTTCCAGTTCACACTGCTTTGAATAAGTTGTTGATTTTCTCTCCTTTCTTAAAAGGAAGTAATTTTGTTAATTCTTACAATGCAACATAATTAAAGGGAAAAACACATTAATTTCAAAGCTCAAATCCTGTCATTATTAGCACTTTCTTTTGAAATATTTAAGTTGAATAAACAGAGCATTTCAAGATGAATATTTTGAAATAGTCCTTATCAGTTTTATCCCCCTACAGACAGTGATTACACCAGAAACTTGTACATCTGCACTTCCTTCAGAGGGTACGAGTTGTCTGCTGCTGTAGTGGGCTCAGAGCTGCAGAAATTGTAGCTCCAAACCATTCAAAACTGACTTCTCAACAATCCAAACCCCAAGATGTGGGGTGTTGGCTGCAGGGGCAGGAGGAACTTTGTCCATTTCTCCCTCCATCCTACCTGTTCCCAAAATTAAGTTTACCAAGATTAGAGGGTGAAGCCTTGTGTCCTTTACTGACAGTACTGTGACTTGTCTATAGATTATCATTGTGATTTCATTTAATTAAAGAAAGTTATTGAAGTCTTGAATATCCAAGTCTAGTCTTGCCTCCTGAGGTGGCACATCCCAGCATCCATGGGCTGCATAAATCCCATTCTTGCACCTCCTGAACCATTAGGACTAAATACACTGGTTTTTCTTAGGAAATTATTTAAAAATCCATTGTCTTCCTAGTAATTTATTATTTTAAATGTTTTTTTCACTATCTTGGTGGTATCTGAGGGCAGCTGCCCTGGAGCAGGGGTGCTGGATGGTGCTGGACTGAAGCTGCTGCCTCTGCTCCCAGGGCAGCCCAGGCTCTGCAGGGCAGGGAGGCCCCTCTGTAGTTGGGGGGGTGTCATGTTTTAACCCCAACTGGCAACTCAGCCCCAAGGGGGAGAGAATTGAAGGGTAAAAGTGAGAAAACTGGAGGGCTGAGATAAAGAGAGTTTAAAGAGAGTGGGAAATTCATTCCCCACTTTCCATGGGAGGCAGGTTCAGCCACCCCCAGGACAGCCAGGCTCCATCACAGTAATGGTGACTTGGGAAGGCAAACACCAGCACTCCAAACATCCCCCCATTCCTTCTTTCCCAGCTTTACATGCTGAGCATGATGCTGGACGGTCTGGAGTATCCCTGGGGTCAGCTGGGATCAGCTGTCCCAGCTGTGTCCCCTCCCAGCTCCTTGTGCACCCTCAGCCTCCTCGCTGGGAAGGAGCCTCATATCAGCTCCTGTGGAGGAAACAAACTCCAGCAGTATTCCACATTTCCATCCTTATTCTAGATAATTGTTTTGATCCAGCTTGCTCTCAGCTGGACCCCAGCAGTTGGTGCATCCCCTGGTCCCTGCTGCGTTCTGAGCTGCAGATCTCCCAGGAACAGATGGATTCACTCAGTCTGGGATTGTGCCATGTAGAGATTTGATATCTTTTAATTTGCAATTGGCCAGCAGAGAGGCTGCACAGCTGCAGATTATAGCCCCTTTTTAGATCCATTATTGGATATTTATTCCTGTGTCTAGGCTGCGGCATTGTCACACTGTCACTCAGCACAGCAACCAGGCAGCTTGAAAACAAAGTCTCACAGTCCCACCACATTCCAAGATAGAATGAGTAAGAATTAATTTCTTTCTATGTCTTCTCAGTCCTATTAGATGTAGCAAGATTGAAACCATCCCTCCCATCAAAGAATTCGAGAGGGGACTGAATTAACTAATGTTAAACATTCAAACTGCTTTGTTTTCTAGAGGAAAATCAGAACATTCAGGCAACTTTGAGATCCGTAATAATTAGTTACATTTGTTTTTACTGAGCTGCTGTTCATGGGACTCATAGTTCTGACCTGTAACTGGAAAGTGGTTGGAAATCAGCAGATTTGGCCTGTTTCTGTCACATAAAGGCCACTTCACTCTCTGCCTCCTTCTCCCTGTTTGTAATAATGGTGACTTCTCTGTGTAAAGCATTTTGTAGTGTTGTGGCAACACATTAAATATGTAACAGATTATTATTAAAGCAGAAGTGCCAATGTCACACAGACAGTGCTCGGAGAAGAAGCCACCAAAGTGGGGATTAAGAAACTAGAGCCATGAAAACCAACTAAATAGGTTTGAAATGATGAATAAAATAATGACCAAAAATGAAATTAGAATCAAAGGCACTTGGAAATGGAGACTGGCCAGATTTTTGTTTTCTTTTAAATGTGTAAACTGGGAAATTATAAATCAGGATAGATGGAGAGGGACAGAAGAGAAAACACTGGGACAAGACAAGATGGGTCTTGGGGAAGGGTCTGGAGCACCAGTCTGATGAGGAGCAGCTGAGGGAGCTGGGGGGGCTCAGCCTGGAGAAAAGGAGTCTCAGGGGGGACCTTCTGCCCCTCTACAATTCCCTGATGGGAGGGTGGAGCCAGGGGGGGATTGGGCTCTGCTCCCAGGGAACAAGGAACAGGACGAGAGAAAACATGCCCATGTTGTGCCAGGAGAGGTTTGGATTGGATATACAAGAAAATTTCTTCATGGAAAGTGTGGTCAAGCATTTGAAGAGGCTGCCCAGGGCAGTGGTGGAGTCACTATCCCTCAAGGGATTTAAAAGACATCTGACACTGAGTTTTATGTGACACAGTTTAATGGTGGCCTTGGCAGTGTCAGGATTATGTTTGGACTCCGTCTTAAAGGTCTTTTCCAACTCCAGTGATTCTATGATTTTAAAATAACACAGAAAAATTACATAAATGAAACAAACCACAGAAATAGGTAGAAGAATACAAATGGCCTTTCCAAAACTTGGGGGCAGACTGAAATAGTTAGCAGAGCCTTCAGAAAAGGTTTTGCCAGAAATAAACAAAATTTTTATAAGAGGCCTTCTGATTTAATTACAATTATTTCCAGGAAACAAACAATAGCAAAACTTATTTGGATTTAAGGAACCAGGCATTCAGATGCATAACAAACACACACACAGCTCTACCAAAACCTGTGTGGGGTCAGAGTAGTGATAATTTATCACCTTAAGGAATTGCTTCAAGATGAGCTCAAATACAGCAGGTTTTGGCATAATTGCCTGTCTTTACCAAATACATGCAGTTTGAAGTGGTTTTATGTTTCTTAATGATTCTCGCAGTAAAAAAATCACTTGGAGTTGCTGCTGGTTACTATGGAGAGCTTTGATCAGCTGGAGTCTACCTGGATCACTCCTCAGCCACCATGAGAAGAGAATATGCAGATGGCATCCCAACTAACACTGTTTCTTATTCAAGTCCAAAAAAAAAAAAAAAAAAGGAGAACGAATCTTTAAAAAGCAGAAAGCAGAATCAATACTTTCAGCTCAATGATAATAATAATAATAATAATAATAAAAAAGACAGGTATCCACCACTTCACTTGTGACTTCTGACTTTCTCCCCCGCTCCCATCAATGCAAAAATAATGGATCTGGATGTTCATCAAAGCACTTGGTGTTTTGGATGGTGCCAAGGCTCCATGGGAAGGGCTTATTTCTGGGACTCAGCTCTTCCAGTACCAAGGTCTGAAGTCAGTCCTCTACCTTTCTTTCTGTCTCTTTTTGAGCAAGGCAACTTTAAAGTTTTAGTTTATGAGTACAAGCTTTGAAGAGTCTCTTGGTGGAGATTACAAGTGGGGGGATCTGTGGACAAGCTCCTACCACGGGTACATCTGTCCTAAGGATTGGGTGGAGGAACAGCATGAAAAACCATGTTCAGGTTTTCAATGGAGGGGAAAAGCAAGGAAGTGACTGAGAAGAGATGGTTAGACCAGGAAATTGTCCCTCTTCTCCTGGGAGGGTGAAAGTGTCTGACCTCGACTGAGACTGGTTGGGATCCTGCCCTGGAGAAGGACAGACATCACAGGCAGGTGATTCATTAAGGCAGGTCAGTCCTTAATCATGAAAACCTAAGTGGCACTGGAAAAAGAGGAGAGCAAAGAAACCAAATGCAACCTGAAGAACAAAGAGGTCAGCACTTTTCTCAGTGTCTCCTGTGCTCTGAAGCTGCATTGGAGCTGCAGAGACTGGCAAAGCAATGCCCCTGGCAGGAATTCCCATCTCAGTTCTCTTTCTTGGAGGGGAATCTCATAAGATGTGTGCAAGGATCCAGAGGGAGAAAGGACACTAATCCTGCTCCTGAAGCAGCAAATCTGTGGTTGTTTTCTTTCCTTTGGTTCAAGATGGAGGTTTTTTTCCTCCTCTTTTCCTAATTCACAACTTCCTTTTTCTGACTGTAAACCAAACAAGCATGGGTTGAACAACAAGAATGTTCTTCAAGGCTGGGTTGGAAAGGGCTTGGAGCACTCTGGTCTAGTGGAAAGTGTCCCTGCCCATGGCAAGGGGTGGAACTGGATGATCTTTAAGGTCTTTTCCAACCCAAACCATTCTCTGAAATTCAATGCCTGGCTTTTAGGCCAAAAGAACACAATTAACAAGGCCTTGTCAGAAATCAATCTTATGGCATTTAAGACCTGACAAACTCTACCACAAGAAATACTTGTTTGAATGTCAGCTTCAAAGCCCAAACCATTTTCTTCCTTACCAGCTTTTATTAAAGATGTTAGTCCTGTGATTAATTTGAAATAATTCTGAGCTGCTCTTGGCACCTGTTGATGAGTTAAGAATGGAGTGTTGCACGAGTTCACACCAAGAACTTGTTCTCTACACTGAGACAAGGATGTATTCTAGAAAAAAGAGGTGTTTTCCATGAAAGCCTCATTTTGGAGGGGGAGGGAAAAAAAACCAAAAAAGCACCACCACCAAAAAACCAACCAAACATTTCAGGTCACTGTTCCAAAAAGAGCACAAAGCCAAGGCAAGAAGTCATAAAAAAAGCTCATCAGACCCTGTTAGTGCTCTGGGGAGAGTTCACTGCAATTCATGTATCTCTGTAAAATCCTTTGATTTTATCAAGAAAACATCTTCTGATTTTTGTATAACTGACGCAATGTTTCCTTTTCCTCATTTTCAGTGTATCCAAAAAGTCAAGTTCTTGGAAAGTCTGCACTTCAAAATTCTTTGTTGCAAAAAGCGTAAAATAAATCTGTTTATTGCTTCCTGATACAATGATTGCACTCTTACTGGTTTCAAAAGGAAATTAGGAGAGAATAGCAGAATATAAAATTCCATCAGAAGACAAAGAGGTGTGGTGGTAAACACAAGGAAAAGTGTCTTAAGATTGGGAGTGGAAAGTAAGAACAATTACAGATTATTTCTGCAAGCCCTGGGAGTCATAAACACCAGATCAGCCGGCAGAAGAAATAGCAGAAGATTTATAAGAAATAAATGACATTTTAATTGGGGGTACTTTGAAATAATGGTCCTCAAATAACATAATCACATTGGTAAGGGAGTAGCTTTTTAAGTGCCTGCAATATTGTGTCAAAGCAATTTTTCTGGCAGGAGAGCAGCACCGGCCACAGATGTTGGCTGTCCTACAGGTTTGCTTTTCAGAAAAGATTCCAGATGCTTGGATTAAATGTGCACTAAAGGGAATACCCAGTTCTCTTTCAATTTGGCAACTACATGATTATAAAACGTCCTGATGTGGATAATAATTTTTTTTTTTTTAATTTGCCTTACAATGGCAAAATTCCATCCAGGCTGCCTGTTTGGATGACAGTGAGTACAATCACCACCCCTCCCTTCTTCAGTTCCTACCCCAGTAAGTCAATGAAGAAACTTTTTTTTCCCTTCCTTTGCTTTCCCCACACTACTTGAAATAAAACATTTACGAATATTTGAGCCAAATCCACTGGAACATTTTAATAACAGGGACAGAACATATTCCACACTTTCTATTTTCACAAGGAAAACCTAAACTTAGTGCATTTCTTCCCTTATCCCCATTTTTTCAGTAAATAAAAATAATAAAAAATATTTTTAAAAATTTAAAATCTTCCTAGTCAGAAGGGAAGTAACAAAAATAAGAGCTACACCATAATTGTGCAAATCTTTCACTTGCAATTGCTTTCCTCTATGAGCCTTTGACTTCTCACAGACTTTACCTTCCCAAACCCAGTGAGTGTCACCATCTGCAGTGATTAACATTGATGCAGATCAATGACTGATCAATTGATGGGGACAATCTGGCACGTCCGGTGATGGCAATCAGAACATTGCACTGGAGAGACTTTGCAGTCCTAAAATCACAGAATCAGCCAGGCTGGAAAAGACCTCCAAGATCATTAAGTCCAACCCTTGATCCAACCCCACTGTGGTTCCCAGACCATGGCACTGATGCCACATCCAGTCTCACCTTCAACACCTCCTGGGATGGAGAATCCAACCCCTCCCTGGGCAGCCCATTCCAGTGGCTGAGCACTCTCTCTGGAAAGAGTTTCTTCCTAATGTCCAACCTAAACCTCCCCTGGCACAGCTTAAGCTGTGCCCTCTTGTCCCGCTGCTGGTTCCTGGCAGAAGAGCCTGACCCCCACCTGGCTCCCCCCTCCTGTCAGGGAGTTGCAGAGAGTCAGGAGGTCTCCCCTGAGCCTCCTCCTCTCCAGGCTGAACACCCCCAGCTCCCTCAGCCTCTCCTCACAGCACTTGTGCTCCAGTCCCTTCCCCAGCCTCGTTGCTCTCCTCTGGACCTGCTCCAGCCCCTCCATGTCCTTCCTGAGCTGAGGGCCCAGAGCTGGACACAGCACTCCAGGGGTGGCCTCACCAGTGCTGAGTCCAGGGGCAGAATCCCTGCCCTGCTCCTGCTGCCACACTGTTCCTGAGCCAGGCCAGGATCCATTGGCCCTCTTGGCCACCTGGGCACACTCTGGCTCCTGTTCAGCTCCCTGTCCATCCCCACTCCCAGCTCCCTTCCTGCCTGGCTGCTCTCCAACCCCTCTGTCCCAGCCCGTGGGGCTGCCGGGGGTTGTTGTGGCCAAAGGTCAGGACCCGGCCCTTGGCCTGGTTGAACCTCATCCCCTTGGAATCATCCCATGGATCCAGCCTGTCCAGGTCCCTCTGCAGAGCCCTCCAGCAGATCAACACTCCCCCCCAGCTTGGTGTCATCTGCAAATCTGCTAATGCTAGACTCGATGCCCTCATCCAAATCCTCAGTAAAGATATTAAATAGAACTGGGCCCAGCACTGATCCCTGGGGACACCACTGGTGACCAGATCCCAACTGGATGCAGCTCCATCCCCACCACTGTCTGGGCCATCAGCCAGTTCCTAACCCAGCACAGAGTGCCCCTGTCCAAGCCTTTTCCAGGAGTGTGTCATGGGAGATGGTGTCCAAGGCTTTGCTGAAGTCCAGGCAGACACATCCACAGCCTTCCCCTCATCCACCAGGCGGGTCACCTGGTCATAAAAGGAGATCAGGTTGGTCAGACAGGACCCCTCCTAAACCCATGCTGGCTGGGTCTGATCTCTTGTCTTCCCTTGCTTGCTGCAGTACTGTGAGCACCACAACCTTGTGGAGGGGTTCTGGAATTTCTAACAGCAACATTCCTCCACCTGTGAGGTGTTTAGAAGAGTCAGCAAAGAGCATCACTTTAAAACTCAAGATACTGGGTCCTCAAGGGATTCTGTGTTCAGGTTAGAAATCCCATCCCAAGAATCTGGTGCACTCAGAAGCACTGATTCTCCCATTTCCCATCGTGTTCTGGATCTCCATTTTGAAGACAACAAGATATCTTTGGGAGCTGTTCTCTCCAGTTTATCTGGGACTGGCTTAAAAAGAAAGCTGTCCAGTGATATGAGGGATTTACAGAGCTTGGATGTCTCCAGTAAGATTCCTGGAAAAGGTTTGTGTTGTGGCTTAGAAAGGTGATTTCTCTTGCATATACCGAAAAATTATAAATTTTTCTACTCCTCCCTTTTTATAGGTGGCAATGAAACATTCCCTATGGAATTGGAATGATATTTTGTTCTCTGGTCTGCCTGTTTCTGCTGTCACAGCCTATTTACCTCATTCCAGAACATTTTCAGTTCATGGAATGAAAATTGTACTTTTCTTTCTCAAATGGGTTGTTTCCAAAGTGCAATCCACTCAGAGTCTAGTGTGTGTGTTGCTATTGCTGTTTTCATTTTCTAGGTCTCAGCTATAGCTGAACTTCATTGTCCTTCTACATGATTGAAAGATGCAGGAAGCCTTGAAACTAATCTTTAACTGACATCAGAAACAGTCACATTCAACTTCACACGACACTTTCCAAGCAAACAAAGAAGCCTTTTAAAGGGTAATAAGCCCCCCTAGTTTTCTGTTACTCAGTAACAGAGTTGAAGTGTCTGGATGATGCTCTCAGGCACCTCATGTGACTCTGGGGATGGGCCTGTGCAGAGCTAAGGGTTGGACTTGATGATCCTTGTGGGTGCCTTCCAACTCAGCATATCCTGTAATTCTGTGCCCTTCCAGCATTACATCTGGGAATTGCACCCCATGGTAAATCCAGATCACATCTATCCACTTCACTCACTTGCAGAGCAACCCACCACAGCCCAAAGCTTCATCCCTGCCCTACCTGCCCTTTATACTACTCTGAGTAAAAACAGAGGCTCTACCTGCATTATGACTGTTGTTAAGATGCTCCTTTGCTTCCCAACTGCTGTGATCACAGAGCCTTCAGGAACGAGAGCCACTTCAGAAGTATCTGAAATGATGTTCAAAAGACTTATGATTTCATCATGACTTTGAACTGTTTTTGCCTTACAGCACCAGCCATTGCAGGTGGATAATTATGGTAAAATCATCACTGCAGATGATTTTACCTCTCTCTTTTACCTCTCCCTCACCCTTGGCTGCCTGGCTTTGATCTTGAAGCTGGGGGTATGGAATGCCATAAGCCAGGTATCCAGGAAGGTTTCCTTGTCTCTTTGTATTAGCTGAGATAAGACAGAAAGAACACAGAAAAGGGACTACCAGGTCAGAAATCCAGCTGAAGCACAGAAGTCAGGGACTGATTTCTGTACAGCTGAATGCCATCTCTGCTCCTGCCAGAACAACTCCTCCTGAACGATGGAGACAATATCCAGCTTCCTCCTGCCCACACTCAGGACTGGTATATTTGAAAAAGGGTTCATTTAGAACTAAACTGTATCCACAGCTCTCATCACATGAGATTTTACAGCAAGAAGCACACTGAATAATTCTACCCATTCTGCATTCAGACCTAAAGTTTCCCCTTTGCTTTTTTACTTAGATGATTCAGTTTTTATCACAAGCTGGTTTTTTTTACCTAATTACATGTTCACACAATGTAGAAAGGTGTTTCTGTGAGATTTAAGATGCTGACAAGTGACAGATGCCATGAACCCAACACTCATAATACATCCCCCAGTGAAAGTGAGGGAGCCTGACCCTGCAAACACCCACCAACATGTGCATTTATGAGCCAATGCTCAGTAACATCCCTCCAGTAATTAAAGAGGCTTCAAAAATTAAGACACAACTTCACTAGAAACAAACAGAATAACCTAGGGAACACACCTCTGCAGTTAACAGCTTTTTTTGTTTCACAGTGGGATGACATTTCACTATGAGTGGAACCCAGACTACAAAAAAACAAAACAAAAAAAACAGTCTCTGGAAAGGAGCCACAAGAATCACTTCTAGACACGCAACAGGCTCTTCATCACCTGAAGTTTTTAACATATCTGGGCACTCAAATGATGGAGGAGCAAACTGCTGTTACATGGCAACACAAAAACAAACAGAATGAGCTGTGGGTTGCAATGAACAGGGGGTTTTGTTTTCAGGTCTTCAAGTGTGTGGTGTTTTCCTTAAATTACCCTTGTTTGATTTGCGTGAAGAAGTGCAATTTAGACAATTCAGATCTTCTCTTTTCTTTCTCTTAAAAAAACCCCAACAACAAAACAACACAAACCAACCAACCAAACAAAGCTTCTCCACAAGCAGTGGGGCACAAAAGCCTGAAATCAAGACATAAATTACACTAAAGGCTCAAAATCTAGAAGAAAATAATGCAGTATCTTTCAAACTCCCCAGTTTGTGCAAAAAAATATCACTACAAAGAGTCAACAAAATGTTGATTCCTCTGTGTTTCCTGTAAAATATTCCCTTAGGAAGGAGCTGTGCAACTTGTAAGCCTCAAATGCTGTTGAATGCAGGTGAAACACTCAGTTGAAGTTACAACAAGAAAACATAGAGGGTTGATTGAGCTCCTAACTTTGGCCATGGAAAATAAGGGAAATTTGTGATAAAGAGTCTTTCAGACACTGAATCGCTGTGAGTCAGTGAAAGAGAAAAGGTCAAGGCATTAAACTGCTTTGATTCCTTCTATAGATATATAGAAATCAAATATCAAGACACATTTGTAGTAATAGGTAATAATTCATCTGAGAGAGGCATCCAGCCCCTGGAGGGTTTTTAGTGACTCCTGCCATGGCACACCTTGCTTTGGCTTGTACTCAGCAGTCCTGAAGAAAAATTAATTTGATGTTATTCAGGGGAGAATTACCATAAGATAGAACAATGCAGTATTATTACAAACATCTGAGTATGGACCAAGGAATGAGTGTCATCCCCACACAGCTGAAGGATTGCCCACAATTGCACTGCTGGACTCCTGGCAAGCCCTTGCTGCCAGTTCTGAATGTCAAGCTTTCCATATCCACAAGGTGAACCACATGTGGTGGCTTTAACAGGAGGCACAAGAGCCGTGGTGATCCCAGGCACCTCCACTTTCCCTGGAAGTACATCTCACAATTAGTCCTATCCAGCTTTTTTCACAGCCCATCCCCAGCAGCTTCTCTTAGGCACCAATTAATTTTGTCTTTAGGACTTCGTGACAAAGAACCTCCCTCTGGCCTCACTTTTCAGGCAGCATTATAGTTTTGCCTGTGTGTGAACAGGACCCACTTTTGCCTCTGCAGGCCAGGCAGGAGATGCCAGAAACACCAATCTCAACCCATTAAAAGTATCTCTGCCAACCAGTTATTAATGTTGTTCCTTGGAAGGAAGAAAGGGTTCTTCCCTTGTTCTCTCTGTACTGAAGGAGGTACCATCAGTTTGGCTGCCTGAAATCAGAGTCTTCAGGGCAATATGGTAACCTGGGCAGAAGCCAATGGTGGCATTTAATATTTTAGCTATAATGTAAAAAACTAAGCCCAGAATCTTCCCCACTGTTCTCACTGGGGGGGTCTCAGCCACGAACCAGGTCTAGGTTTCCTTTTCAGAGGCGTTTAAATCTAACAGCAATTATGTGAAATGTCTGAGGAATCTGAAGTAGAACACTGATACAGCTCATCCCTCTTCTCATTCTGAATTCCACTTTGTGCAGAGCTACTATCTCAAAAACCTTCAGGTCACATCAGACCTACTCAGGGCCCTGAGAGCTCCAGGAAACCACGTGAAGTTCAGATCAGGCAGCTGGAATATAATCCCTGTTGTGTGTCTAACTCAGGATGTTAAACTATGGGGCTTATCTGGATATAAATGGATGAACGGGGTGTGTCAGTCAGTAGAGATCCCTTGGATATACCATATATATTACCTGAAAACAAGTCAACTGGGTGAAAGGGGCTCCCTTCTGACACTCATTACTTAATTCCCAGTTCTTTTGACTGAGAACATTTCAGCACATACTACTCAGCACCAGAGGGGGTGTCTCTGTGGGACACAGAGCAATTTTCCTCCTGGCAAGCATGTTTTTGTAAATGGCTATTCTTATTCTAGCAAAATGTGTGTCAGACTTCAACTCAAGATGGGAAACAAAAAAATTACTCAAAACCCCAGTAAACCAAAAATCTACACCACATCATAGTTTTATAGAACCATAGGATCTCCTGGATTGGGAGGGAGACACAAGGATCATCCAGTCCCACCCCAAGCCCTGCACAGACCCCCCAACAATCCCACTCTGTCCCTGAGAGTGTTGTCCAAACCCTCCTGGAGCTCTGGCAGCCTTGGGGCCGTGCCCACTGCCCTGGGGAGCCTGGTCAGTGCCAACCACCCTCTGGGGGAAGAACCTTTCCCTGAGATCCACCCTGACCCTGCCCTGACACAGCTCCAGCCGTTCCCTCAGGTAGTTTGTACTGTTCTGTCCTGACAAAGAACAATTGGGTTGCTGGCAGCAGAGTGCCTGTGGAGCTGGGATTAAGGAATAGTCAGCAAATGCTGGTAGTTAAATGCTTTTTGTGGGTCAAATTTGAATAAAATGAGAGTGATGACCATGGGCCAGGGTGAGAAGCCCAGACAGGGCAGCTCTCTGCTCCCACACCTCTCACTGCACTAGGTGACTAAATATATTTATACATTTATAAATACATGGGTCTTTGGTCAAAATTCATTCCTTCTGCACTGCTGGGGCCAAAGCAAAATGAAAATTCAGACTAAGAATTTGTCCCCTGAGTGATGCTGAGAGCCCTTAAGCTTTCAATGGGATGCAAACCAGAGCTAAAACTTTGTACCTGCACAACTTCATTTTAAGAAGGGCAAGGTTAAGAGCAGTAGGTGAAGAGCAGCTATTTGTTAGGCCTGAGCAGAGTGTTCCTGTGCTGCATCACAGTTCCCAGAGCCCCTTGGGGGTGGGGGTTGCTGGGCGAGTCCCACACATTTCAGCTCCCAGTATTTCATTTCAGCCACTTTGCTGAGCCTCATCCAAGTGTACAACACAAAAGCCAAGAGAGAGCTCTTTCTGTAGAAACAAACACACCAGAAAACCTTTCAGGTTTTGTTTTTAAGACAGAAGGCTTCATAAATTATATGAGCTTTGCTCATCCCCAGCAGCCGAGAATTTGCAGTGGAGAAGCTGTTGGAAAATAAAAAAAACCTCAAAGGATTTTGGGGTTTGCTTATTGACGTGGAAATGTGCCAGTGGAAAAAAGGTCAACAAAAGCAGCCACGCTGCTGAATACAGTTTTCAGATTATAGATTCCTTGCACAGACACAGTAAAATCTCCTTTTTCCACAGGGAGACCCTGCACTGTGTCACTTCCAGGTGTTGTCCTACTGTGGTCCGTGCTCAGTTCCCGGCTGCCATCCACCAGCACATGTTTCTCTTCATGCTACAGTCTATAAACATTTTGCCTTCACTTCAGCAGCATTTTTGAAGTTCAAAGAACTGCTTCATTTCTTTATCAGTCCTGTGTGTTCCCCTCTGTGAGGAGAAGCAGAGAACTATAATTTCTCTCTTTTGGTTCCTGTGTCACAGACAAGCCTCTATTTATCAATCAACCCAGCCTGGAATTTACCACAAAACTGATTGAGAGGTTAAATTTTAACTCTTTGAAATTGTAACCAAATATCAGCTTTAAAAGTGCATATTTAAAAAACCTTGAGCTTCTCTTTCATTGAGTACACAAAACAGTAGGGGACTCTTAGTGAACCCAAGCTCAGATAAACAATCCAGGATTATTCTTTCGTTGTGTTCTGCCTTGATCCCACAAACCACTTTATAAGGTTTTCCCATTGGCAAGAAAAATAATTGTTTTCAAAATTTGATTAAAATCAAGTCTTTAGTGAAGATATTAGTAGTCAGATATTATTAAACTTAATAGAAGCTTATTTTCCCTGCTATTCCCATTACTCCTGAAGTTTATTAATCTTGCTTTAGAAGTTTTTTAATTTATTCTTTATTTTAAAACCTTCAAATAGCTTATTAGAAGCTTAATAACTTATTAAATTTCCAATGTTATTACACTTCTAATAAGTTATTAATATTAAAAGTTATTATTCAGAAATAATTGGAATAGAAGGAGAGAAATAAATAAACTAAATTAACTAAATAATTAAACTTCTAATAAGTTTAACTTATTAGAATTTAATTTATTCCACCCCTGCTATGCTTATTATTTATGAAGTTCAATTTCTTAAATTCAGCAATAATTTCCTGCAGAAAACAATAGGTTTTGTTTCACCAGAAGTCTAAATGGTCTGAAACATTTTCATTCTTTCTTTTTTTTGTGTGTGTATTATTTTGCTATTTCTTCTCAGACAAATCTACACAATAAATACTTAAAGAAGAGCCACAATAGAGTGAATTTGGTGTTATTTCTAAATGACAATGTTTACTGTTCTTAAATATTCAGCTGGTTGTTCTATATTCAGGGAAACCTGTCAAACTGTCAGTTTGCAAAATGATAATTCTCAATGTTTAGGCTTAAACCCAAGTCGTTATTTCGTATAATCAAGGTTGTGTTTGTGCAAAGAAGAAGAAAATTTTGTAAATACTGGAAGTGTGCTGAGTGCCTGCAGCAGTGCAGGAATACACAACCAGCAGCTCCCAGTCCCTCTGGGCAGTCTCTGAATCAAACACAGGTAAATACCTCCAGATATTCACTTTTGTTGTCACTGCTCTTGCTTTGGGATATGAAGAGAGTTGGTTTCATGCACTGAGAGAAAAGTCAAAACCCCTTTTCCTCTCAAAATAGTTAATATTTCCAATATTTACCAGACACAACGTGTTACACTGAAACATGTGCCCACAGCAAGTCAGTCAGGAGTCAGAGAAGTGACTGCCTGAGGAAATCATAGTCTGTCTGCAGGCCATTGAGGAAAAGAAGTGTTACTAACTGGTCAAAGTGACAAAAACGAATGCTGGCTTTTGTGGGACCACCTTGAAATCCCATCTCTGTTACGGATCTTATCAAAATTCCAGAGCCCAACTTCGCTTTTTCTTTTTCCGCCTTTAAATCCACACAAACACAGCCCAGCTTGAATCCTGTGCCAAAGCTCAGGTGTTCTTTGGTCCCTGTTTTCCTTTGGACCCTTTGATCTCTTTCCAAGGATTATTTGGGATTTATGTCCCAGGAGTACCTAAACTCTTCCCACACTTTGTAAGAGGATGGATTTCCCCCTGTACTGCTCATTCCTTAGAGATCTGAGCAAAGTTTATCCAAGAGATTAGAGCAGTTTTCCTCTCTGACATCCTTCATTACAAGTTTCAGTTATTCCTCCTGATTTCCACCTTCTTTATTACACTGTGCACAAATATGTTCAGTTTGCCTTGAGGTAGAGACCACGAAAAGCAAAGCCAGGACAGCTCCTGCAAACACTGTCCTGCTTGGATATGTACCAGTAGCATGATTTTCTCCAAGCACAAAGGAGCTGTCAGAGGGCACCTGAGGCTCAGGAGGAGGTGGCAGGGCAGGGCAGCTCCCAAGCCTGCTCCATGTGCACATCCAAGGCTCTGCTGGAGCTCCAAGGGCTTCACCCTGTGTGGGGCTGAGCAACAGTTTTACTTCTTTCCTCTAAGGGTCTTTGGTGGAGGTTGAACTCCTTGATCCCAAAGTTATGAACCTCAGCAACTTCAAAGGCATGAAGTCTGAGGCAATATGAGTGCAAATTAAATTCCATAATTGGAATAATTGAACAGAACAAACTGAAAACATATTTTAATCGGTTTCCTGGACTGTTTTACACCAACCTCCATCTAGAGAGAGAAGTGAAAGAGAGGACTCCCGCAGGACAAACACAGTGATTTGGAAATATCAAGTTAGTTCAGATGCTGCTCTAATTTGGTGTTAGTTTTTTTTAAGTTCTTTGAAGTGTTGTGCAGCCTGCCCTGTGTAGGCATCTCACTGGGGTCTGTGCCGACAGCCTCACTGGAAGGCATTTCTGCCCTCCTCCTGTTTTTCATTTTCATTTAAAATAATGTTTCTGAGTCTGAAAAATGCTATCTGTTCTTGCCAAATCAATACATTTAAGCTGGAATAGGAATTTTTAAGCATCTTTCTCTCCCCACATAGAGGCTACACTAGCAAATCATACAAGATTTGTGTGTCAGTGATACTCCTTCAGGCAGCTAAACATTGTCTAGATTCTAAAACCAAAATTGAGTGTTGGTCTGTGGTCTTTACCTTTTACAAGAGACAGAGGAAAAAGCTGCAAAACTCAATATAAAACTCAACAACTCTAGCAAAAGCAGTGACATATAAAATCACAAAATCATGGAATGGTTTGGTTTGGAAGGGATTTTAAAGCCCATCTCGTTCCACCCCCTGCCATGGGCAGGGACACCTTCCACTAGCCCAGGTTGCTCCAAGCCCTGTCCAACCTGGCCTTGGACACTTCCAGGGATCCAGGGGCAGTCACAGTTTGTCTGGGCAACCTGTGCCAGGGCCTCCCCACCCTCACAGGGAAGGATTTCATATCCACCACTGCTGATGCCTTTAAATAGCCAAAACTGGCAGGAGCAGAACCTTGCACTGTCAGCGGGGGTTGTCTTCCCTGCCCATTCACTGTTGTTTTACCTGCTGGCCACCAGATCATGGTAACAATTTGATCTGTTTAATACTAATTTGATTGGGATGATTTCTGATAGCCACACTTAAATTATTAAGAGAAACTCAGGTTCGTTAAGTAGAGCTGGGGAAGTTGACTTTTGTGGATGAGGGAAGAGCAGAGAACACTGACTACACAACATCCCTCTGTCCAAGTTAGGACATACAGAGCACAGAAATAGTACTGGGCTTTATACACCTTTTATGGTAAGTCAGTATTTGCCTCAGTTCTTCTGCCCATCCTTAAGAAAACCTACACCCTCATGGGGCAACAGAGGGAACAAAGCACTGCAATGTTTCACAAAATCGAGCCTTTAAGGGAGGATAAATGAGAAAAAAAATGTGTCACTTCTTAAGTGAACAACAATAAAGCATTGACCTCTTTTCAAAAAAATGAAGTGCCAAAACAAAGACCATTCTTAACACGGGAACTATTGCTCAGGGACTCATCAGACTTTCACTGTGAAACTCTTCCCTCAGACTTGAAAACTGCATCATTTCAAAGTGAGGAGTTTTAAAGGAGATGCCACCTCCCATCTGCAAAGGAACTGAAAGAAGACCTTGATGCAACATCTGGAGGAGAATGTGACCTTCCTACTGTAGGATTTCAAACACCAGAATCTATCCGCCCTGGTTCTGAGGGAGTATCAAGACCAGATGCTGCTACAGACAGTCAGCCTGAAGTCGTGGTAAGTATTTTCCTTCCATTGCCCTTTTCAAGCACTCAGATCTTTAATCACCCAAGATAAATTAAACCTTGGTCCAAAGACATGAGTACTGTTTTCATTTGAAGAGTTAAAAAATCATGGAAAATGTTATTCTGGATCTTAGAAAACCCGCAGAATCAAGAAATAACATGGTAATTCCACTTTCTGTGTGCTCACTAAATGCATTCCAACAAACCTACTATTCTGTATCAGGAGACTCAATCTTCAAAGTGTTTTTGCCCTTCACTCACTATCTGGATTGTCAGATGTTCAAAGTTTGAGTTATTATAAGTTTCATCATTTTCGTAGAAAGACCAGAAGCCCAGCTGCCCACACATACAATGGATCTGTTACTGGATGTTGTCCCGGAGAATGTTATAATAAAACTTCTTATTGTTCAATATCTGCCTAAAAGAAAATTCCTCTTAGTCTTGTTCACTGTTGCTTCACTAGTGAACAGACACTCACTTAGCCTTCCCCAAATGTTTGCTGTCAAAACAAAACTTTCTGCATCTGTTGAATTGCTTGATTATTCACTGCAAGGAGTCTCTGCAATATTATTTTCTATTTGCAAATCAGCCTAGACATCTGCAAATACATCTTTTTATCCAGTGGAGAAAGACAGAAATTTCCAGGGGTTGAATCATCCAACCTATATCACAAGTTCCTTTGAGGAAAAGACACTCTAAATGCATAGTTCTCTGTCTTTTGACAGCAAAGGTGGGCTCATTAGCTTAGTTGTTGAAATCTACATTTAGTTATATGAATTCATCCATCAGGACTGCAGCTTCAGACTGGACACTAAATATTTCACCTACTGCTTTAAAAGCTCCAGATAAGAAGGCAGTCCCTGCAACTCAGTTGTGACACTTTGTCAAAGGAAGGGAACTTCACCTGAAAACTGTGAGGTTGATCTCTTGTCTTCAGAGCAATAAAATTCTCACCCTCGCCTTTAAAACAGGATTTGGTGATGGTGAGCACAATGTACCATATCAAACCCTGCTACTGAAACACGAGATAAAACATCCTGTTCCCATCAGGCTTGTGGGGCACCTTCCACTAGACCCTGTTGCTCCAATCCCTGTCCAACGTGGCCTTGAACAATTCCAGGGATGGGGCAGCCACAGTTTCTCTGGCCAACAGAAAAATAACCCTGATACAAGTCATATTCCTAAGAAGGCATATATTTTTTAGCCTTTTTTGCTACTTTTTTCACTTCTTTGCTATTTAGCAAAGAGTTTGAATGAAATATAAAATTAAACATAATTGCTCTAACTGGAAGAGTAGTTAAATATGTGTATTCTCTGAGCAGGATGAGACAACCAAAATTACCTGAGTCTCTTAGGCAGGTAAGTGATAGAGCAGTATAAAAATGCTGCAGCATTTTCTAAGCATGTAACAGACTGAGCATTCCAGCTGGGAACACTAAGTTTGTGCTGTAAAACCCCACCTAGACAAAATCAGAGCTTCTGGTGAAAATACCAGGTCCAGTGAAACTTCTGTTAAGTAATGAATTTTCTTTTTTCCAGATCTTTGGGACTGTATTTGCACAGCAATTTCATTCAGGGGGAAGCTAAGGAAAAGATGTTGGAGAAATTAGGGAATTTCCAGGGATCTCCCAGAGCTGGCAATCCCCTCGGCCTACAGCCAGGGGGGCAGCTGTGCCTGTGCCATGCACCACCAGCAGGATGAGGATGTTGTGTGTTGCTCGTGTGTGTTTGTTGAGGAGCTCTGGCAGGAACAGAATATCCGAGGCAGCAGCAGCCCTGCTGGAGCAGGAGCAGGAGGAGCAGCAGCAGCAGCAGTGTGGCTCAGATGCCCAACACCAGGCACAGCCCTGCCCACGCCAACCCACCTCTGATCACTCCAACTCACTTCTACCCCCTCTGTGTTACTCCCAGATTTCTGTCCAAGACTTTCTGGACAGGAATACAGGTACCCTGTCCTAAACAAAAAGAGGAGAACAGTAGCTTTAATTCATCCACTCAGCAAAACAGAGAAGCCTCCCTTCATATTAATTTTAGTTTTTCTATTTATTTAAGAAAGGGAAACAATGTGCTCCACAGCTGAGTGGCATCTACAGATGCTTTTGTTCTTCCCAGTTCCCAAAAAAGCACTGAGGGAGGACCTGCCACCAGCCATATAAGCATCATCTTGGCAATGAGTAACATTTTTTCCATAGTCACAAAAGAAACCGAGCATCCATTTCTCTTATGTAAAACTTCTCAGTAAATGAAGTTTGACTTTACAGCTGACACTGGTTATAAATAAGAGTTTGCAGCTGACAGTAGTTATAAGTAAGATTTTCAACCCTGGAAGTTTGGGGTAGCATATCTCATTCAAAGAGCCCTGGCTGGGGCTTGGTTGTCTTCTACTCAGGAGGCAGAGAGAAAGATGTTTAGCTAAAGCCAGACAAGGCATTTTATGTGGGCCTCCCCTGGTGCTTGGAAGAGTTGGATGGCAAATAAGAGACATAAATGTGGGAACGTTTCAGGAGAGCATTTCATGCCTGCTTTTTCTGGGAGACACATTTATTTAGTGTCCTGCAGAGGTAAAAAGGGATTCCTTTGGTGTGTCAGCACCGTGTGATGCAGGTGATGTACAAACAACCAAAGTAACACCAGCATCCTCTGCCACCCTCTGAGAGCACCACCACAGTCACACCTGGGCCCAGCACCCTCACAGCCCCACTGGAGTGGGGCTCCCCCAAAGTGGGGCTCTTCTGCTTCTGTCTTCCGTATCCCCACCATTTCCACACCTACACAGGACAGGGAGACAGGCAGGACAGAGCTGTCACAGGAGCCCCCAGTCCAGCCCCATTTCCAGGGCTGGAGAAGACCTGGGAGCATGGGGGAACAGCCAGAGCCACTACCCAGGGCCACTGGGGCTGGGGATCCCTCAGCACCCTGACAAAGCTATCACAGGGGCTTAAAAATGATGTGGCAGGAAGATTGTAGGAAAAAAGGTTTCTTAGCCACTAGCAGGGCATCTCTTGGACTAGAGGAATGGGATATGTTATTATTGAGAGAATACTGATGCAAGCACAATTACTACATGGTTGGAAAGTTTAAAAAAAAGCTCTCCACCCCCAGGATAAAGCAATGGAGAATATGGTCAGTAAAGAGAGAGGAGCTGTAAGCACTAAAGCCTTCGCTTCACTGAGAGGAGAGGGCTGCAAGGTGCAGGATGGGTCCCTGGGCTGTGCAGCCTGCTCTACTTGGAGTATTTACATCCCTACCCAACTATTTTGCAGTGCTTCACACACTGTCCTGTTCCAAGATGCAGCTGGTTTGTCCATCTGGCAGTGTCGTGCTTCCATTCAACTTCAGCAGGCTCTGCTGGAACGAGCAGCAGCAGCGTCTGCAAAGAAGTTTTGGGGAAAAATCAGAACTGCAGGACATCGATTTCTCATCTGACTTTCCACATGCTCATCTAACTTCTAAGTCTTCCTTAAGCTGATGGAAACAATCCATGTTCCTTTGTCTTAGAGCAGGCTGTGGGCTAAAGCAGTTATTGAATTTGCCTCGGTTCTGATGGTGCTGTGTGCATGTTTGGAACCACGACTCGCACAGCCAGGTCTGTGCCTCACACACACCCCTTAACTCCTGATGCTGAGCTGAAAAGCCCCTGGAGTCCTCCTGGCCCAGTCTCCACAAGGATCACGTGAGACTGCTGGGAGTGTTTCATCTGGACAAAGGAAACGTTCAGCAGCTGGGGCAGGGCAGGTGCAGGGAGAACAGCAGAAGCCACCTCTGCACACAGCATTATCCTACCTTGATGTGCAGTACCATGGAATCATGGAATGCTTTGGGTTGGAAGGCACCTTTAAAGCTCATCCACTCCCACTCTCTGCCGTGGGCAGACACCTTCACCAGACCAGATTGCTCAGAGCCCTGTCCAACCTGGTCTTGAATGTTTCCAGGGATGGGGGAACTTCCTTGATAACACATTCCATTAGAGCCTGAATGAGCACTCCGGAGCATGGATTCCACAAACACACGTCCTCATCAAACATCTTGTTTGAAGGAGTGCACTTGTATCTTCACCCAGACAATGCCCTTCCACCTTGTAGAACTCATTTTGAGTGTCCAGTACCCAATTGCAGAGTGGGACAACTCAACTGGGACTGACACCCTGACACCACAGGCTTGTGGGAGCAGAAATTATTCAGACAATAAGATTTATTCTCTACAGCATTGAGGAGAATTATCTATCCACAACAGGGGCTATATTGGTTCCTGAAACAAATCACTGGATGTGTTTAATGACAAGACACTGAAGTTTTCTCTGCCTTCACAGGGTGCACAATTCTTCTGATATATATTTTATTAGGATATTATTTTTTTTATTTAAGTGATACCACTCTACTTAAAAAGAAAATAAGGCAAAGGTGGTAAATGCTACAAGAAAAACTGTTCAAAAAGGATAGGAAATACTGGGCTTTGCCATAATTCCAGATTCCTGTCCATAAAGATGTGATTATTTACTCTTGAAGTAAACTTAAAGGTAAGAGTCTTCTTGCAGATCTCAATGGGAATGTAGAGTTAACTGGGCCATCCTGAGAAAAATACATGTTTTTCCTTGATTCAAAATTAATCTTTTGTTTCAGAGTTGGTCTCACATGCTCATGTGCTCAGGGCTAAATTTTATTACTTCTTGTCATAATATGGTAATTATATAGTAGTAATAATAGTATTAATATAATAATGATAGCGTAACTGTGTTGTATGAAAGGATATGGTAGAAAAATATATAGCTTGAGAGAGAGGAGAGACTATCATATATAATATTATCTTATCTTTAGTCAGAATTATAATATTTTTAGGAAAAAAAATATTTTGCTTAAAGCAGCCTCAGTGAACAAAAACATGTCGTTGCCTTTCTCAGCTTCTACCATACAACTGAAGAGGGATGTTTGGTAAATACACAACCAAGTTCTCTAGGGGAGATTTCCTGTGTAATCACTGTCATAGGAAGCTGGAATAATCAGAGGTTTTGGGAGAATGGCTCCAGTTGGTTCTGGCAAGGCTATATGTCAGCCATATGTTAGGCCAGGCTCAGCCTGAATCAAAACAAACAAACGGAAACGAGAACAAGAAGCAGGGAAAATACTGAAAAGAAAGACAAATTACATTGTTTCCCTTTAAAAATGAAATTACGCTTTTCTGTGGGTACATTTCCAGACGAATTACCCTTAAATTATCAATATTAATGGTCCTTGGTTCTCCATCTTGGCAGCTTACAACAGAAGTTGTTACCAAACAATTTCATAACTAAGTAATAAAGAATATTTTTATCTACTGAAAGCCTCACTTCCAGCTATTGAAGATCATTCATCCAAGGAGAGCCTACACTGCCCCAAAACTTTCTTCTCACTGAAATAATGCCCAAAACATCATTTTACCACCTTTTCCAAGGTTCCAACCTTTATGGTTTTGTCTGCTTTAAGTTGTTCTGGCTTCTCCCTTCCCGGGAAGGCTGGCAGGAGTAGATTGCTCACACGTGGAGCTGCACTCCCCATGCTCAGCATCCACCAGCAGGCTCTGGCAGCCCCTGGGTGGCACGTTTGGGGCTGTGCAGAAGCACAGCTGTCCTTGTGCAGCGCTGCCACCCCAGCAAAAGGAAAATCCACATAAGTTTTGCAGGCAGAGAAAACAAGGAGAAGGTTTTTAAGGCTGTACAATACTTATTCAGGCTTAGTCATTGCTTAATAAAAATTTCCATTCAAATAAACACCCTTAGGCTTGAGAAAGGCAGAGCTGAGAGAGGAAAATGCAAGACAAGAACCTACCCCAGGCCTGAGATCTCAGACTAGATAGGTAAATAGAAATAGAGCAAGGGACAGGAGCTTGTCATGTATAATTTATTACAAGCACCACAAAATACCAGTGCTGAGAGAAAACAAATTACTGGCATCTCATGCAATGGCCATGAGAAGGTGATAAATATTTCATTATATGGTACTCATCAGACAGCTGAATAGCTCATTCATCAAAATGTAGTTGGTTTGGGGACAAAAGTGAGGCTATAAATCCATATATTCTAAAGAATCGTGGAATTTAAAATGTATAATGGGAGGAGGTAACATGGCAAGAGTGTGACACACTGAGCAAGGGACATTTAGAGCTGGAAAGTGGGAAATACAGTAAAATTTTGAGATAGATATCAATATATATATATATACAGATGTTAGCCTTGGTCAGTTGGCTGCTCATTTGGATTTAGGATAACACCTCTGAACAATCAAAGCTGCCCTGATTTTGGCCCATTATCAAGTTTAAGCAATGGATTTAGTTCTTGTTATGACTGTCAAATTCCCTAAACAGTCTTCTGTGTCAGAGATATAAATGATCTTTTATTTGCTTTGCATTGATGTAGAGGATTTAATGAAGGAAATATTAGGATGAAATTAAAAAATATCCCCTGTTAGTAGAGGTGGGTGGACCATCAGTCGAGCAGGTGTTGCAGAAGCAGGACTCACTTCACCCAAGTGTCCTCCCCAGGCAGCAGGGAAGCAGGAAATGGTTTGGATCCTGTAGTTCAAGGCTTCTTCCTCTCTCCTTGTCCTGGTGTCATCCCCTTGATGCTCACCAATAAAGACCCATTTGGTCCCTGTGAAAAGCAGCCTCTCCTCCCAGGCCTTGACTCACACAATGGAGGATGAGGACCAGGGAGAAGACAGAGGCAAAGAAAAGTACAATTCTTGCAGTGTTATCTGCACCTTTCTTTTCTGTGAGTATGGTTTGTACGAGTGGAACACCATGATCAGAGGGCTGGAGCACCTCTCCTATGAGGAAATGCTGAGATAATTGAGATTTTTCAGCCTGGAGAAGAAAAGGCTTTGGAGAGATTTTATTGCAGGCTTCCAGTGCCTGCATGGGCTCCAAGAGAGCTGGAGAGGGACTTGGGACAAGGGTTTGGTGTGACAGGACAAGGGAGAATGGCTTCAAACTGAGAGCAGGGTTAGATGGGATATTGGGAAAAAATCCTTCCCTGGGAGGGTGGGGAGGCCCTGGCACAGGTTGCCTAGAGAAGCTGTGGCTGCCCCATCAATATTTATTAGGGCAGCTTCAGGCCTCACCCTCCAGCCCTGTATGGCCAAGTCAGATCCTCTTTTGCAATATTTGACCCTGCTGTGTCCCTGCCCTGTCTCCTGTCTCCAGGCCATGACAGTTCCACAGTGTGTCCCTTCTCTATTTCAGGAGTGGGAAGAGAGAAGCCAGTGCCAGCCTGTTCCTCCTCTTCCCCC
Source organism: Corapipo altera (assembly GCF_003945725.1). Classification (NCBI taxonomy): domain Eukaryota; kingdom Metazoa; phylum Chordata; class Aves; order Passeriformes; family Pipridae; genus Corapipo; species Corapipo altera. The sequence goes on from NW_020884960.1 coordinate 534,371, forward strand.
AGCCATTCATTCTCCTCTCTTTCCTGAGCAAGTTGCTGGACCAGAGCTGTGGCACCTGTAGGATCAGAGAGTGTCCTGGGGCTGGGAGGGAAGGAAATGCTCTTCTGTTGGGGAGAGGAGGAGGTTTCCAACTGTAGAAAGGGTCAAAAGAGAAGCAGCCCCAAATCCTCAGTTGCACATTTTACTACAAGCCAACACCTTCCTTGGCAGAAGAGCCTGGGGTCTGTGTCAGAACCTCCTGACAAGGGTTGAATGAGGCAGCGAGACAAAGAAGCCAGCAAGAGGCATTTGCTTTCTCTACAGTCCCCCAGTGCTCACTGACCCTTTTTAACCCCCCAAGTTTCACAGTAACTCAGCACACAGTGACTTGATTTTGGATGCTCAGAGGTTACTGTTGCCACCATTACTGATGTGGAAATAGGACTGTGACTCTGGAGGCCCTGAGGCCTCATGCCCCTGGAGGAGGTGAAATGCCTGATTAGCGAAACCTAATTTATTTTGGGGGGGATTTTTTTTATTATTTGTTTTCTTAAAACCCAAAAACCCCGTTAGACCAAACATTCTGGCCCTTCAAGGAAGAAGGTACCTCCTTTGAGAAGAGGAGGCTTCGGGGTGACCTAACCAGGGCCTGAGGGGAACAAACAAGAAAGATGGAGAAAGGGTATTTACAAGGGCCTAGAGTGACAGGACAAGGGGGAACAGCTTCAAACTGACAGAGAGGAGAGCTGGATTAGAGATCAGGAAGAAATCCTTCCCTGGGAGGGTGGGGAGGCCCTGGCACAGGTTGCCCAGAGAAGCTGTGGCTGCTCCATCCCTGCAAATATCCAAGACCAGGTTGGAAGGGACTTGGAGCAACCTGGGATAGTTGTCCCTGCCCATGGCAAGGGTTTGGAACTAAATGATCTTTAAGGTGCCTTCCAACTCAGGCCATTGTATAATTCATGAAAGGAAAGTACTGAATCAACAGACTTCCCTGTGTGATGGGCCTTTGCTTTCAGCCTTTAGTAGCTGCCAATACCAAAGGCACAAAACAAGAAGCCAACAGGTCACAGACACGCAACACACAGAGAAAAATTAAATTATATGTTGCTTCCCCCTCCAGAAATGCACAGTGTGCCTGAAGGTCTCCCACGCCCTGCCTACCTGATGTATAAATCTTATTGTGTAATTAAAGGCCCATGTGAACCGACAGAATAATTCCCATTATTCTCAAATTACGGAGGGAGGAAAAAATTATAACCCTTCCAAAGTACAGCCCCTGCCAACACATCCTGTAAGCTCAATATAAGCAAGACCACTCACGTCCCTCGTTCGCTGACTGAGGGTTCCTCTCCGATTTATGGGACGAGGAAGCAGGACCAGAACATTCCAAGCACAGCCAGCAGAAGGTCCGTGAGAGAGGTATGTGGTAAATGCATTTGGAGGTTCATTTCTGAGGCAGTTAAACCAGACACATGAGCACGTCCTGCCGTGCCTCTGCCCCTGGGCTCACACCGCAGGGCCAGGAGCCACCGCAGCCCTTCGGGTCCCTCCTTCGCTGCGGTGGCTTGTTTTTAAGAAAAAAATGAATCTGTGTAAAGGTCTGAAGAGCTGAGTTACCTAAGAAGCTCTAGATAAATGAAAGGACTTAGTAGGATTAGTTTCACTTGGCTTGCAGTGGAATTTCTGGCAATGAGAGAAGCCAGAACTGCCACTCAGTGCACAGCACTTCAGCTGTGACTTGCAGGTCTGTCTGGAAGTAGAGTTTCCTCAGCAACATGCCTGGAGTGAGTAAATTATTTGTGATTTAAGTGGATGTTTTGCTTTTATTCGTAAGTTATTAATAAATGTATATTTTTTCACTGTTGTTCTAAATTAGAATTAAATATTTTAGGAAGGTGCAGCCCCAGTGAGAACTGTATATGGATATGGATTGTTTAGCAAGTTAAAATGAAAATGCAGGGGCCAGAGAAATCCAGAGTTTAAATATTCTGCTGATATGTAGGCCTAAATAGATATACATAATTTACTTTAAAAATAGCAGCACTCTGCGGTTGAAACATGAAGGTAATAACTACTTACCAGTTTTTGTGAAATAAAACCTGAATATATTAAAAAAGGAGATGATTTTAAATTAAATTAAAATATTAATTTCTGCAAATCTCCTTTATGGGTAGGATAGTATTTCCTTTCTGCATTTTAAATTATAAATTTGCCTTTAGAAATTGGACAGTTAATGCTTAGAAATATCTTTTTGTGTGAAACCTACTTTTACTTCTTATAGAGTTTTGTCTCATACTGGCCTCAAATTCCTTATATTGTAGGGGGAGAATAAGTAGGTTTTTTCATTGTAGAGAGTTAAATGTAGTTTTCTGCTTGAGAGATTTCACTAAATGTTAGATTGGGTTATTTTAAACCATTACCAGAATTTTTTGTTGTTGTAGCAGCAACTCTTATTTATATAATCATCATCCATCATCGTATATGTTCAGATTTATACGAGATGTTTTTATGATATACATAAAATTCTGCAAACTGTGAACACACCGATGGCGTTAACAGAGATCAGATGTCCCTGCCTTTCCTGACCAGAAAATAAGAAGGTGGAAGTTGTGAATATTTGAAGTATTTAATGACTCTTTCTTTGAACGTGCTGCCTCATTTCACGGCCGCGCAGCTTTGCGGCTCTTGCACGGACACTGAACGAGTTTTACACTTTAATTCTAGCAAAAGTTTCTGACAACTTTCACTCCATTTGTTGAAGGAGGATGGCAATCTCTGATAACTTTTGTAGGGCAATTAGATGGTTAATCTTCATTTCCTGGAGCCTAATTTTTAAATGGTAGAAAAGTAAAAATGAAAATTCGTGGGGGATTCCTTTTCCCCTCCATTTCAAACTGCTTTGCAACAAAAAAATGTACAGATTTATCTCCAGTCATCCATCAGCACTACTGAGAACTGTCTAATACTGAATAATATGGCAAGCATTACTGAATATTGTGGGGTCCTTAAAACTCTTTTCTGGGATTAGTTAGAAAGTAGGTGTAATAGATCAACTAAAATTGATTTCAGAGATTCTGAGATACCAACAGCACAGCCTGGTTTAATGTTCAGGTTTAATGTTCAGATCCATCCCTCGCAGTGCAGTAAATCACTAAGGTGTGAAAAATGTTATGACCTTAACATGTATTAACAAAACTATGAATGTCAGATGTAAATTAGTTATTTAATTGAAATGTTATTTTTCTTTTAATGAGCTGGTCATGACTATCATTAGAGCTTGTAATTTAAAACGCAAAGAATATAAGAATTTAATGTAAAGTATTGAAGCACTTAGGAAACCTCATTTTATATGAGAATACATATGTACATAGTGCATATATTTGAAATTTTGAGCCATAATGACGCACCACGGATTAGTTTTGCAGTGATCAGAAATACAGCAGGTATTCACAGAGTAAAGAAAATTCCTTCCCTAAAAACGTTTACAATTTGAAATCCTGAAAACATTACTGACAATGATTATTGTACATCTGCCACCTTTCAGTTCCTGTTCCTATTGCTTCTCTCTTCCCTTCATTATTCCTAAAGCTCTGTTCTTGCTGTCTGTATTCCCCAAGCAAGTGAAAAAACTTTTAAGTAAGAACACATCCCTTAAAATTTTACCACTTTTTTCTATGAAAGCAGAATCAAGTCAGATAAGCTTCTTACACAAATTTGAAACATTCAGCCTTCTGCTAAGCTCTTTCTGATTAAGCATGAAAGAGAAAAGAAGGTTGGGATTAACAGTTTCTGGGCGGTTGCCATTATTAAATTAACATAATGAGATGCTCTGGATTAAGTTTTTCAATAAATACTTTGCCTGGTATTGTTCCATTCCAAAAGTTTTGCCATTTTCTGTGTCTCTATCATCAATATATTTTCTCTGTTTCTCTTCTCTGAGATATAAAGCATTTAAAATGCAAAGCAAAGCCCTGTCTCATATTGGCCACGAGGTTCTCAAAATTAGGGCAACGGGTAAAGAAACAAGATCAAATCTGGCTGAAACAGTTTAGATCATCATGAGCATGAAAGATAACTCACATTATGTATTTCCAAGCAATCGGAAGTAAGGAGAGAAGCTGTGGCAACAGTGACTGTAGAATATCAACAGGGGGTCAGAGGTTGGGTTTTTCTTATGTTGCATAAACCCAGAAGTAAATCCAACACCAACCATGTGTGGATTTTACTCCTTTTGACTTCTTCCAGTGAAACAGATTGCTTTGATTTCACAGATCTGAGGAGAAATCACTGAACACCAGACCTCTTGAACCTAAAGGTAAGACATTCTCCTGAACTGATGTAGCATTATTATACCAAAATTCAATGCAACTATTCACTTTGTTTTACTCAAAAGCATAAATTGGGTTGGTTTCAGTTGAATCACTCATGTATCACTTCTCTCAGTGCTAAGGTTTCTCTCAATGCTCTCCAAACCTGCCCATCTTCTCCATTACCTATTACAGAAAAAAGCTAATTTTATAGCAGTGCAACTCCCCAGAACTAGCAGTGAGTGATGTGCCACTGAAATAGTAAAGGTCTTAAACTGCCTTCCACTGACTTTTGCAAAGTCAGATGTGCACAACCTGGTATTTCTGGGACATTTGCAACATTTACTCCTATGCAAAATCAAGAACTAGATCAGCTATAACCTGTTTAACCAAGTTATCTGTTTTCAGGAGGGATCAGGAGCTCATATTTATGAGAATGAGAGACCTCACTGAGTGCTGGTAGACTTTCAGCAAAGGAACTTTCATGGTTCATTGTACTGTTCAAACCTCATCCTCTCATGATGCTTCAGGCACTCATTTACTCTATTTTTGTTTATCATTATCCATTTTCTCATGTACAGATAAGAATTTGCTTGACACGATTAATTTGTTCCCTTTTTAAAACATTAGGTGTAAAAACTGTGAATTTCCATTCTGATGGTTCCTTCTATTCCAACGTCTTTGCTTTTTGCCAGCTGTTCCATATTTGGTTTCCCAGGTTTCTGATGAAGAAAATGTCTGATCTGACATGGCACTGACTTAAGTTGATTCAGGGCACTTGAGGTGATTCTCAGGGCACCGAGACCCCCTTGGTCCATCATCCATTCTTGCCTCTGTCTTCAGCACACATGACAGATCAAGAAGGTCTCAGTGTCCTGAACTGGAGGACCATGACTGTGAGAATGATTAACTCCCAGTCGACCCTCAAATTTTGTGGGATCTGCTGCTCAAGTTGGATCCAACAAATCCGTGGGGCCTGCTGGGATTCATCAAAGAGCTGCTGATTTCATTGCACAACCTCTCTGGGTGATTTTTGAGTGGTCTTGGAAATCCAAGGAGGTCCCAGCTGACTGGGAGCTGGTGAAAGTTGTCCCAATTTTCAAGAAGGGTAAGAAGGGGGACCCCAGATACTCCAGGCCTGCCAGTGCCACTTCAGTGCCTGGTAAAGTTATGGAGAAGATTATTCTGGGAGGGATTGAAAAACACCTGAAAGACAAGGCAGTCATTGGTCACAGCCAGCAGGGCTTCAAGAGGGGAAAGTCCTGCTTATCCAGCCTGGTTTTCTTCTATGACAAGGTGACCCACCTGGTTGATCAAGGGAAGCCAGTTGATGTGATCTTTTGGGATTTCAGTAAAGCTTTTGTTACTGTCCCTCCCAGGATCCTTCTGGACAAACTGTCCAGCCCAGAGCTGGATAAACACAGCCTGTGCTGGCTGAGCAATTGGCTCAGGGGTCGGGCACAGAGGGTGACAGTGACTGGGGTGACATCAGGCTGGCACCTGTCACTACTGGGGTTCCCCAGGGCTCCATCTGGGCCCTGTGCTCTCCAACATCTCCATCAATGACTTGGACACAGCACTGGAAGGGACACTGAGCAAGTTTGCAGATGACCCAAAACTGGGAGGGGCTGTTGAGTCCCTTGAGGGCAGGGAGGGCCTGCAGAGAGACCTGGACAGATCCAAGGGCTGGGAATCACCAACCATGGGAAGTTCAACAAGGGCAAATGCCAGATTTGGTCACCACAATATGAGGAAGATGTTCAGCCATCAGAGAGTGTCCAAAGGAGGGACAGGGAAATGGGAAGGGCCTTGATTTGAAGCCGTGTGAGGACACTGAGGGCACTTGGTGTGTTCAGCTGGAGCAGAGGAGACTGAGGGGAGGCCTCACTGCAGTTCCACCTTCCTGGGCAGGGGCAGAGGAGGGGCAGGGACTCAGATCTGCTCTGGGGGGACCAGGGATAGAACCTCAGGGAATGGCTGGAGCTGTGTCAGGGGGGGTTAGGCTGGGTGTTACAAAGAGGTTCTTCCCCCAGAGGGTGGTTGGCACTGCCCAGGCTCCCCAGGGCAGTGGGCACGGCCCCAAGGCTGCCAGAGCTCCAGGAGGGTTTGCGTGATACTCTCAGGGACATGGTGTGACTCTTGGGGATGGGCCTGTGCAGGGCCAGGAGCTGGACTTAGTGATCCTTGTGTGTCTTTTCCAACTCAGCACATTCTCTGTTTCTACTCCGTTGTTCTGTACCCAAGTACTTTAAATAAGGACTGCACTGCTCCTGGGTCCCAAGTGAAGTGAGCAGGTGCTTTGCTGTGTGAGGACATACCTTGGTTTTATCTTTCTCTAGCCACCTTGCATAAGTTAACAATTCTTGGCCTGCTGGTTTTGTACCTTATGATGCCTGGCTTAGACTAAATTGTTTCAGACATGTGTTTGATCTCCACTGCAATGGCTGTAATTCCTGAAAGCCATCAGGACAAATCCATCTCTTGGATTACCCCCACGCCTTGGCCTTGTTGCTTTTGTCCTGCCTCGACTAACATGTTTTGACAAGTAAATTATCAGATCAATAGCCCTTCTCAGATGAGGTTGAGAAAACTGGAAGAAGCTTCAAAGCATAAATGGTTTATTGTCTCAAGAAACAGAAGATCTTTAGGAATATTGAAGCCCATTATCCACATCCTCCTCAGATAATGCCAAGATGCTTCAAGCTAATTACCACTGTGAATATGAATTTCATCTAGTTCTTTGGCTTTGCTTGTCTCTACTGCAGTGAATTTTACTTTTGAGTTAATGTTGGTTTTGTTTTATTTACATCACAGAATAATTGGATGGCTCAGGACTAGATGCTTAATAACTTAGTATTGCACAGTGCTGTCATTTAATATTAAAGCAAGCTATTGCTAAGTACAGAGGTTTTGGAGCTTTTTCTTCTGAGAGAAGTAGCCCGGATTCAAAAAAAAAAAACTAAACAAAAAACAAACAAATAAACAAGCCTCAAAGCATGGAAATGTGAAAATTTGATTTTGCTCTGTGAGGGTTTCCCATTACACTATTTTTGCTGCCTAAAGACAGATGTTATTTCTCCTCTTAGGGGTGAGCAGCACAATCATGTGAAATCTGTAACTGCCCCTTCAGATCATCCTTCCAGCGAACACATTGAGGTCACCTGCCAATATCGGCACATCACAGAGGGAGAGAACCTCCTGCCTACTAAAACCTGTGGCAGACTTGTAAATAACTTCTGTTTAAGCTGGGCTTCTAACTTTCCTATTTATATGTTAGAAAAAACACCTTAAGCCAAGCTGGGAAAGTTTTCGGAATAGCGATGGTTTCCCGATAAAAGCATTTGCAACAGAGATTAAAATTAATAATTTAATTAATATGACTAATAAAATATTAATAAATTACATTCTTTCACTGAACAAATGCAGCAAAACAAGGATTGATCAGCTGCTTTCTGTCACATGAACGTGACTTCAAAATCAAAGAGATGTTGCTGAGAGGAGTCAGGTCTCAAATATACAGAGAAGACACCAAATCTTTCTATAAGGTGGTACAAGGCCATTAAAAAACATGATCCACAGACTATTGAGTGGCCTTTGCAGATGATGGGTACACACTGATCCTTGTCTGAATGCAAACAGACCCCATATATTCCGAGAAGGAAGCCAAGGAAGGAGGTGGCAGGAAAGAGGCAGAGAACAAAGAGTGATGAAGAGTATGGTGAGGGAGCCAGGAGAAATTATGAGGAGATGAAGGGGTTGGCAAAACAACAGGCGGAATTGAGGGAGATCAAAAAGTAGGGATACTAAGAAAAATGAGGTGGATAAAGGAAAGGCGGATAAAGATAGGTGGATAAATGAAAGAGTCTGAAAACATATCAGAGAGGAAAGGAAACAGACTGAAAAATATGGGAAAGCAAATGTCATAGAAGAATGTGTTCATGTACAGAAGAAGAGGAAGAAAATCTGAGATGTGCCAACTGTAGAAGAGGGTGAATAAGGAAAGGTAAAATCCATTGATTTTGTTGTAAATTCATGAGAATAGAAAATAAAAAGAGCCAAACAGGGAGCAAATGAAACACTGACTGTGATAAAGCTGGAAGAGAGAGACACAAATATGCTCCCACCCCATATTTTTCACAAGACTGGTACAGTGAGTGCAAACCAGGCTCCCTGCATCATGTCTGACAGCCCAAACCATGCTCCACAGTAACAGTTGAGTTTCCTTTCAAAGCAACACAGAAAAAATCCCTAGGATTTCCTTCTTTTTTAAATGAGAAAATTAATTACATCCCATAAATGTCCGCAGTAAAACAAGATGTAGATTCAGGGCCCCAAGGCTAGAAGAGAAGCAGAAGTAGAATCTGGTCCTAATTCAGATAACAGCAGAATCTGAAAAATAGCTTTTCTTTTATGGGAACTTTAGAAATTTAGACTAAGTTTTTATTTTAAATGTTAAAAAATCATAACATTTTGAACTTGAACTTTGGGAATGGAATGAGAACAGCATTTTCAAAAGCAAGGACATTCCTGATGCTGTAGATTCCCCATAACACATATGTGCTTATGTTCCCCAAGCACATAAACTTTTGTCCTTGAAACTCTTTCAAATGGATACTTTGGTTGCTGTTAAAGTTTTTCATGGGACAGATATCAATTTTAACAACTAACATTCCAATCCCCTAAAAATTCAAGCAGTTCTACCACACTTCATATCTGTCACCCAACAAAAGTGCAGCAGCACAAGCAGAGAAAGAGGGGAAAACATCTGATTTCCCAAGAGCCTCAGAAATTCCTTATGTTCAGGCAAACCTGTGTCCCTCCTGCTGCTCTGGGTGTTTTCTCAGAGCTTCTCTGAGGAGCTACTCTGAGCATCACTCGGGTATTTTTCCTCATGTCCACCTGGTCCCTCAAACGTTGCCCCCACTCACAGAAGCCCTGTTTTGCCCCCCACATTTCTGGTGGCTGGACACACATTTTCTTCCTGCAGGAACTCTGTTGCTGGGTAATCCCTCAGTGTCCCAGGATCCAAGCTAACACTTTAGATGCTTTTTGGAAAAAGCACTTCCTTTAGCAGGAACAGAAATCGCCAGATGTTCTGCACTCAGAAATATTGCATGTCATAAACTGTTACTGCCTTCAACCTGAAGCAGTAAAACCCAAATGAACAACTTTTGATATCTACAAAATTCTCTAATCTGTGGGTTGTGACGAGTGGCTCCAGCTCCAAGGCAGTGATTGACATGGCCCCAGGTTTTTTGCCAATGTTTCAAGTCCTGTAAAGTCAACTCTTGTTACCTTAGTATCATCTTTCTCACTAAACTGCCACAGTTTGGAGGTTGAGGGGGGGGGGGAAGTTACTAAAAAGACCTTTAAAAGAGGTATTTTTCCAACCCTAGAATAGTCCTAATGAGACCCTCAGCATTAAAATATAGATTTATTAATAACACAGAGAAATGCAAGGGGGCTGCAGTTTTATTTCACATCAGAGCCTCAATGCCTCCATCAACTTTTATCATAAAAATATTCCTGAGGCTGTTAAATCAAATTTGATCATTCAGCTTCTGAAAACCCCCTTGCTGATTTGTCCTTTCTTCCAATCTGAAGCTTTTGGTGCCCCAGGCTGCAAACACCAGCAGTCCTGTCAGTGGCTAAAGAGCTTAATGATTCCTGACTTCTATCTGTCCCCTCACAGAGAACTTACCCAAGTAGGCATAAAAAACCCCCCTTGTGGCACACACGACACACACATGGCTGTAAAATGGCCAACAAAAAGTATTAATATACCTTAATGATATATAATTCAACCCTTGGAATTTTAAAGGGACATTTGATACGTTTTCAATAATCATGGCCCTGTTCCGGTAAACTCAGCCGGTCTTTGTACGTGCCTTTATCAAGAGCAAGAAAAAAGCGTCTCTCCTCCACAATGTTTTGGCTTTTTGTCTCTGCTGACTCCATAAAAGTCTCTTATTGGAGTGGATTTAATCAATGAAAAACTCCCAGTCCTCCTGCCTGGGGAACGGTTGAGGAGCTGCTTGTGCAGATTCCCAGCACTCATAGTGATCTTCCCTGCCAGACACGGAAACGTGCAGGAACGAGCCCTAAAGAGAACAAGAGATGGTTTTTTATCACCAGGTCGTTTCAGTCACTCCCCTGTTATCCATCTTGTTCTACCTGAGTGGCAGGAAAACCTCAGCTGAAATCACCTCTGCCTGAAGACGGCGCAACCAGATCTGTCCTGGTGGGTTTTGAATGGGAGGAAAAAGGAGGGGCTGAGGGTCAACTTTCCACTAGATTTTTTTTTTTTCCATAAGACAGTGAAGAGAGAAGAGAAAAAAAAAAAGGACTGAAAAAAAGAAATCAAAGTAGAATAGACTGTCCATCCTCATTAGAATTTGGTAGATGCCTGTGCCTGCGCTCAGACAAAGGCAGGAGCACCGTGGTCCAGCGGGAGCACAGCCCCCTCCAAGCTCTGCCCAGACCTCTGTGGATCAGCAGGACAAGGGAGCCCTGGTTGGCCTTAGGGCCTGATGAACAGGACAACAGCTTTCTGCTTCGGTAGGACCCAAACCTTTAAACTCTTCCAGGGCATTTACCTTCCCTGCTGCTGCCTGTGCCGGAGCGACCGCGCTTTCCTGCTGCAGCACCGCAGAGATTTGTCCCCCTTTACCTCCAATGGTCTCACAGATCCTCTTCTGGTCTGGGAAGCAGTAAAATTTTAAAACTCTCTGAACTTTGATGTTTTTACCTTTTTGCTCTTTTGCATTTATTTGCTCCAGTTTTCTGTTTGATTTCAAACCCTTGTTTTGCAGCACTGGCTGCGATTCAGTTGTTTTGATTCCGTTTGGTGTTTCTGCCTCTTCAGGTTTTTTCTTGTTGCAAATTTTGCTTTTCATTTAGCCTACTTGTATGCAAGTTTTTACCTGAAATTATTTTAGATGTTATATTATTCCTACACTCTCTTTTATTACGTGATTTTAACATTAACAACATATATTTCCTAAGCTGTATTTTTACAGTGTTCCAGACCATAGCTACGTTATTTTATTCCCGTAAGTGCAGTAAATAAAATCATGATACAATATTGAAACAAATCTTCATTTTCCTGAAGCTTTCATCACTCCAAAAAGATTAAAAGATATTAGATTTTATTTATTTTAGGAGCAATAATATCTCTTTTTGAACATCAGACTGTAAATATTTTTCTAACTCTCCCTGCGATTTCTCTCTATAGCACATCGCAGAAATAATGTTACACTACACACATCCAACTGTCTGATCTTCCACTAGTATTCTTAATATTATATAAATTTGTGCAAGTTCAGCAAGCAACAGCTGCTTTACACAGTTAATAAGGTACGGAATACAGAGATAATTTATGATTGCTGTTTGCAACACCAGAATTTCTCTTTCAACATCAATTTCTCCAGCACTTGTATCAATTTTATAGCGCCTGCAGCCGCTGGAGAACAAACACTTTTATTGTTCATTTTATTAGGTTTGTTATTTTCCTAAATGGGTTCATTTCTTCTTGTTTTCAAGATTTTTTTTATCCACTTTACCCCTGCTTTATTTCTCTGTCTGTACTTTACAGGTCTCTCTTTCTTGTGCCTTTCAGGCACACGATGAAAGCAAAGCAAAGCTCGTTGTGTTCTGAAGGGCCTTTTGGGGCCGGGCAGCAATTTTGCAGTTTCTGGGCATCTCATTAATGATCCCAAATGCTCTGACCGAGACAGGAAAGGTCCTCAGGGTCGTTATTGCACTGTAGGGTCTGTCCCCCTCCTCCCCGTGCAGAATTCCACGCATTTTGTTTGAATAGTTTGAAGTCTCTCCGGTCTACATTCTGGGCACTTTAATCAATTTCTCTCTAAAAAATCTTTTGATGCCTATTTAGGTTTGAGGGGGGATATTTGTCATTTAGTCTTGGAAGTAGTTTTCAGCTTTCTTTTTGTTAGCTCGTTGGCTTTGGTTTTTTGGTTGTTTGGGGGTTTTTTGGTTTTTTTTGTTGTTGCCGCTTGTTACTTTGTTTTGGTTTTTTTCTCTTGTTTGCCTTTCCAAATATCGAAGTTCCACTTCCCGGCTGCATCTCCCCCTTCACAGGATAATTATTTTCTCCCCACTGAATCAGGCTCAGGAAGTTTTCAAAGCATTTTAGTCCAAATGCAAAAATACACAAATGATGACAGAGAGGGAAGTTAACTAAGGAAAATGTTCTCTTTTTTTTGTGCACGGAAATAAAACCCCAATTCACTGAAAACTGAAGAATTTTCCCAGTTTCAGTCTACACTTTTATCTTTAGCATTCCCTTCTATCTGTTATGCACAGACACAGAAGCAGAGCTACAGTCATGAATTAGTTCCCCCCCAATTTTGGAGAGTAGAGACCGGCTAAAACTCTTGACAAAATAAGGTTAATATTAAATAATTAATATAATTATTATTTTAATTAAAATAATTAACCTTGTTAATTCAGTGCAAATGCTCTTGTAGGATATTTTCATAGAAGAAGTACTGATTAATTTTTAAATTTTAACAACATTCCTTTAAAAAAGCAAATTTAACAGGAACAAAACCAAACTTGACTAGTTTGTTGGTTTTGGGGTTTTTTTTCGTTGTTGTTTTTTTTTTTCAAATCACATTATTCCTCTTTGAAACTTCTTTGACTCGTGTAGTAAAAGTTTTATTTAATTTGCAATAAGTTTTAACAATTCAATAAGTCTATAAAATTTGAGCTACAAGGGAGCAGAAGGCACCACCAACCAGTGCTCTCTTCAGGGAGCACTCACTGCACCTTTCCTATTTGCTTTTCTCTGCGTTTTGAAAAAAATAAACCTGACACATTCTCACCTGAAAGTAATTAAGATACTATTTTAGTATTTCGTTAAGCATTTCAAATCCACTCAGCGTGATAATTTTAACTGTTTAGCAAAATATGAAGCCTGGTTTTGTGCTGTCAATAGAAGCGTCCCGGTGAACATACGAGTGCCCACGCAGGCTCTTCCCCCTCTCCCTGCAGAGCACAGTTTTAAATTGGTTTTGCCATGACCTTTCCCAGGGTGTCCATAACTCAGGCGTTTCCTGCCCCAGTGGAAGGTGACCCTGGGCTGGGGAGCTCTGCTGGGAGCTGCTGCAGCTCCAGGATCCAGCTGCTGATGGGAACAGGGATGTTCCCAGGGGGAACCCTCCGTTTTGTGGGTGGAAATGCGTCTGCTTAAAAGGTGAACTAAAAAGGTGGTAAATCCCCGATGGGAAAGTGTCCCCAGTGACCCACAGGGAATTATCAGCTGGAATATCTGATAAAGAGAAAGCAACTCTGTGCTGAGCAGATCTGCTTCACTGCTGGGATCCATTATAACCATGAGCTACAGAACCCACCCAGGCACTCTTCTGAGCCCAAACCATGCAAAATCTACGAAGACTTGTTTCCTACCCCATTGTTTACACCAAGAGGCAGAGAAGGAACTTCAGGCATCTGAGCACAATATACCATGTACTTATTTTTTCATCCCCCCACCCCAAACCCCCTCTCCAACCCCCCCCAACTTCCCCCCTACCCCAACCACCCCCCCCCCCCCCCACCCCCAAAATGGACCGGCAAACCTCTGTGCACTCCGAGGATCCTCCTCTCTACTCCCCTCCTCCGGGGCGTCTGCCGGGGGCCTGCCCGGCGTGGCATCCACCGGGAACTCAATACTGTGAGCAGATAAGGTCTATGGCAGATTTTGGAACGTTTAGGTTGTCCCCCCAGGTTCCTTAAAATGATCATCTCACTCCATGAGGATCAGCACGGCCAAGTCAGATATGGCAATGCACTTTCTGAGCCCTTTCTAATATCCAGTGGTGTGAAACAAGGCTGCGTTCTCGCTCCTACCTTATTCACAATCTTTTTCAGCATGATGATCCAAAGGGCCACGGCAGAACTCAATGATCAGGACAGTATCTACATTCACCTTTTCAGCCTAAGGTGACTGAAGGCCCACACCAAAGACCTTAAACCATCTTGTCCGGGAGCTGCTTTATGCTGATGACTCCACCCTTGCCGCTCACACAGAAGCAGCTCTGCAGCGTTTAACATCCTGCTTTGCAGATGCTGCTGAGCTCTTTGGGCTGGAAGTCAGCTTAAAGAACACAGAAGTTCTCTATCAACCTGCACCTCAGGAAGTCTTCCATCATCCCCACATCACCATTGGCCAATCAGAGCTCAAATCAGCCCAGCAGTTTAATTACCTAGGGAGCCTCATCTCCTTGGACGGTGAGATTGACGGAGAGATAGACAGCAGGTTAGCAAAGGCATAGAGAACTTTTGGAAAACTCCACAAAAGAGTTTGGTGAAATAAACACTTGAACGAAAGTACAAAGATCAGTGTTTACAGAGCCATAGTACTGTCTACTCTCTTACATGGATCCAAATCATGGGTCATCTACCACCACCACCTGCGACTCCTGGAACACTTCCATCAACGCTGCCTCCGTACAATCCTAAACATCCACGGGTCAGATTATGGGACCAATCCATCTGTTCTAGAACAGGCAGCAGTCACAAGCATTGAGGCCATGTTGCTGAGAACACAGCTGTGCTGGGTAGGGCACGTCTCAAGGATGAAGGACCAACCACCCCCTCCCTAAGATCCTGCTCTATGGTGAACTTGCCACCGGCTGCTGCAAGAGAGGAGCCCCAAAGAAAAGATACAAGGACTCCCTGAAACAACATCTCAGCCTTGGCCATATTGACCAACATCACTGATCTACTCTGGCCTCCAGTCGGGAGGTCTGGAGACACCCCATCTATAACGCTGCTGATGCTTTTGAGAACGCAGCAGGATCACCCTTGAGGAGAAAAGACAACGCAGAAAGAATTGTGTCTTGCAGAATTTACCATCTAAGGAGTCTTTCTGCTGTGCCTTTTGTAACCAGACTTGTCTATCTCGTATTGGCCTCACTAGCCACCAGCGTGCTTGTAACAAATGTGGGTAGAGCCCTCCTAAATCTTAGTTCGTGAAGCCCAACCATGATGATGATTTTTTCATACACTGCAGTTACTACCTTATGTATATATCCCTAAATAATCTCTATGTATATATTAGTTACAGATTCACCCTGAGCTTTTTATCATTTGCATGCTGAATTTCAAAGCTTGTTGTTTCACTATATTGTCCTAAGACTTAGAATGGGCTCCTAAATGAGTCTGAATACCTGACACTCTAGAGATAAATAAGATTTCTTTTCCTTGACCTAAAGGGGTTTCAGAGATATAAGAATTTAAAAAAAAAAAAAAAAAAAAAAAAATCACACTTGTAAGTAAGTGGAGAGGTAGATCAATTTGGTAGGAAAATTCTGGAGCCATAACTGTAAAAGCAACGTCTTTGTCTCCAAGATTTTATGTGTCCCCAAAATGCTAGAGATGAATTGAACATCCCCACTCTTGGCACAGGTTCAGAGACTTGTAAGATCATAAATAAAACTGAAGATCTGGTCATTAGCTAGCACATAATACAGACAATGATGTAATTCCCAACAATTTTGCTTAGAAAAAATTATATATATTTCAAGTTGCTACAGGAGAAAAGCCATATCAGCCTTTGGATAGATGTTCTAAAACATTACTAAACCAGAGCAGTCCAGATCCTGGAAATTTTTGGACCTGGTTTCTGTTTCTGCCAACTTCATTTCATTAGAGCTTTGTCGTCTTGCTTGAAAACCCTTTTGTCACCCCATCCTCCCTCCAGCCCTGCCAACCACGCTCAGAAGCTGCGACACTCTACATTTCCCCTTTGGGAATAAAGACATTGAGCTCTGAGAGGATTTTTTTTAGCCATACTTTTGCATTCCTCTGATTTTTTTTGGTTTACCCAAACTCTTCCCCCTCACTCAGAGGTGTTCTTGGAGTGTCTTCCAGACACAGCCACACCATTTTCAAACAAATATTCTCTCTCTTATTGAAGTTGCTCCAGTTTTCCCATTCAAGAGCTACATTAACGCTTCTGACAGAGGATGTTACACTGTGAGCTCATTTCCACCACAACTCCCAAACCCTTTTGTATTCCTGCTTCCCAGAACAGTATTTCCCATCCTGGATGTATGACATTCATTTTTTTCCTTAGACGTTTGTCCACAGTTCTTTCATTTGTCCATAGTTATTTCCTCCTCAGAATGTGTGTTGTTTTCCTACAGGCAGTTTATCAGTTACCACTTTCAGACATTTATCTTCATCCTTGCTTCTCACTTCTGGGCCACACATGGATTTCCCCCCTTCCATGAAAAAGCTGTGCCCCACAGCACTTTGTAGAGATAGTCCAGTCCTCTCACTGATCTCGTGGAGATACCCCAGGTTGCTCTGTTATCTTTCCTCCACGACATCCAAGTCCCTGATCCCAGGATTTTCCACACACACACACAAGAGCAACACAACTGATCTCATTCCCCATTTCCTCATTTCTAAAAGGGCACATGATTGCAACAGATAAAGTTTGCAGCTACTTCATACAAATCTAAGGGCTCCAACCATTCCTACATGTCCGTGCCACAGTCAGAATAACATGACCTTGCCAGGATGTGGAAGGAATGTCCAGAAACCTCTGTTCCTCCCCCACAGGCACCAGTGACCATCCCAGGAAGGTGTCCCCTCCCTGCCATTCAGCACGTTCAGTTGGGCCAGGCCAACACGTGTCATCAACATGCAAATGGTACCTTCAAACAAAGATCAACTCTCACTGAGGATGTCAAGGATGCAGGCAGGCAGAAGAGTAGGATATTTAGAAATTTCCTTACACAAGGAATGGAAGTGAAAGGCTTAATACTCTCTTTTAAATTTTACCCTTTAGTCACAGCCCCTTCCAGTTTCCCTTTGGCAGGTCCATCTACCATCAGCTAAGCAGGGATTGCTCCTTCTCCATGGCATCCACGGGAGCCCCTGAGGAGGCATCCCCCCAGCAGCCTAATCCCGGGTTAGAACTGTGCTGGATCAGAACCAGCCTGGAGCAGGAGCAGCCTCAGCAGCTGGAGCAGCCCCAGCAACTGGAGCAGGCTGCAGAGCCTGTTGGTGCCCCAACAGTCTTGGATACTGGGATACAACACCCTGGATTGATCAGCACTGAGCACCACCCTGCACCCCATCTCCTGTGTGGGCTCTGCACAGGGGAGCCTCCACCACCACCACAGCTCCTGTTCCTCACTTTGCTTTCCACCCTCTGCAAACAGGGATCACGTGGCACTCAGCACCTCCCAGCTCCATCACCCGCACTGTGGAAATGCTCTGCCCTCTGACTTTCAAGAAAATTTATCAGGAAAAACCAGAGAGTGAATTTATTTTGACTCTAGCATCAGATACAAATTGACCATTGTTCTTATTTGTCACATTGCCACCACAACCAGAAGGGTTATTGTTGCCCAGAGGATTTCAGAGGTGAATTCACCATCAGCCTCCACCAGCCACAGATCAAATATTTCCTAACTCATGTCCTGTTTAAAATAAAATAACTTCACCTCTTAGATGCCTTGATTGTAACAAAAGCCAATTTGTCCCTAAATATATAAATAAAACAAAACCAAAGAAAATAGAAGCTTCACAGGGAATACAAATAGGAAATCTCAGGTATCCATGTCTGTAAAGCCTTCAAGTCATGAACAGGGAGAGAAGGACTGTCAAAAAAGTAATGTCTCTTAATCAAAACAATATACAAGCTCTTACAAAACAGTGAAGGTATAAGTATTTTTAACAGGTCTTTCTCTAGAAAGTGAAAATGGAGCAGGAATAGTTTCAGAGCTTCCTCTTTCCTACAGTCTTCAAAGACAGACCCTTCACTGTTTCCCCTTCCTCACATGCACATCCTTCTTGAGGCAGTTCAATAGAGCTGGAAACTATTATAACTTAGATTTCCCCCAAATAAGCTAGGAAAAGACTTAAACATGCAGAAAATGAGGAACAGGCCAGAACACAATTAGAATTATTTATAAAGTTCCCTAAATGCCAGTATGAAGGCAGGAGTACATTTTCAAACAATCACAGTCCCTGCCCCTGAGCTTGAAACAGCCCTAGGACCAGGAAAACACGTAATTTTAAAAGGATAAAGTATTATGAGAGGTCAATGCTGTTAAAAATAGATCAGAATATTAGAATTACTTAAAAATGGGAAGGAAAATAATAGTCTTCAGAGACAGGTTAAATTCCAAGCAGGCTCTGTGGAGTGCCCTGTAATTATTCCCCCTAATAACACTATCCATCTAATAATGATTAAAAAAACAGATATTAAAAACATCTTACCTCCCATCAGCTAATCAGAGGACAGGTGTTGAAGTTGTTTTAACTTAAACAGTCTAAACAATTGCCACAAAGTTGGCATATGAAGAGGAGCTTCTCATAACTGAGACATGAGAGAGAAGGATTCCTTCCCCTTCTAGTACCTTAAACCAGGAATCCAGGAATCCTTCTGGAATAAGCAGACTGATTGAGTCATTCATCCACCTACAACCCCACACTTTCACTCCATACTTGTGGAATCAGCTGCTCCTTGAAGGAAGGCTAAAAATCCAGTTTAAAGTAGGTGCTAATTGTTAAGCTGGTGAAGTTGGATGGGAAAGCTCATTTTCAGTAATACAGGGAGTAGTCAGAGAAATATCACTAATTTAGTGGCTCTGTGGATAATAAAGCCATTATGTGGGCTTTGGTTTGACTCAGATCCTGGCAAAATTTTGGAGTAGAAGATAGAGAACTAGATTAAAAATAACTAGAGTGGAGCAAGGAGATTATTTGGCATAGTCAGGGTCACTAAAGGAGCACTACCTTTGCTTCTAATGAGAAATTAGAAAACTGAACAGAAGAGCCATTGGACAACTGAAGAACTGGGAGAGAAATCATTTCTATTTTGGGATTCTCTGGGCTCAGGATGAATGGTTCTTGTAACAGAGCTATTGTGCTCCTGGCTGTGTGTTTACAATGGATTTCGAGTGCCTGTTGAACTGATGATTTAGAAGAGTCTGAAATCCCCAGAACAGAACTGGGTAAACAACGTGCTCCTAAATGTCCAGGAGGGAGCAAAGCTGGAATGAACCCCTTGTGATCATATGGTCACATTTCTTCCATGACAGGCTGCAGACCCTGCCTGGATTTCAGTACTTATGTCTTAATTAAATCAAGTGATAACATGTCTGGTAATCCTTCACTCTAAACTTGTCTTATTTCAATTTCTAGGAGCCAAACCCTTCTAAACCTTCTTCTTCACTGTGGAAAATGCTTTTGTTTTCTTTTTTTCCCCTCCTGAGAGGTGCTTGGATGAGCAGGTAGCTTCCTAATGTTTTCCCAGCTCAGGTGAACAGCTTGAGCCCATAGAATCACTAAATATAAATTATTTCTCTCCTAGTTCTTCAGTTCAGTTCAGTGCACACAAGGAAACCTCCCTTATTGAGAAATAGCCTTCCCCTTTCGTGGGTGATGCCTCATCACCTGGCAAAGTCACTGAAGGGGGTAAAGATTAGAAAACATTTGGAAACTGAACCTCAAGGGCAATCCCAGAGAAACCCTTCCCCTCAGCCTGAGGCCAGGCTGTATAAAACAACCTCCCTGGGTCCTCCTCCAGCCGCAGCAACAGGGTATCACAACTGCCAAGTTGTACTTCAGTAAAATATGAGGAGAACCAAATGCTGAGGAAAACATATTCCCTGACGTAGAATCATAGAATAGAATCCCAGAATGGGTTGGGTTGGAAGGGACCTTAGACACGACCCAGTTCCACCCCACTGCCATGGGCAGGGACAGATTTTACTAGACCAGGTTGCTCAGGTCCCATCAGCCTTACTAACTTTTTCAGTCTCTCTCCATCTGAAAATCTCAACGCCTTTCAAGGCATCCACTAATTCTAGTTTTTTTTTCCCTTGCATTCCCTCTTTTTCTGTCTTATCCTGTGGTTTCATGGGCATGGTGGTATTCTCCCAAAGGTTGGACTTGATGGTCTTGGAGGTCTTTTCCAACCTTGAGGGTTCTGTGATCCTTCTCAAAGCAGGATCTCAGCAGCAGAGTGGAGACGAAGATTTGTCAGCGAGTTATTGAGGCTGCAACACAGTTTTCCATTTTTCATAGGTCTTTGTTCACCTACTTTAGCATCTCATTTTTCTAAGTAGCTGTTTTCAGGTCTATATAATGATGTTGATTTATTTTTGAGTTGGTCCAAATTTGCCAGACCGCCCAAGAAAATTTCAGCTTGTCCCTCGCAGCCCAGTGTTTATGGCAGACTTTTTGTATGAATGTCTCACACTGTTCACTCTGTTGTTGGATGAAGATAACCGTCTGACAGAGTGAAATCAGCTGTGACAAGGAATGACTTTCCCTCAAAAGTGTTGAATTACAGGGAGTGTTCCCTGGGAAATCAAATTTCCATGAGAATTTTTAATATGACATCACAAAAAATTGACAAAAAAGAGAAAAGAAAACTGTTTCCCATCACCTGTCATTTTCCAAATTTACATTCAGGAAGAATATTTGTGAAAGCCAGCAACTGGGGTAAGGATTAAAATACCTTATATATATATATATGAAATATGAGAAGCCAAAGCAGAGAGGAAATGGCACAGAAAAGGGCACTCTGATGACAGTCAACAAACTTTCAAATGTCTACCTTTGTTTTGGTTTTAAAGACATAATAAAAATAATAAATATAATTCTGTCATTCCCTTGGCAATCAAGGCCAAATCCACATGTTAACTATTTCCATATATAATTTGCTGAACTGCAGCTAAAGTTCAATGGTTAAATTTCAGTGCTGGGCAAGACTAAGTCCCTATAACCAACAATTTAAAAATCATATATTAAAGTTCTCCTCATGCATTTTAGCATCATTAAAGAAATAAATTAGAACCCTCTCAAGACACTACTACTAAAGCAATTTACTTCTCCATTGTTAGGAGCTCAAAAGGAAGATAAACTCTTCTAAATCTAAATGTTAAGAGAAAACCAGATGTGAAGCTTGCTGGAGGTAAGGAAAATAGTTTGATTGCTTTAATCAGACTCTGATGAGTCCCAGAAGAAAATTAGGAAAACAATGAACAAAACGGAAAAGCAAACCTCTTTTTCATGCCAGAAGAAAAACCCCAAAAAACAAGAAACCACCAGGGGAAAAAAAAACAAAACAAAACAACAAATCAACAGAAAACCCCTCAAATTAGGGCAAGGGTTTTGCAATATGATACAAAAGAAGAAACCCAAGATTGATCATAGAATCATAGAGCTGGAAGGGACCCACATGTGCCTGAGAGTGTTGTCCAAAAACTCCATGAGCTCTGGTAGGTTTGGGGCCATGAGCAGCTTTTTACTCACCTTCCCTTCTGATTCCACTTTCCTCCCCTTTCACCTCTCAGTGAACTCACAGACCACTCTGCTCCAAGGAGCATTACCTTTCTAGCCAGTTGATACAATTTTTAGATCAAATATTCACCAATATGTGCATTTTCCAGGTTCAAACAGTCACTCAAAGCTGGCCAATTCCTACCACTCAAGTGCTTTTGGCTAAAAAATCCTGTGTGCACAAGGGTTCATAGAATCACAGAATCAACCAGGTTGGAAAAGATCTCCAAGATCATCAAATCCAACCCTTGATCCAACCCCGCCGTGGTTCCCAGCCCATGGCACTGATGCCACATCCAGTCTTACCTTCAACACCTCCTGGGATGGAGAATCCAACCCCTCCCTGGGCAGCCCATTCCAATGGCTGAGCACTCTCTCTGGAAAGAATTTCTTCCCAATATCCAACCTAAACCTCCCCTGGCAGAGACTGTGCCCTCTTGTCCTACTGCTGGTTCCTGGGAGAAGAGCCCGACCCCCCCCCGGCTCCCCCCTCCTGTCAGGGAGTTGCAGAGAGTCAGGAGGTCTCCCCTGAGCCTCCTCCAGGCTGAACAGCCCCAGCTCCTTCAGCCTCTCCTCACAGCACTTGTGCTCCAATCCCTTCCCCACCCTCGTTGCTCTTCTCTGGACCTGCTCCAGCCCCTCCATGTCCTTCCTGAGCTGAGGGCCCAGAGCTGGACACAGCACTCCAGGGGTGGCCTCACCAGTGCTGAGTCCAGGGGCAGAATCCCTGCCCTGCTCCTGCTGCCACACTGTTCCTGAGCCAGGCCAGGATCCATTGGCCCTCTTGGCCACCTGGGCATACTCTGGCTCCTGTTCAGCTTCCTGTCCATCCCCACTCCCAGCTCCCTTCCTGCCTGGCTGCTCTCCAGCCCCTCTGTCCCCAGCCCTTGGGGCTGCCGGGGGTTGTTGTGGCCAAAGTGCAGGACCCAGCCCTTGGCCTGCTTGAACCTCATCCCCTTGGAATCAGCCCATGGATCCAGCCTGTCCAGGTCCCTCTGCAGAGCCCTCCTGCCTTCCAGTAGATCAACACTCCCCCCCAGCTTGGTGTCATCTGCAAATCTGCTAATGCTAGACTCGATGCCCTCATCCAAATCCTCAGTAAAGATATTAAATAGAACTGGACCCAGCACTGATCCCTGGGGACACCACTGGTGACCAGATCCCAACTGGATGCAGCTCCATCCCCACCACTGTCTGGGCCATCAGCCAGTTCCTAACCCAGCACAGAGTGCCCCTGTCCAAGCCTTTTCCAGGAGTGTGTCATGGGAGATGGTGTCCAAGGCTTTGCTGAAGTCCAGGCAGACACATCCACAGCCTTCCCCTCATCCACCAGGCGGGTCACCTGGTCATAAAAGGAGATCAGGTTGGTCAGACAGGACCTGCCCTTCAAACCAACCTGTGCAGCTGGTTTGCATTTTCACCCCAGCGAGGGTTCAGATATCCCTGTTGGAAGGGAACAGACACAGGCTGTAAAATTTTACTGTTTGCTCAGACACAATCACATCCATCGGCAACTGTGCTGAGATAAAGACATGGAAATACAATGGAAACAACATTTTGGGGTGGAAGCTCATTTAAACAGTACATTGGGAACAGGCCAGCATGGGCTCCATCAGGGAGCTTTGTGCCAACACTGCAAGTGTTATAGAGCACTTCCTGCAGACAGGTTAAAAAGCTGCTTAAAAAAGCAAAATCTGCACTATGAACACTCTCATGCGCAAAGCAAATGGCTCCCAGCTCCCAGCTTGCTCTCTTCACTCCAACCCAGAGCCTGGAAAGAGTTAGAGCCCAAATGTCTGCATCAACCTGCCATAGACAAGCCCTGTGTCACAGAACGAAGGAGCAGATTGGGCTGGAAGTGACCTTTAAAGGTTATTTAGTCCAACTCCCCTGCCATGAGCAGGAACATCTTCGTCTAAAGCAGGTTGCCCAAAGACCCTCAACCTGATCTTGAATGATTCCTGAGATGGGGCATCACTACCCTTCTGAACAACCTGTGCTGGTGTTTTACCACCCTCACTGTAAAAAATGTCTTCCTTCCCTGTACGCCCAGACCCAGAAAAATCAGCAAAATTAAATGTTGAGCAGACTAAGATTTTTAAGTAACATATTGTATTTGACCAACTGCATATTTGGAAAATATAGATAAGCTTTTGGGCACACAAGCCATTATTTAGGTCTTTTATGACTTTTAAGCATGTACTTGGAATATGAACATCACTAGGGTCACTCGGGTTGGTAAAATTAGGTCCATGAAAAGAAATTCTAATTTTGACCTGAATGGTTATTGTTATGACCTGAATGGTTTTCTCCATGTAAAGCCATGTGACAGAGAAGTTGTTGGGGACCACCAAGAAATGTCTCTGAGGTTTGAATACCTTTTGTGAAAGGAGATGGGAAAAAGCCAATAAAAGGATATTTCTTCTGCACAGAAGAAAAAGATCAGGGTAGGATCCTGACTTAGCAAATATTTTCACATACTTCCATTATACAATTGCCCCAGGCAAGGGCTGAACTTCTGTAGAAGAGTTTGCAAGATCAGGGCATGTAAAGAATGAACACAGACTCTTTACTCAATTGCAATAGCTGAAAACTCAAGCCCACAATTTTACCATCACAACAAATATTCATGGGAAGACTTGTTCCTTTTGGTTATTGCAATTTTTATCTTCTTCTAAATAAGGTCTACTTTCTTCTCTAGGAGGTGATTTGGAATCAAATGAAAGATTCCTCCCATCTCATTTTACAAAACTGGAATCAACTGGTTCAAAGGAGACTTTTACCCACAGCCATGACCATGGCCCAGCTGGGGTCTGAACTTTACATCAGCTTTGAACAACACCAGCTGTAGATCACTTGAAATACAGACATAACGGCCCTCCTTTCCCAAGGTTAATCCCCCAGTGTAAATCTCCAGGCTCTATTTCAGTTGCACTTCACACACATGTCTAAACCACAAAGGATCCGACACGTGCTTCCCTGCAAATCCCACTGGAGGCCTAACAGATGTGAGATCATAGAAACATAGAATGGTTTGGGTTGGAAGAGACCTTAAAGCTCATCCAGTTCCAACATGGGCTGGGACACCTTCCACTAGCCCAGGTTGTTCCAAGCCCCATTCGACCTGGCCTGGGACACTTCCAGGGATGGGGCAGCCACAGCTTCTCTGGGCAACCTGTGCCAGGGCCTCACTAACCTCTGAGTAAAGAATTTCTTCCTAATGTCTAACCTAAATCTCTCTCTTCTGTTTGAAACCATCCTGTCTTGCCCTATCGCTCTCTGTCCTATCAGTCTGCGTAAAAAGTTGCTCTCCCTCTTTCTCATAAGCCTGTTTAGGCACTGGAAGAGGCTCTGAGGTCTCCCTGGAGCCTTCTCTTCTCCAGGCTGAACAATCCCAGCTCTCCCAGCCCACCTCCAGAGCAGAGGTGAATATCCTCATGGCAGAGCTACAACCACCATGGAAAGCAGCATCCATACACCCAGCACTGATTTGTTCCATGGCCTGGAGAGCAGACAATTTTAGAACTGAGCCCAAATGCTTGGAATTAGAAGCATAATATTCACCATCTCACAGGAACAGAGGGGCAGTGGGGGCTATAAAAGCACATGCAGAGAACAGACTCTGCATAGCAGCAGTGACCAGATCGAAGCCCTTCCAATGCAGAAACTCTTCATCTTTTAACTCTCCAGTAATGAAGTCATCACAAGCAGATGAATGGCTTAAAACATTTGGTTTCACTCCCTCCTTTTTCTGCTACCAGTAGCTTTTCACTGACGAAAGGCTACCCATAAATCTGGAGGCTGAGAGTGCCCCTGGGGGAAGGCTCCCATAACTCTGACACAGCATCAAAGTAATGCACATGGAAATAAAAATCAGCTTTGAAACACAGCCCTGCAAGAAATCTACAAGAGAAGGAGCCCAGGCTGGTGACACAGTCTGCGTGCCCCTCACTGCATTACTGGGGGCTGGGAGTGTCATCTGACGTCAATGGCCACGCCCTGCTCAGGTTCCTCCATAAATATCTCAAATCCCACAGACTTTGTCACATCTTACAAGCTATTCAGTGCACAGTAAGGTCCATAAAGACTTTACAGCACCAGGCCTTTTCATAACTAGTGGGAGTTATGGCCATGATTTACTATGGGATAAGAGCAGTCACTTTTGAGGTTATTTTCAGGAGGAGAAAACTACAGGGAAACACAATTTGTGGTTTTGGTTTTTTTTTTTAAATTGCCATTATTTTTCCATGTTTTCTAGGACAAATTTGTTAACAAGATTTTCTAGGAAATAAAGTCTGATGAAGCAATTGAGCTTCTGCCCTTGGTCACACATTGTTGTAAAACTTGCTTGGGAGATCTCCTGCATCTTCTGGGAAAATAAACCTTTCAAGGAAAGAATCAGGAAAAAGAGACTGTCTAAGAGAGTTCTATTTGATACAGCGTTTTTCCACTCTGACAACTAGAAATTTAGGTATTCTAGTATCGGAGACAAAGTGCTGGAAGTAAAAGAACTGTCAAAGTTTTGTTGCTAAAGCTGCACAATGTGACAGAAAACCATTTCTGAGATTCATATCCTTGCACCTCTTCCACCTGCAGGTTTTGACCGACTCTGGTTTTCATGACGATGGAATTTTTCCTCCCCACGATGGAAAGGAAGAAGCTCTTCCTCAGCCTCCTGCTCTGCTACAGCTTGCTCAGAGCTGCTGATTCCCATATGGTCACTGAGGAGAAGGCAGAATGCAACCTGTCCAGGAGCAGCAGAATGGATCTCTCAGATCTCCCACCCATCTCCATAGCAGGTGAGTAAAATCTGCCATTCGGTGCCAAATTAACAGGATTTGCAGAAAATGCAGTTGTTGGTTCCTATGGACTATTTGGATAACTCTGCAATGTCACACAATTGCCTTAGTGCAGAGCTGTTGTGGCTACAGCACCCAAGAATGACAATGTGACAACCCTCAGTTTAGAGGAAAAAAAGAATAATCATCAGGTGACTTATTTTAGTTTTACAGATTTTACTTCAGGTCCCATCGTACTGCAGGTCTTTTTGTATTTAGGTGTTCTTCTGCTAATATGGGCAGTAATCTTCCTTTGAAAATCTCATGCATATAAAAAATATGAACATAATGTGGGGTCCTTTTAAGTATCTGCTCTTGTGGTAGAGAAATCAACAGTATTAACAGCTATTAATGTCACCTCAGTTTATCTGGTCTTTAACCAGGAGAAGAAAAGAGCACTGCAAGGGAGAGCCAGGGGTTATTTATCCAAGACAGGACCAGCTCTATCCCTACTCTTACTCTGTCCTGTTAGGGAAGAACCTTGTTAGGGCAAAGCTTAGCTTTTTTCTTCACAAAATATTTTCCTTGTGTCTGCCCTAATTTACACAAACTTCTTTCAAGAATCAAGTTTTTGGAGCTAATTAGCTGCAGAACACCATTCATAACTCTGTCAAAACACTAATAATGTAAAAAATACTCTTGTTTAGCTCCTTTCTACAGGCTTTTAGAGCTTTTGCTTAAAGCAGTTTGGTTTCTTACCTTGTTTACTGTATTTTTTTCAGAGCTCTTACTCAGGTGACATTTTTTTAAGGAAAAACAATTGCCCTGCACTTGCATTTCTACAGAAATCTGAATGTTTGAATCCTGAGTTAACTTGGCCTTGTTTAACTGCAAGTTTAGTCAACCTTGTGCTGTTGTGCAGCCTCCCAAGCTGCACCATTGCATGGTCCTTGTGATCCCTGATACCTTCAGCATCACACTTCCAACATTTTTTTTACTCCAATTAAAATCAGAGATATAAAATACACTCACTTCAGTTGATTTCTCTGTCTTCTCACAAAAGTGAGCCCCTGCTTTAAACATGACAGAGATGCTGTGTCATGCCATGTGGAAGTGTCCAAGGCCAGGTTGGACAGGGCTTGGAGCAACCTGGGCTAGTGGAAGGTGTTCCACTCATGGCAGGGGGTGGAACAAAATGAGCTCTAAGGTCCCTTCCAGCCCAAAGCATTCTGGGATTCCATGAACTGAGTTTACTACAGAGATGGAACATCTCTCAGATACTCTAAGAATTACCTTCCTTTTTCAGAACAAAAAGGGGAGGTTGAAGTTATTTTCAGTACAGCTCGTTTTGAGGTACCAAACTCTTCCATGGCTCTGTGAGGATTCTCTGCTATTCCTTTGCCAACAGACATCCAGGATAGCAAAGATCCCCTAACACTGTCAGGCCCTTTTGCTCTGGGGGGTTCTGCAATGCCCCACAAAAGCCCTCATCCCTCTCTGCCCTGTTTGGTTGTCTGCAAAGAGGCACCTCCTCCCTCAGGAGCAGAGCATCCTGTACCCCCTCCATGGCACATCCCAGCTATTCTGCTTCCCCATTTTATACTCAACAGAGGGATGAAGCAATCAGCCAGGGAGTGAAGAGCAATCCCCAGCACACTGATAGTCCGAGTCTAAGCCAACACCACAATCTCCAGTTCACCTCTGCATTCGTTCCTCCCCTGCAAACAGTGTCCTTTCATACAACAGAGAGAACATTTGACACTGAAAATGCAGGAATAGTTCAAAAAAACAGATATCTGCATAACACTCACCTCTTCTATAGCCAAAGCAGTCCAAACAATCCTGTACAACCGGACTACAAAAAGTCAAATTAAGGTAGATTTAAATTACTTACATACATCTTGGTTACTGTCAGAAAGTTTCAAAGGACAGAATAACAAAGAACACTCAATATTCCAGCTGGAACTGGATCCAAATCACTAATCTAGTTAGTGCAATACCTTTATTAAGGCTTGCCCTCATTAAGTGACAATAACTTTATATGCTTGAAGTACAGGTTTCCCCCACACACACTATTTCTTAGAGATACATAAACCTAACTATAAAAATTCATAATTAATAAATGAAACGCCTCAAAGCAGCCCAAACTGTTTATTCCTCACTCTGTAACTCTGCAAATCCTAGCAATTAGTAAATATTCAGAAACATACTGATAGAGAACACTGAAATAGATGAGGAGCCACCATTTATCAGTGGGGATATGGACATTTTTTATCCCAATCATTTGTTACATACATACAGTGCTTATTACAAAACTCACACACAGAGCAAAGGTATCAAAAATATCATAACAGGTTGGGGAGCTGGGAAGTGTCTCACACTTTAACAGTCTTGCTGTGTTAGAGGCCAAGACAAGTCTTAGTCCTGGAATTTATATAGTTATAAATATATACATATAGTGATAAATACATATGATAATCCAAGTTACAGGCACATGAATGAAACACCTTTGAGAATAATGTTTTCTAAAACAAATGGTGGGTGGAGAAGGAACAAAGAACTGCAAATGAAAGGTGGCATCACTCAGATGAGGAGTTTATACCAAACCAGCAAAGAGTTTTTGCTTGTGAAAACCAGTGTACACTTCCTAATTCCTTCCGAAATTATGCATGTAACACCACCTTCTAACAGAAAAAATTACAGAATTCTAAAGATTTTTCCTGTTTTTGTTCACATGACTAATGTGTATGAGTACCCTCATCATTTAGAGAGGGACCTTTAATTTTATTTTTCCAAAATTGTTCCTTGTTTGCATCTACCAAACAAAGTGTAAAAATCCTCTCCTAAAATACAAACATCAGTGTTCTTCTGCTTTGTACAAGCAGCAGTGACAACAAGAGTTCAGACACTCTGTGCCTGAGGTGAACACCTTCACTGGAAAACACACAGGGATGAGGTGGCAATGCAGGTTATCTGCCTTCTCTCACCCAAAAATAGGATTATCTCAATGAAACACCACACTGTAAAATTGGTTTCATATTATGTTGTGCTATTCTCATTGAAGATTTAACTAGAAGATCCCAGAAAGTCAGCAGGAAAGAGGCAGAGAACAAGAAATCTTCCAAGGTAGGTGGTTGTTCAGAAAACTTTGTTGAATTAGAATGGTTTGTTACATGTAGAATTTCCCTCTGTGCATTCATTTGGAAGGCTTTCACTGCCATTCCCTGAGTTAAATAATTGACATACAGCTTGAAGCTCTAAATACTGTAAAACCACATGCAAAATAACAAAGGTGGAAAAAACTAGAAGCTGTGGCTGCCCCATCCCTGGAAGTGTCCAAGGCCAGGTTGGACGGGGCTTGGAGCAATCTGTGCTGGTGGAAGGTGTCCCTGCCCATGGCAGGGGTGGAACAAGAAGGGCTTTAAAGATCCCTTCTCATCCAAACTATTCCCTGAGTTACAAAGGTACACAGGGTACCTGTAGCTGGCAGGCTCCAGAGATCCCTCCCAGGTCCCAGGCATGTGCTGAGCAAAATTTCCCACCTTTCCCGGTCCCAGACGGAGGAGCAGCACTCCTTGGGAAGGCTGGGGGACACTTACCCGTGTGTGCAGTTAAGGTTTCTCATGGATGAAGGATCACTGGGCTCCAAAGGCAGTTTGGCAGCCCAGCCCTGTGAGGTGGAGCATTGCCAGGTCACCTCCCTGCTCTCTCAGCCCAGCAAAGTGGTACCAGCCCCCCAGACCAACTGGGAGGGTTCAGCCTTTCATTTAAAAAGTTTGGGGATCCAGGTACAACACCTTAATTAGTTTTATTGATAACTTCATCATCTTTGGATGTTTTTCTATACCTTTCTTCACTGTTTCCAGAGTTTTCCCTGCAGACCATTTTCCAGCACTCTGCCCAGTCACAGTCAAAACCCAGGGCTCACAAGGTTTATCATTTTGCTCTGAAGGTTGGTCTCCAGCCACCATTTCCCACGGTCCAGACCAACCACACCTCTGTGTTGCTAATCCAGGTCTCACTGCCAGCAGCCACCTCCTCACCTCAAGCCAGACCCTCCCTCTGTTCCCTCTCTTGACCCGTGTGACCTGTGCTCACTTCACTTTTCCACGAATCCCCACGTTTTTGTCTTCTAGAAAAATGCTGAACGCAAGACACCTCCGAAACCAAGGCCCCCACCAGCTGCCAACTGTGTGCCAACCTTCAAACCCTGCAAACCACACCTGAATTCCTGCTGTAACTACTGTGCTTTGTGCAAATGCCGAATTTTCCAGACAATCTGCCAGTGCCTAATGTTGAACCCCAAGTGCTAAGCCAAGCTGGGGACACGATGAGGCTCCTGTCTTTCATTAGTTTCTCAAGTGGGTATTTCAAATTGCCCTGTGTGTACGGCAAAATAGAGAGCTCTGAAGCCTGGATTTGCCCCTCTTAAAATTTAATGGACAGGTTTTTTATGGGGTTAATGGTATCACAAACAGGATGTTATTTCAAGGAGAAGACAACCAGGGAGATTGACAGTGATTAGGTATTTTTAGCAAAAGAGTTTGGTTTAGGATGAATTCTGGATTTTTGGTGCTTTGGGATTGTTCGGGTTTTTGGTGTTTTTTTTTTAAAGAGTCATAACCCTTTTCACATATTCAACAAAAATCAGGACAAGAATTTATGTAGGTTATTCTACCCGAAAATAAGGTAATTTTTCAATCATCCTCAGCTAAGCATCAGTCCATCCACCTTCAGGGTTTGTAGTCATTGCAGTAACCAGAAAACGTCCCAATGACTCATCTGTCAAACTCCAACTCTTGCTTTTCACCTCCTCTGTTCTGTATCTACAGGGTTCATCTCCCCTGGTCCCTTCCCTTCTTTTTTTCTTCTTCGGTACTTCCTTGATTTCAGCATTTTCCCTTTGTCCCACTGCTATTCCCAGTCACCCCAGGAGCCACGTTCACTCCAGGTTAAACCCCTCTCTCCTGTGTTCTCTCCACCTGCCTCCACAGGGTCCCTGCCAATGCTCTCCAGATTTCACAGTCACAGATTTTCTAACCATGAATTTTGAATGCAATTCATGAATTTTCTAATCCTCTGTGCGGGTCTACTTGAGAGGAAATTCCTTTATTGATTTATTTCTACAAAAGTCTTCCAGGAAGGCCAAGATGATACAGACAACACTCCAAAGGCACTCAAGCCTCATGAACTCTTTTTTCTCATAATAATCAATCTGAAGCCCAGAACTCAAAACACAGGTCAGGTGCTGACAGAAATTTTTGTTCAGTCTAAAGATATAAAGATGACAGATTAATCTGAGAGCCCTAATGATGACAGGATGCCATTGTGTTCCTTATCTTTTATAAAATACATCTGTTGACACATGCCATGCAAGCTTGAATTCTTGTACATTTACATAGGTATGTTTTTTAATCATATATCTTGGCTCAGGAATCTGTAAGCCACTCAGATATGATAAAAAGGGAATGAGAAGGAAGACTGACACATTACAGTGGACTTGGGAATTTGGACCCTTCCTTTACTAGGTAAAGATTTAGGTTCCCTTCAAGTTGTTGACAGTGTCATTTTCATACCAGAAAGTCCAGCTGGTCAGAAAAACTGTATTTTACCTGGGTCGAGGGGATCAGGAGGAGAGGGAAGGGAAGGAGAGAGAGCCAGAAACCAAACAAACAACTGCTCTCTAGAGAGCAGCTCCCACTCCAGCTTTGCAGAAGCACAGGATGGCTGAGGAGAGCAGGAACTCTGGAAGTCCTCTGGTCCAAGCAGGGCCTCCTAGACCTGTTTGCCCTGGATTGTGTCCAGGTAGCTTTGGAAGACTCCATCACCTCCCTGGACAACCTGTCCCGGTGCTGGGTCACCCTCACCATTAAAAACAGAAAAAAAGCTTCCTGATGTTTGACTCTCGCCAGCGTGTCCATGTCTCCCTGGTGCTGGGGAGGCCCAACCTGGACACAGCACTCCAGGGAAAACCAGCCCAGTGCTGACCAGAGGGAAGGGATTCTCTCCTTGACCTGCTGGTGACAGTCCTTCCAACACAGCCCAGGACACAACTTACCTTCTGTCCTGCAAGGGCACACAGACTCATGTCCAACTTTGTGCTCTCCAGGCCCCCCCAGGGCCTTTCCTGCTGAACTGTCTCCCAACTGGGTATCCCCCAGCACATCCTGGTGCCAGGGGCTGTTCCTTCCCAGGGTAGGACTTTGTGCTTCTCCTTGTTGACCAGCAAGAGGTTCAGACTGTTTTTGCAGCCTGGCTCAGTCCCTCTGGACTTACCAGCCCCTGCTCCCGGGCTGGTGTCACCAGAAAACCTGCCAAGAACACCCTCTGCCCCATCATCCAGAGGTGTAGCACAGCCTGGGACTGTCACCAAGGGATGTGGGAAGTGCCTAGATCCACCTGAGGAGCCATGGACACGGCAGCAGACCCAGCCAAGGACAGGAGGTGCAGTGAAGGAAAAGAAAAGACCCAGGCAGACCACTGAGAGGATTTGGTTTTCAACACATATGCATACACTTTTTAATATAGCATTTACCTACAGTGCATTTTAAAATTTGATTTATTAATAAGCCTTCTTTGCAACTGGAATTTATTAGAAAGAGGTTATGCTTTCTTTGCTGTTCATCTATCACACCAAAGAATATATATAATATATATTATATATAATATATATAACCAAGTACTCTGGATTTAGTAGCCTTAGTGACTTGACCTTTCTGGGTAAGATCATGTTGCATGAGGTGTTGAGAGGATATAGAAATCAATAAAATATGTGCACCAAATGTTTGTTTCAATGTTTTTAGTTTGAACAGCTATTATTGCTGAGCAAGAGTTCCCCCAGGGACCCACCTGGAAGGTCACCAGCACACAGACGATAAAACATGCACATGACAAAAATGGAGTGTTAAATTTTTTAGCTGTCAGATACCAAAATACCTCCACTGAAAATTTGCTGGAATTCAAGTGTAGAGACAGCCCCAGTAATGCTCCATGACAGAATCATTGAGCTCCTAGAGACTAATGGGAATTTTACCCTAGTTAGAGGTTAGGAGGATTAAGCACAAATAAATCACTATTAGCTTTTCTGAATATTGCCTGTCTTGTGCAAATTTAAAACAGATACTATATTTTTCCCATCCAGAGGCCTGGCTTGATTGCTTATTGTCACACTCAAAGCCCATAAAACCCAAGTTTATCCTGGTTGATAAAAAAAATGGTAGAATTAACATCTTAACGACTGTACCAAACTAATTTTAAACATAGTTTTCTGAGCTAATTATTGAAACGGCCTGGGAGACCCCAAAAGGAAACCAAACAACTCCCCACATCAGCCTTTAGGAACTTCTCACAGAAGGAAAGATTTGATGGAAGGTAAAATGATTTTTCCCAAATTCTCTAGATGAGTCAGCAGCATCTGTGACGTTGCTTTAGCTGAGGGTGATGAAAGACCAGATGAGATCCCTCTGAGATGAGTACAGTGCTAACCTAATTATAGGAAAACCAGATGGATATTTGTATATCCAAACTGAGGAGCCAAGGAAGAAGTTGCATGTGCCATGCCCAAAGCTGGCTCTGTGGGAGCTCCATTTTACAGAGCAAAAACTACATCATCTCAGTCCTCCAGCAGATCTCTCAGAGGACACACTCTTCAGGAGGTACTGCAGCCTTGAGGTCACTCCCTGAGTGGGTGTAGACATTAAATGCCACTCAAGGACAAAGCAAAAAAGCATTAAATCATAACATTTTCCAACAGAGTACTTCAAGATTAATTAGACCATTCTATGGCCAGAAGTGACTCTATAAACACATTAAATAGGCCAATTCAGCACTTGTCCACATCCAGTGTCCTATTTAACACATATATGACTTAAATTGAGTTCACAGAATCACAGAACATGCTGAGTTGGACTCACAAGGATCATCCAGTCCAACTCCTGGCCCTGCACAGACCCATCCCCAAGAGTCACCCCCTGTGTCCCAGACTATCATCCAAACCCTCCTGGAGCTCTGGCAGCCTTGGGGCTGTGCCCACTGCCCTGGGGAGCCTGGTCAGTGCCAACCACCCTCTGGGGGAAGAACCTTTCGCTGAGATCCAACCTGACCCTGCCCTGGCACAGCTCCAGCCATTCCCTGGGTGCTGTCCCTGGTCCCCCCAGAGCAGAGCTCAGTCCCTGCCCCTGCCCAGGCAGTTGGAACTGCAGTGAGGTCTCCCCTCAGTCCCTTCTCCAGCTGAACACACCAAGTGCCCTGTGTCCTCACACGGCTTCAAATCAAGGCCCTTCCCATTTCCCTGTCCCTCCTTTGGACACTCTCTGATGGTTGAACATCTTCCTTACATTGTGTCCCCCCAAACTGCCCCAATATTCAAGGTGAGGCCACCCCAGGGCAGAGCAGAGTGGGACAATCCCCTCCCTGACGCCCCCAGGACAGGGTTGGCCCTCTTGGCTGCCAGGGCACTGCTCACTCACAGCCAAGTGGCCACCGACCAGGACCCCCAGGGCCCTTTCCCGGCACTGCTTTCCAGCCTCTCATTCCCCACTCTGTCTGTACATCCGGGGTTGCCCCATCCCAGTGGCAGAATCCAGCACTTGCCCTTGTTGAACTTCCCATGGTTGGTGATTCCCAGCCCTTGGATCTGTCCAGGTCTCTCTGCAGGCCCTCCCTGCCCTCAAGGGACTCAACAGCCCCTCCCAGTTTTGGGTCATCTGCAAACTTGCTCAGTGTCCCTTCCAGTGCTGTGTCCAAGTCATTGATGGAGATGTTGGAGAGCACAGGGCCCAGATGGAGCCCTGGGGAGCCCCAGTAGTGACAGGTGCCAGCCTGATGTCACCCCAGTCACTGTCACCCTCTGTGCCCGACCCCTGAGCCAATTGCTCAGCCGATGTACTCAGGCCTGAAAAAGAAAATAATTAACAAGGAACTCCCTCAACAAACCCAGGAACAATTCACATTTTTTTCTCTCTGCTGCGGAGCTCTGACCTGCTGTCCCCCCAGACAGTCCTCTCCTCACTGTGATCTCCAACACTCTGAGGGAAACATATGGGATGGGCCAGCTGGGACCACTACACTGCAAAATCCCAGTTACTCCTGCAATACCTGGGACAGATTTGCCACAGACACTTTATTTCCAAAACCAAGAGTATACAGCAATTAGCTCCTCATTCCCAAAAAGAAACATAATCTTCCATTTCTGTAGTACATTTGATAGTTGAAAAGAAATAATTGCTTCCTGTGCTAGATGCAAACCACCTGAAGAACCACATCCTTTTCTGACTTTGGGGATGAGAAATTCCCAAGTCACTTTTGACAAGCACCCAACCAAAGGCAATGACTGAAGTCCCCCAGTCTGCTGTAGACTGCACTTTCATACATGTTCATACAGTTTTGAGCTAAGCAGTATAAAAATACAACTGAGGGCATTGCAGGTGGGCACACACACAGGTAGTGCTGAATCTTGGCACTCCATGAACAGTTCTTTCCTCTATTTGTACAACCTCCACTGTTCCGGCTTTTGGTTTGGCAGTATCCAGGTATTTTCCAATGGCATCAGCAGCTTCTGCCACAGCACAAAGCATAGGAACACACACACAACAGACCTGCAACATGTTGCTCACTCTTAGAATCCCAGAATGGTTTGGTTTGGAAGGGACCTTAAAGATCATCCAATTCCACCCCCCACCATGGGTAGGGACACCTTCCACTATCCCAGGTTGCTCCAAACTCTGTCCAGCCTGGTCTTGGACACTTCCAGGAATGGGGCAATCTATATCATTGTTTCACCACCCTCAGCACAAAAGCAAAAATCCTCCTTATATCTATTCTAAATCTACAAATTCTTTCAGTTTACAACCACCACCCTTTCTCCTACCACAACAGGCCCTGCTAAAAAGTCTGATCCCATCTTTCTTACAGACCCCCTTCACGTACTGAAAGGCCACAACAGGGTCTCCCTGGAGCCTTCTCTTTTCCAGGTTGAGCACCCCCAGCTCTCCCAGCTCACCTTCGTGGCCTCCTCTGACTCTCTCCAGCAGCTCCATGTCCTTGCTGTGCTGGACACCCCAGGGCTGGAGGCAGCTCTGCAGGGGGGGGTCTCATCCAAGGGGCAGAATTCCCCCTCCCCTGCTGCCCACGCTGGGGGATCAGCCCAGGGCACGGGGCCTTTCTGAGTCCCAGCACACGTGGCCACTCACAATAGCAGCTCTTAAACCTGTAAAACAGAGAAGTTTAACAGTCAGAGTGAATTTGGTGGAATTTCCTTCCCCTTCACCAGCAAATTACCCTGATCAGGGGACCAAGACACCCAGATGTCAGTCTGGCACGATGGGCTAGTTTAGGTTTTTCTGGTCTCCCAGAATCAACAGTTATTTTCTGCCTCTTGCACAGTGACACTGGAGGGGGTTGGAAGAGGGAAAGGAAATTTTGCCCCCTTACCAACTGCTTTTCACAAAAGGCCCAGTGCCACCTCAGCCACATCAGGAACACCCATGCAAGGCTGGCAGATGTGACATGGGAGCTGTGGGAGACCATCCCAGCTGGAGTAGCAGCACAAGGCCAGAGACACACAGGGCTGCCCCTCAGAAATTTGTGGTGCCTGCAGAGCACTTGCTGAGGAAATACAAAGATTTTATTGGAAGACCTCTCGGATGGCCAACACATGGCTAAGGTCCTCTCCCAGAAGGAAAAGAAGGCTTTAGTTATTTCTGCAAGATTTTTTTCAGTGAAATGAGAAACTATACAGTTGCTGCATGGCATATGTACACATCTTTCTGCCCAGGAAATCCTTTGAGATGAAATCCTGCCTGAAGTATGGGAGCCCTAAAATGGCTCTATTAGTGTCACAACCCAATTCACATGTGGCTTTCATTCAACACACATAAAGGCAGGAAAAGGCTAAAATACCTAGTGATCAGGTCCTTCTGCATCAGTGGAAATCCTCTGTTGACTTTAATATACTTTAATAACACCTTCGTCACTCACTCTCCACATTTTAGCTAATTCAGCAGATTTACCTAATAACAGTGGTTTTGTGGTACCCTGGCTATTTTGGGCAGTTTCCTCAGCTAAAATGTCATTTGTGATCTCATGTGGGCATATGTACAGCTCCCTCAAATAGAGGAACAAGAGCATTATAGGACTTATAACAGTAACAGTCAGAAATCAGCCATGAGAATGTACAGTCTCACTCTTTCTTGTCTTCCATAAAAAAAAAGGTGGTGTTTAAATACATGTATATAAAAATAAAAACTAATTCACCCCATGGTGAAAATCTTAAAAGTCTTCAAGAATGGAAATGGGAGCAAATGCATTTAAAGTAATTCAACAGCCAGGATCCCTCTCTCTGAAAAGGCCTCAGAAGTATCTGACAGAGCCAGAGCACTTTAAACTAGAAAGTTTCAGTATTTAAAAATCTCCTTGCTACAGAGCTATGATTCAATTCATACCAGTTTCTCCATTTGGGAAGCAAATATTTGGAGCACTAAAGGACTGTTACTGTACAGTAAAATGGATCCTTGTGATTGCCTAGATGAAGATTGCCTAGGATGTTTTTATCCTTGTCCTAAATGTGGTTGCAGTAAGTGTGGAGCAGAATGCTGCTGTAACTTTGAATGGCTCTACAAAATTTCCCTGCATTCCAACCGCCAACTATATCTCAAATTACTGGTATACAAAACCAGTAATTAATATTAACAAACTATAACAATAATTTATTTATGCCTTTTTAAGTTTATCAACTTTTAATTTTATAAGTAAAAGGAAGCTATTGGCATGAAAATGTACTACCTACTAACAAAGAGGGGGGAATAGAGTGCCTTATAAAAGAAGACAAAGTTAATTAATATCTTATTAACACTTTTTAAAATTTGTTGAATTTTTATATTTTTGACAATTTTCTGAGTTTTTACAACAATTATTTTCTTAAAGTCTAAAAATTGACTTAACATAAAGAAGTACATATTGTTTTAGAAATGGGGGAATATATAATTTATCTTTAAATCATAAAAAATGGTTATATACTTTCAAATTTTAAGTTGAATATGAAAAAACTCTAAAGTATGTTTGTGCAAATGAAGGAGGCCTCCGTGAGAGTTGTGTGTGAATGTGTGTATGTGTGAGAATTTAAAATTCTATGACAACCAATGAGCAGACCAGAGGCTTTGCTTCCCTGCATTCCCCTCAACTTACTCATTCAACATCCTCTGAGATCTTTCTTCCAAGCCAAGAGTTTGGGCAGAGAAGTTGCTCTTTATCTACAAAATGGCACCTCAGCAGCAGGTCAGACCCCCAAAAAGAGTCAAAAGGAGTTGGTAACCAGTTTTTGGTGTTAATAACACACACACAGGAAAGAAGTTTTGGAAGGGAAGAAGAACAGACCCACCAAATGTTTGTTCTGAGTGGAAATAAGTTAATAATGCAAAGCAGATACCAACAATAAGCCCTGGCTTAAACCAAAATCTGGGTGTCAGCCCCATTACTGAGCATTTCAGGTGCTCCCAACATCTGCAGTGCTGTTCAGTTTACTGCTCCAGTGCTGCTGCTCCCCAAGGAAAAGGAGCACACACCTCTGACTGTGGCCCATTTAATATTTGCTTAAGGAAATGATTTTCCAGTCAATCAAACCAAAGCCAGAGTACTACAGAAAAGTACCAGGCTTGCTGAGAAGTGTCTCTGGGCTCTACAGATGGAACAAGAAGTAAAAACTTCACTGTAGATTTTCTCAATCTCCTAAAGAATTTAATTTCTGCCATGGAATTTCAGGGAATTAGACAAGCAGTGGGGATGTTAGTCCCCATCCAGTACAAAGGATGCTGCAGAACATTAAACCATTTTGTTTTCCTCCTATTCACTTCTGGAAGTGTTTGTTCACAGGGCTTTTTTTCTTCTTCTTCTTCCAGTCTTTTGTTTGGTTTTGCTTTCCCTAAGCTGGTGTGCAAAACACAGGCCTGAAGGATTAGTGACTTTAAAAAAGAAGAAAAATAACTGTAATTGATGCTCCTTACAATTGTGCAAAGCTGTCCAGTGGCAAACAATGCTACTGCAAACACTGCTGAGGCTTCACAGGGCACATTCACTACAATGGATTTGTCTTAAGAAAAAGGTCCACAGGCTACAAACCACAATTAGCTTCTGAGAAACTTCGTATCATCTGCAAGCAGAACCACTGCAATGAAAACAAGCTCAGTCATGAATCACAGAGTCACCAGTGCAACATCCATTTATCCATCCTTTGTTCTCTGCTGCAGTGATCCCCAATTCCTCAGGCAGCCTCTATGCCCCCATCAATCTCCATTTCCCAGAACATCCAGTTCTGCAAAAAAAAAAAAAAAATAAAGAGCAGGGCCTAGGAAAAATGTATTGCAAACTTAAAAATCAGGGAGCCTGGCATTTCTGGTTACATGGAGAAATATAGAGCTTGTGTTCTCTTATCACTTCTGACCCAACAGTGGAGGGAAAACAGGGGCAGGAGGTGCCACATTTTACAAGAGTATTTCCACTGGTAACAAGACAGCATTAACAGAAAATTAATCTGAAAGGCTTTTAAGGCAATATGTGACTACTTTTGGCCAAATCAGAGCTGTCTGAAGACGAGGAGGACAATCCTCCATCAGTAATTCCGTTTCTCACCAGGTTCCATTATTTTGCAGGGACACCAAGGTGATGGTGCTCATGACCACCCCAGGAGAGCCCAACTGCACCGAAGGCAGTGGTTTGCTGCTGGACTTGAAGGCATTAAAAAACAAACTGAAATTGGACATAGTATTAAATTAAAATTTTTTCCCAGCGTGGCAACCAGGTCTGATGTAGCACTTTACTCCTGAGGACATTTCCTGATCGAGTAGAAGAGAATAGTAGAAAAAGCCCTGCGAAATCAAAAGCCAGGAATGGCTAAATTTGAGGAACAGCTGTTAACTAGGGTGGACTTAGACATTTCCCAGTTCTCAGCCAGTGGTTGCTGATCCATAAGGGATAAGGGGGTGGGGGGAAGCTGCAAATCTGAGTTAATTCCTCTAGTATGAACAGCACGTCTGCACATCCCTCTGACACTCTGTACACACCTTTCCACCCTGTACCTCCTCTGTGCACAGATGGAAATCTCACTTCTTGCACTTTTGCCCCTCAAAAGGAGCCTGCAAGCAAGACAGGAGGAAGAGGCTGCTGAGCTGAAAGGCAGAGCTGCTTTAGGACTCTGTACCTTTGCTCAGCCTGGTTGGGGGCAGGAGCCCAAGGGCCCCTTGCTGCTCTGGGACAGCCTCTCACTGCAGCTTCCACAGGGGACACCAGAGCATTGTACTGTGCATCCCCCTGCTCACCTCTACACCAGACCTGCTGAGTGTCTCAAATTTGAGTAGGAACCTTGCATTTGTTCCCACTTCCCACTCTCATCCCTCCCTGTGCACAGGTCTCTGTTTGCAGCGACCCCTCTGACCCTCTCTGGGATCCCCCGTGCCAGATCTGGGGAGCCAGCAGCTCCTCTCCCCCTGGCACTGTGGTATCTGCCCTGCAGAGTCCCAGGAGTGAGAGAAGCTGGAGTC
The DNA here is from genome assembly GCF_003945725.1 of Corapipo altera. Taxonomy (NCBI): domain Eukaryota; kingdom Metazoa; phylum Chordata; class Aves; order Passeriformes; family Pipridae; genus Corapipo; species Corapipo altera. Next base: position 575,300 of record NW_020884960.1, read on the forward strand.
TGTCCCTGTCCCATGACTCACCAGCCAGTTGGGGGATGCCAGATGAGCCCCTGTGGGGGGTTTGGGGCACAGCCTCGATACCTACAGACAGCAGGCTCTCCTCACTGCTATTCTTCATTCCTTCATTCAGACCATTGCAGAGTAACCGCAATGGGTCTGACCATCTGTATTTGGGGAATCTGGATGCTTGACCTCAGGCTAGACTGAGCACTGAATTAATTGCATGTGGATTGAAAACAAACAAGGAGAAAAGAACTAAAAAATGAGTGTGAATGATTTAATGAAACTGTAAATGACATCAGATGTGCTCTTGCCCATAAAGGGCAAGCAAGCAACAAGGCTGAGTGATCTCATAGTGCCATTTAGGTTGGAAAAGACCTTTATGATCGTTGATTCCAACCATTCCCTCAGCACATCCAAGTTCACCACTAACCCATGTCCCCAAGTGCCACATCCCCTCCAGGGATGGGGAATCCACCACTGCCATGGGCAACCTGAGCCACTGCTTGACCACTCTTTCACTGAAAGACATTTTCCCCAATATCCAACCTAAACCTCCCCGGGTACAACTTGGACCCATTTCCTCTCCTCCTGTTCCTTGTTCCCTGGGAGCAGAGCCCGAACCTCCCTGGCTCCCCCCTCCTGTCAGGGGGTTGCAGAGCCAGAAGGTCCCCCCTGAGCCTCCTTTTCTCCAGGCTGAGCCCCCCCAGCTCCCTCAGCTGCTCCTGCTGCTCCAGCCCCTTCCCCAGCTCCATTCCCTTCCCTGCACACGCTCCAGCCCCTCAATGCCTTTCTTGTCATGGCAGGCCCAGAACTGACCCCAAGATTTGAGGTGGAGTCTCACCAGTGCCCAGCACTGGGGGACAATCCCTGCCCTGGTCCTGCTGGACACACTGTTTTTGATACAATCCAGGTGCTTTTGGCCTTCTTGCCCAGCTGGGGACACTTTTCCTTTAATGTGGATTGGACACCTATTAAGAAATAAGCAGGGAGTCCCAATGTGAAACAGCAATATGCATTTTTTACAGAAAATCAACTGCTACACCAAAGGTCACATTTCAAAGTCTTCCACTCATTCTGGAAAGCTTCTGAAACAGAAGAGAAATCTGCACATTTTTCTGTAAAGGTTATTCAAAATTTCCCTTGAGTACAAACTGAAGCAACACATGAGTTTGGCCAAAGTATCATAGTGAGAACTAAGATGACCCCGTTTAGGCTGAAGGCTGATAAGCTGGACCTAAAGAATGGGAAATGCACAAAAAGGGCTGAACAAAAATATTCAACATGGTCCTGCATTACCTCTGCCAACTGCCAAGCCACACTGTTGCCAGGTACTGGGCACAGCACTGCTGCTGCCACCACCAAACCACAACTGCACCTCAGGGAGCCAGAGGGAGGAGCAGAAACTCTGCCAGTGGTTTTATTGGGGTTTGTCTCTGATCTAGTGTTCTTCAACAACAACAAAAAATAAATACATGATCTCACCAAATACATTCTAAACATGATTTCTGCACTTTTATCAATTCAAACCATCAAAATCCCACGTTTTTAACTTGTTCCCACTACTGCACTTTCAGCAGCAAATCAGCTTTTCATTGGTTTGCTCAAAGAAAATGCTGTGCTAGTAAGTCACCGGGCAGGTCTTGTTGTCACAGTGGTGCTTTAGTGCCCTGGCCCAGGGCCTTGCAAAGCAGATGGGATGGCTCAGACCTGGTCACACTGCTGGTGTCTGGACACTCCCCTGACTTGTCTATGGAATGATGATTTCAGGCTTAAAGCCTCTGGAGGGAGCTAAACTCCAGACGTAGTTTTGCACCCAGGATGTCTCACTGGACATATCTTCTGAAGCTCAGCAGTGTGATGTTCACCAAACTTCCCAAGAGCTCCAATAAGGAGGAAACACAGGACCTCAAGTTTTTATGAGAAGAGCCAAACGTGTACATATATATAGACATACAGATTTCTCTACATGTTAAACAAGTGAATCCTGTAATGAACAATCATGGAAAAAGAAGGTCCTGACCCACTCCAAAACAACAAAGCATCACTAACACAGAACCACTGGTTGCCAGGCCCCACCTTAAACCACTCCTGCCAGATCTTCCAAAAAACCCCCACATTTCAGCCAAAAAGGCACACTGCTTTCCTAACACACTGTACCTTATCTCCCAAAGGAATATATATTTTAGATCAATTCAGGGTGCCAGCCAGCCCTTCCATCTTCAAATTCTGAGAGACTGCAGTTCTTTGAGAATGAGGTGAAAACCTTCTGGCTCCAGTATCAGAGGACTGACCAGCTGAGGTGGCTCTGTGGGCAGCTGACAAAGCCCCCCTGACCAGAATAGGGAGTAGCTGAAAAGGCAGGAGTAACTATGACTCTCTCAGTAGTAAGAGGGCTCTACGTTACTGACTGGGCGTAAGTTGCAGAGGTCGCACCTCCACGTGGTCCCGCCGGATGCCCGTAAAGGGTAACAAAGTCGACCTCTGCCCCAGGTTGGAGGGCTGGCGTTAGTCTCCCTCTGCCTGTCGCTGGCCTCACCACCCAGTGGCAGTATAAAAACCGGTGAAACCCATTTTTTGGTGACAGCTTGCTGTTGCCCAGCCCCTGCCCACGGGGTAGTCAGTTGGGCAAGGCCGGCAGTTATACTTGAGGGGGTGTGCTGTCGGCTTCTTTTTCCCTCTACTGGACGGCGTAAGCCCTATCGCGCGAGCTGACCGACCGCACGATAGTACCAGGTCAAAGGTGGTCTGCAAAGACCACGACCGCCTCCGGATGTGGTAGGCACACCATGCCGATCGGGGGCGTCCCCGAATTTGGTAGGGGTGTGGCTCCCTCCGGGCCCTGACCCACGGGGTGGTTAGCTGGGTAAAAGTCGGCAGACACTTCGGGGGGTAGCCCTGCCTGACTTACGTGACTCCTCTACCGGCGGGTACCGCCTGATAACAGCGGCCGGGGGCATGTCTTGGGTTGTCCTCTGCATCTGCTGCAGGTCGAGGCTACTTGGTTTCAACCCAGGCCGTCTGGATCTTGTGGAGAAGTATGGCAATTCCAGATTCATGTCTCTGGTACTGGCAGTACCCAAGACACAGTGGGAACTCGTAATGATTATAACAACTCATGGCGCGGTCACGGGTGGAAGGCGTATCGGTGGACGGGCCACCGTCACTTAACCCAGAAAAGGGACACACACCGTGTGTGTTCGTATAAATAGCTGGAAAAACCTCTTGATAGCAACCCTGGCAGACTTCACCTCTGGAAGGTGAAGCATCTGTTGCAAGGGCTGTGGGTTTGTGCTCAAACAATCCAGGAGAGTTATGGAGACCATCAAGGCCCATTTCTTGACACAGATGGTCAACCAGCCAACTAAGGGAGCTGCTCCACGAGATCTGTCACTCAAAAAACCCCCAACAAAACAGATGAAAGATAAAAAGGGCAAGGCAGCCTTTCCCTCAAAGGCTGCAGTGTAAGGTCCTTGACTGCCCATGCAAACTTTATCCAGAGGTGTAGAAAGAAAAGGGGAGCCAGAAGGTGAAGAGCAGGGATCCCTCTCCCTGTTTGGCACTTTAAAGACACCTCCATCCAGCTCTGGCTCCTCAATATGACAACACTGACATACTGGAGACATCCACCTGGAGACAGAGACCCCCAGCAGGGCAGTGAGGCATGGGACACACACAGAGACCAAGATGGGGATTAGTCAACCTGGAGAAGGTGGAGAGGGATTTAAAGCTGCCTATGAATCCCTAATGCAAGCGTGGAGTGAAGATGGAGCTAGTCCATTCCCAGAGGTGCAGATGAGAACCAGCCCAGGCAGCACAAAGGAAATTCCATTTAAATGTAGAGAAAAGTATTTTCACCTAGAGGGTGCTCACATATCAGGAGAGAAGCCCAAGGTGATGTGAGCTCTGTCCTCAGACTAACTCTCCTGGGCAAGCTCATATCCAATCTGATCTAACTGGCCCTGGTAGGACAGTGATGAACCAGACCTCCAGGTGGCCCTTCCTAAATAAATTTTAGGAAGCCATGATCCAGCAGCAGAATTACAAGCCTGTACTACAGCACAGATGTTCAGCTGAGAAAGGGGTTGAGAAAGCCCAGGTGGAGGAAACTAATGAAGAATAAGGACAACACCAAGTCTTTATTTTTCTACTGCATTTGTTCTACTACAGTGACACTTTCCATCATTATTCTGTGTCACATGCACAAGGGGCCCATCAGCTACATTTGGATTGTACTGCATCTGTGTGTCTGTGTGGAACTCACTGTGTAGATGTAACTTGAGAGGATAATCCCCACTACTGATTATGGAATCATTTATGGTGGCTCTGTGGGACCCAAATTCAGTAGAATTGGTGCTTTTTAGAGGTCAGTGCAAACCAAAGCAATGAAAAAAGCTGCATACTGAGCAACACCTTGTTTGTTCATCCCTTTTTCCTCCTCCCAACAGTTCACACTCTACACCACATTTCACTTGCTCCCTGACATCGTACCTGGGGCTCGGGCACCAGTCTGAGAACTTCAAACATTTTGTAACTTCATTCCAAACCTTTCATCTTCTTACATCCAGAAACAGAGGTGGCCTACAGTACAATGTTGACTGAAGAGGACAGTGACAAGAAAGGACTTCCATGACATATATGGAGATAAATCTGTGTGGGCAGAGGGGAAGAGCAACTTTCCTGCAAGATTCAGCCCTGCAAACATTTCAATAGCTTGAGGAGCAGCTTTTCCCAGCTCCAGTACAAGATGCACAGCATTGGTTTTTGCCTTGAGGACACCCCAGGGGGAGACATTAAACATTTTCAGCAGTTAAAGGATCACACAAAGGTGAACAAACCCATGGCAAACCCCAAAGCATCTCACTGTACAAAACAAGTCAGGCCACAGTCAGATCTTTAATAAAAGCACTTTGAGTCAGTGACAAACATGATTCAGCAGACATGACAACTCAGAAAAGTCATGTTGGCGGGAGCAGTGTGCTGCTGGCGTTTGCAGAGGATCCAACAAGGGCCCTAAACCAAATCATCCCCTCAGAGGCTTCTCAGCCCTTCACCACACACCAGAAGGTTGCTAAAAAAGTCTCTCTTGCCTCACCCTCCTCAAGGTTAGTATGGAAGAAGCACAGAAGGGTCTTTGTTCTGACCAAAACGGAGAGAGTAAATTAACCCAGAAGAAAACTCCAGCTCTAATCTCTGAGTAGGAGGTTAAGTTGATTTTATAGGAGGGAGACCAAACAACCAGTTTCACAATAAACACTTCAGTTAGGGCAGTTGTGGAGAGGGGTCTGACACCGCCAGTCTCCCAACAGGATCCATCTGACTGCAGCAGGGCAGAGAGCACCAGCCTGCAGGAACCATTCCCCACGGCAGTGGTGAGTCTGTTCAAAGCTGCCAGCCACCCGTATGACCAGACAGCACATTTCCATTTAGCCATCTTCCGTCCTGCTCCCCTTACTGGGACCTCAGAAGCCAATAAAAGGTGCATAGGACCCTAAGTGACCAATTCTACTTGCAGGAGTCAGTGATCCTCCTCCACTACCAAGGTCCTGGAGCTCCCTTGGCAAGGGGTTGTGCAGCACTGAGAGGAGAATGGCAAAGGGCTTGTCCTCAGATGCCCAGCACACACGAGAGCTTTGGAAGGTTGTATCCCTGCACTTTGGTCTTTGGGTAGTGCCACCTGCTCAGTATCTGTAGTGGTCTGGTTTGAAGGGCCCGTCCCTCGACAAGCCCAGGTATTTGGCCTGTTTGTCACTCAGCTTCGTCAGCTTCACACTCAGCTTGTCCAGGTGAGCAGCAGCCACAGCTTCATCCAGCTGCAAAACAACACACAGGGACAAGAACATCAGTGGAACACAGTCCTATTAGTCCAGAAACTCATGGGTCAACAGTGAGAAATGAGTCTGTGGAAACAACAGCAGCTCTAATGGGGACTCAACAACACAGCTGTTCTCCTGCCAACATCCCTGCTCTGAGCACAGAACTGCATCCACATGCAAGAGCCCTGTGCTTTAGAGGGAAATCAAATTAAGCTTAAGTGAGACACAAAACTTTATATAATCATGCCCATTTCAATCTCACACATTCACATCCATCCAACAAGCAAAGAACAGAGATCCAACTATTTAGAGACAAGAATATGCAATTTGGTAGAATAATAAAGGCCCAGTTGTGTGTCCTCTACAAAGACACATGGACGTATCATCATGGACTATCATCTTACAAAAGTATTAATAATACTGGGAAAAAATGCATTTCCTTTCCAAATATACCACCTTAGGGGCACATGTATTAGAAATCCATTCCAGAATTACTAATTCAGCAATACTTGTATCTGTTGGCATTGTCTTCATGAAGAATAAAGCCAAGGTGGCCTGAAGGACACAGGGTTAGAAATGTTGATGAAATTTCTTTATCCCAGGTGTCTGGTAGATGTGCAAACTCAAGAGATTGAAAAATGGGTACAGTTAGAAGACAGGTAAGTGCTCCAGGAGTAGAAGAGTCAGAAAAACTAGGATGGCAAAGGAGCTGCTGTGTCAGAGGGGGATGTACAGACACAGAGGATCTTCAAAGGTACAAAGGACAGCACAAGTAGGGATGAAGTGCTGCTGAGTTACAACAGGAGGACAAGCTGGATCATTTGTAATTCCTGCAAAACACAATCAGTGCTAAGGAAACAGATGAAAGTTTAAATCCCAGCAGCATGGAAGAGGTTGGTGGTATTTCCCCCATACCAGTTAAATAGATGTGAAAGATGGCAACGTATCTGAAGGGCAGTAAATCAACAAAGCAATCAAGGGCCAAACCTTTAGCTTGTGGGAACCAGCATGGCCTAAATGATTCAATAACTAGTCCTAGGGACTGTGGTAACAAGCCACTACTCTGAAGTAATCCCACTGCAGTGAACCAGGTAAAAAGCTGCATCTGCTCAGAGTACAGTTCACTGCAGCTCAACCTGCTCCTCACGGGAAATGTGGAACTGCCAGAACTGTTGAGAACCAGCACAGCCAAAGGGGGGCAAGACAAAATCAGAAATGTAAGATGTAGTGGTTGAAGAATGTGGAAGGGAACCATCATGAAATCCACCAACCACCACTTAAGATTTGGGAAAACCATGAAAGAAAGAATAGCTAACTGGAAGGACTGTGTTTAGAAGGGAAGTAACTATTTAGCTTAGCAGATCCTGCCAGAATGCCACGAAAAAAGAAGTAGCATTAAAAATTGGGTCTGATTGAGTAGACTGATTTATGAAGCTCTCATAGGTATATTTCTAGCAAGTTTAAGACAGTTTACACCCACTTGAAAAGGAACTGAGTTGCTGACAATTCCCAGATAAGGTTTTCAAGCTGCACCAGAGACCAGTTGTTTCACAGCTGCTTCAGCCTGGAGGCTTTGAGACTTAGATAAAGATATACACAAATTTAATTGAAGGTAAGCTGACATTCTCACCTTAAAAATCAAAGCTGAGCAGGACAGATTTGGTGCCAAGAACATGGAAACAACCATTTGCCTTCATTTCCAGGAACACATATTGCAGAAACATGTGCACATTTGTAGGAGTCGATCAAAGCAATGTTCTTGCAGTCAAAGAAAGTGCAATGTAAGGCACTTGGTAATTCTTAAGTTTTACATTTGGACCTCAAAGCAACTACACAAAAAAGGAAAGGCATTAGCCCAGAAAATTATCAGAGAAAGTTCTTTGTTGGTTCTGATGAGGGAACTGCTTTATTCTTTGAGCAAAGCCCTCTGTGAGGCACAGAGGGTCAAGAGTGTTGTGTCAGTGTATGAACCTGAGGAGATCACTGCCATGTGCTCCACTAACATGCACCTTTGTGTTTAACTGCTCTGGGCATCACCTCTCCCTTCCAGCTCAAGTATGCTTACTAAAAATTGTTATTTGGGAAGAGGATGAAGTCACATTTTATTAGCAACACTGGGTTATCATTTTCAAGGGAACTGTCAACAAAACTGTTCCTTTGAAGAAAATTATGTGCCAGGTTGCTGATCCACTCCTACACTGCATTTCTGGTATGCTTTGCTTGATCCTTAATGGATGGGTTTGGAAGCTTAAGTCCTTCAGCAAACACCTAATCAGTAAGCCCAAACATACAAATTCTACTTCCCAAATGGAAAGTATTTTCACATTTACTCTCACACCTGGTGGTACTCCAAAGGCAGTGGGACTTAACTCTAGCATCTTTTTCCATGACCATCTCAAATTCTCGGGCTTGTTTTGGAAAATTAAAACCAGGTTAGTTTTCTAAAAGGAATTTGTGAGTTATGTATGATATGATCCAGATTTTTCCAAGAACAAAGAATACAGAGAGGAGTTTAAAGAGAAACATGAGGGAATCTGTCACAAATATTTTGTGAAGCTTTTAGGACCGGACTGTGATAAGCTCTCTCAGGTACAAATGGGATCCAGACTACCAACCAAGCAAAAGCAATTTAGTGTCACTCCAGCTTCAGCTCTGCCCCACTACACTTTGCAGTTGGACAGGCATGTGAAGGGCTTGCTGTGAATGCTGACAATCAGCAGAAGGAACAAGATGGAACAATCAGAAGGACCGAGTTGGTTGGGAGAAGCTCCCTGAGTACCCTGAGACAGGGCTTCCCAGCACCTCAGGGAAGAGTCAAAAAGTGACTGGGTGCCCCTATCACAGGTCAGGCAAGTTCCAGTTCTGCACACCAGGTCAGCCCCAAAACACAGCCCACTGCAGAGTCAGAGTGCCCAAAGCATCCTCTGAGCATCTTCTGTTAAGCTCCTTGCAACAACAACATTCAGCAGAAAATCAGACTCAAGCACAAACAAGACATGTCTGAACGACCACATCTGAATTTGGCTTCCTCGCAAGCACCTCTGGCTGTTCCAACTCACCTTCTTTGGCAGGAAGTGGACCCCAACAGCGTATTTGTCACTGTGTGTCCACAGCTCGATCTGTGCCAGCACCTGGTTGGTGAAGGAGTTGCTCATGACGAAGCTGGGGTGGCCCATGGCACAGCCCAGGTTGACCAGGCGGCCCTCGGCCAGCAGGATGATGTGCCGGCCGTTCCTCAGCGTGTATCGATCCACCTGCAGAGGGACAGCACAGCCCTGTCAGGACACAGACACCTGCACGGCCTGGGGGCCACCTTCCCACAGCACAGCTCAGCACTGGGCTTGCAAGACACTTTAATTACAACTGGGACATCCCCTCCCTCGGTTCCAGGCAGTGTTGGCAAAGCCTGGAGCTCTCCTGGACTTCCCAGCACGTCAGTTTTGGCATCGGCTTCGTATTTAACCAGCTATCCAAGTCTTCTGGCTTTTCCACATTGTGTTGCCCCAGTCAGTTGTAAAACCCAGTTCAGATGTGCCCAGTGGTGCCAGCTGGGGTGGAGACACAGGGCAGAAGGAAGACCTGCATGCAGCAGTCCAGAGCCTCTGAATTTCAGCCAGGGGAAGAGGCAGAGTCCTCACCCTGCTGGAGGTTCCCTGGACCTTCCTCCACCTCCATAAGGCCAATACACACAATAAACTGCCATCCTGGCTTCTGGTACCGCCCTTTGCTCCTGGGGGACCAAAGGTATGGTCCTCTCCAGGGTGCCCTGGGGACAGCAGGACTCTGCACACACAGTCAGGTCTCAGGTGGGCTAAGGAGGCACATCTGTGTGACAGTCCCACACAAACATGTCACTGCACGTGTGCCTCAGTTGTCTGGGCCAGACCAGGCTCCTGCAAAGGTGAAGTTAACTCTGCTTCTCCTTTATACCTCTCACAGTTCTTCTCCCCCGTGCTTTCACCCTGTAGGGGGTTGCAATATTAAAGTAATTAATGAAACAACAATACAGTCTATGAGTCACAAGAATATTCAGTATTAAGCGGTATTTATTGCTCATGTCACATCAGGCACTTGGAAATAGAGCACTTTGAAAATACTTGAAAGATAATCAAAGACCAACTTTTGACAAAACCTAATGCTTCAGACCATTTATCTTCTGCTGGCACAGCACAGCAGCTGCAAAATGCCTAAAAGGGTCTCTCCCCACAGCTGTATTTATACTTTAGAGACTAAAAGTTATTTACTATTAACCTAAACACAGCATTTTCAATTTTATCCTTAAAGCTCTGATCTGTTAGTCAGAAGCCACATGGGATGAAGCTTTAATTGTAACAACACCAGTTTCTGAAAAACCATCTTTGTGCAGGATTTTAGCAGAGATGTCAAGAACAAACCAACAAAAAAAACGTTGTTTTAGAACAGGTATTTTGCCTTCAGAGCAGGTCTGTGCCCCAGCTATGCTTCAATCCCAGCACTATTTTCTATTTCTTGGGTTCACATACCAGATTATTGTGATTTCAGCACAACACAGGCAGGCAGTAAGCACTTCAAACAGCAGCCCTAAAAAAGTCTTAATTAATCCTGCCCAAAAGCACACAGCAAGGCAGGGTAAGAATGATCCCCCCTGAGCAGTTACAATTATTATGGATGCTAATTCTCCAGTGTTGACCAGCAGTGACAGTGCTCAGTCCACCCAAAAAATAAGGCCATCAGGAGATTCTGGGAGGAATCAACAAAATGAAGAGGGAAGAACAACACTAAAACTCCTGAGAAGAGCTACAATATTACCTATACCAAACATTATATTTACAGATTCAACTACTACAAGGTAGTTAAGCAGTTAAGTCACATTTCACTTTTGAAGTCTGAATTGGGTGGCTTAAGGTGTCAAAATCTTACATCCATGTAATATCCACACAACTTGCCCCTGGACAGCTGCTGGATTGTGCATGGACCACATACCTTCAGCAACCTCTGACAGGAACCACTCAGTGCACAGGGTAACAGAAAAAAAGCAAATTAATGCCTTTACACAGAGGTAGTGGCACCAGAAGAGACTCAAGTCAGTACTGTGGAAACACATCTCTCACACAGGTATATAATAGGCTGACTCGTAAGCCCAAAAAATTGCTACAGAAGTAGAACTGAAGTTATCCAAGCAGTAAGTTCCTCTCCTTGTTTATTCAAACGCTTTCTCCTTTTCCCCATCAGCATTTAGCTTGCTCTGGACTTTCTGGTTGCTTTGCACTTCCCCTCCACTCCATGAAACAAGAATTATTTATTTACAGATCCAAAGTTCACTGACCTTGACCTTTCCCTCCCCTCTGGAGTTGAGCTTGTGCCACAGGTCAGTCCCTAATTTCCAAACACAGCTGAGCAGCCCTTAACTGTCCTTTGAAAAGCAACATGAGTCAAATGGCACAATAAGTTGTTTTTTTCTGTCCCAAGCATTGAACATCTCTTACACCAGATCACCATTTGTAAATGGAGACCATGTGGTACTGAAACCACCACGCTGGACACGTTCTTGGCTACTCTGAACCTGCAGCTGAAGTCCAACAACCCTCAGCTCCAGCATTAATCCCCTAATCAAGACACAGATGTCTCCATAGAAGTGAGGGATTTTTGCTCTTGTACTACATTCCCCTCTGCTACAGGATATGGAAAAGCAGCTGCCAGGTCTTGGTAAAAATGAGAGTATTTAGAGAGTTAGTACTTGGCATTATATAGGATATCTCGCCCAGAACCCTGATGGGAATGTGTTATCCTTAAAATAAGTGCAAGATTTTACACTTTAAAGAGAAGACTGACCTCCCCCTGAGGTGTTCAAAAGACTGGGGACAACGTGACCATGGAAGTGGTCCTTTAATGAATCTGAGCAACAAAAGGGAGAAATGAGCAATGGCCTAAGTGCCAAACCAGTAATTTTCTTTCCCAGAGTTCAGTGTGAAAGCAATTCTAGCAATTATTGCAATGGTCTCAACACATGTACAGGGTGAGGGACAGAAGCTGCAGAACCTCCCTCCTGGGAGCCTGTTTCTAAACCCAAAGTTAAAGCACGTCCTGGAAGAGTGAAGCAGTTGCAGCAAATTCCTACTCAACACCTCTTGTTTCCAGCACAGAGTTTGGGGGCCTAAAGTCACGTTTTGCCTCCCAGTCCTGCCTTTCCCTCCCTTCTGAAATGAGGAAGGTTTTAGGATGTGTATTAGCCCCTTGCTGCTCAACTGCCCAGTCAAAATGGCAATCAGGCACAGAGAAGGGAAATTCCGAATAATGAAGCTCTTTGACAAAACTTGTTCATGTAACACCTGCTCAGCAGGTGCTTCCCCACCTTGTCTTGCAGGTCTGAAGTCTTTAGGGATAAGAAATCCAGACACAAAGTGGAGCACAGGGGGATGCCACTACCACAGTGTAACGTTAAATATTATAAATAAATACAGCATTAAATGCAACAGTGCAACTGGAGACTCAAACCAGTTACCAGTGCTCCAGATTCACTGTCAGGAGTCAAAACTAACCTGAGCCAGGGATCAGCTTTCACTGGGGTTGGCAATGTACACATGTCCAGGCCATCCTCACCTCAGAGCAGCTCCAAGCATGTGGAATGGCCAGGGAAGAGCAGATTTACCTCTAGGCACATCCCATCTCCAGTGGGAAGCAGTGAGTAAGGAGAAGTACAGAGCCCAAGGGTACAGTGCTATTTTCCCCAGTAAATCCTCTCAGCTCCAGCTCCCTGTACATCAAACAGAGACAGAGATGGCCCACCCAGGGCTGGCAGGGGTACCTTTGTCAAAGCTCAACTAAGGAATTCCAGGCAAACACACTTGTGGTAGCCCCAGCATGCTGGGAGCTGTGTGCTGTGAGCAGGGATCTCCTCTGCATCACTGATCACCTCCTTGTGACAGCAGCAGTTTAGAACAGAGGGTCAGGGCAGGATTTCTTCAGCACTAATCCTCGTGGACAACCTCGACCCCAATTCCATCTTTTTTGAAAGGGAATTTTTTTTAACCAGATATTTGTTACAGTTTTCATAACTGGGACTCCACTGCACCCAATCCATGGGGGACAGACTGGCTCCTCAATGCAGAGCACATAAAGCAAAAGGGATCACTGCCTCTGTGCATGTATGGTACCATATTAACATCTAATTAAACATTCAACCACGTTTATTTCTTTAAGCAGCCCCAGTTTTAGTTTTAAAACAACTTGAGCTACCAGAAAGCACCTGTGGGCTCCTCTGTGGCAAGAGCTGCTGAGCACAGTCAGCTCCACACTAAGAGCATGAGCAAGAACAAACTTGAACAGTGAGAACCTGAGGGTGTAACTTCAGACCTGGTTGAGGGCATGTAGAGTGTCCCAGGATACTGAAAAGCCTCTCAGAACTGCTTAGTAAGAGTCTGATGTAGGTGGCTAAAAAGCCACAGGGGAGTTAAGAAAACTGGAAGGGCAGATTGAGATCTAAGAGGTAAGTTTGGGTGTGGGCTTTTAAAAAGTAGAAAACCTGTCCCACAATCCTGCTATCAGCAAGCACAATGACTCTTCAAAAGGTCACCACAAGTCCCATGCCAAGTCAGGTAAAGCCTGGTTTGCTTTACGTGATGGTCTCTCCTCAATGCTGGTGTTACAAAATAGTTTTGATCTAGTTTAGTTTTTCTCTGCTTTAGGACACACAGTTGGAAAGCTGAAATTTTTATCTCCCTGTTTTCCTTGTGTAGCTACAGTCATAGTTTAAAGTAAACACATGGTGGGAATGCCAGCTGAGCAAGGATAAAACATCTCCCCTGCTCTGCCCACACAGTCTGGGCTGCACGGGTTTCCAAAATGAAGTCACTGAGTCCAGAAGAGAAGTCTGAGTCTGGCAGAGCTCCAGAAAAGCTTTCCAGAGGCTTGAATGCCAAAGTAAAAAAAAAATGCTTTGAAAACAAAGAGGTGTGAATATTTTCGAACCTTGACACAATCCCAAAGGACATCCCCTCAGGACCAAGACTGTTCTGGTGCACAGCAGTACTCGAGCAAGCAGTTTCCCAAGAGGAAAGTCAGATTAGCCACAGGGCAACCAGTTCTAAGCTTTTATAGGGTCTCTGATGGTCTGCTCTGCATTCATCACCTAACTGGCTTTCTGAAGCTGAGCTCAGGGCTATCAAAGCAAGCACATGTGCATACCTCCTCACCACTCCCCAAACATCAAAGCTCACTTCCCTCATTTCCATTAATTGTCTACACAATCACCACTCAGGGCTTGGTTCCTTCTGCCAAGGAAGTAGGAGCACGTGGATGCAGTAGGAGCTGCATCCACAGCAGGCACCTTTCCCCAGAGACCACCCTGAACATTTGGGCACTGGATGGAACCAGACACCGAGCAGCTACTGCTCCTTTCTAGGAGAAGAGGTTGGCAAGGACTGTCTCACCTGAGGTTTAACATTCACTGCCTCCACTGCATTGTCATTCAGCCACTTTGCATCAACTTCCACATCAAAATGGCCAATATTACACACTATGGCATCATCCTTCATCTGCTCAAAGTGCCTGCAAAAGAAAAACAGTTGTATCAGAAGTTAACACAAAAAACACATCGTCCTCCTCCAGCAGCAGCAGATGCTCTGGTCCATAGCTCTGCTCAGTGCCTGGATCACTGACTGCATTTGACTCTCATAATGTGTGGGTCTGGGAAGTCTATTGGAAAAAACCCTCAAGCTTCTAGGGAAGGACACTTCCCAAGGATGTAATAACTTATATTTACCCCAGTATGGAAAATAATACTATTGTGTTTAGTTGGTCAAAACAAATACCTGCAGTTATTCTCAGAATAACTCATTTTCTCCATGACTTTGAGGTTTCCAGCAGTTTTTCATCTCTAGGGACTAATGGCCTTATCTCCTCCCACCTAATCTGATCTTCCATTACATATTCAATCCCCATGGCAAAGAAAGGAAGGAGTTTGTGTGGAGTTGGGGCTATAAATTGAGATTTAAGAAGCAGTAACAAAACACTGTAGAGCAGTTCATTGAGAACAGGATGGTTTCAAGGTTATGTGTACTCACAGATGGAACTACTTTCAACCTGTACCTGCCTCCTCTTCTGTTCACATTTATCTGACCTAACATAGAATTTAGCCCTGATGTTCTCATTCTCCAAAAGTCTCTATCTATCCCTCTTGTTTCTCCTGCCATAAGACAGGAACAATTGCAGTGGTGCAACATCCAACAGAACTGAAAGACCAAAGGCCCAATTTCTCACTAAATTCATGCTAAATTCTGATGTCCAAAAATGAGACTGTGTGCTCACCCTCACCATACTGCTGACATGTTATGATTATATTAAAAAAAAACTCAAATCTAACTGCACAGGTATGCTTTCACCAAAGCAAGTGGTTTGACCATACCTGCCCTGCACAATGTCAGTGCAGCCTGTGGTGGTGACAAAGATGTTGCCCTCTTTGCAGGCCTCCTCCATGGTTGTAACTTCATAACCTGAGATGAGAAAAAGTTATTTCTTTACCCAACAACCAGCATTTATTAACAAGTACCGGATACAATCCTGGAAGTACAAAAGTACAGAGAAAGAACGAGTAAAAAGTCTTATTTACGAGCAAAAACAGCTGATCTATGGATGATGCAAAGTAGTGGTATATTTGTCTTGCTGAATACCAAAGTATCATGAAAATATCCATCCTTCACCTTTTCTAACCTGCAGAACTATACATTCAGCCTCTTATGTCCACAGGGCTGATATCTGGCACAGCACACAGACTGGATTCAGGGGTGAAGTTTGCAGAGGACCCACAGCACCTGCAGGTTCTGCTCAGGTATGAACAGAAATGGGATAAACTGTACTAAGAAGGCCAGTTACATGAGGCATCCACAGAAGTGAAGGAGCACAGCTTCCAGAGTATGCCACGAGCACAGCTGGAAAGGCAGGGAGCGTGGCATTGCCCTCCACAAACATCTACTGAGGGGAAGGCCTGGTGCTTTAATGTGGAGATATTCCAGCAAAGTCTAATCCCACACTGGACACTGGAGCTGCCCAAACTGAGGATAATAAACCCCCTCAAAACCAGGCTTAGAGTATTATGAAATGGGGCCTTACCCCACTATGGTCTGAATCCTTAACTCCAAACACATCTCCAAGGCCTCTAGTAATAAACTCCTCCCTTAACTGCCAGGAAAGAATTCCTACACTCAGAATGGATTCAGCTCTACCTCAGTAGAGGCAGGGCCGAAGCCTTCTCGGCCGACCCTCATTTATTGCTCCACAGGCAGAGATGCCCACCAGATGCCCTGATTCCTGCCCTCCTGCAGCCCTCACCTTCCATGGCTGCCTGGAGGGCGTTGATGGGGTCGATCTCGGTGATGATGACTCTGGCCCCGAAGCTCCGCAGGGCCTGGGCACAGCCCTTGCCCACGTCCCCATAACCTGCCACCACTGCCACCTTGCCAGCAATCATCACATCTGTAGCACGCTTGATGCCATCGATGAGGGACTCTCTGCAGCCATAAAGGTTGTCAAACTTGCTCTGGAGGAAGAAAAAGGAGCAGTTTCAGAACAGATCAGGTACTCAAGTGAAATTTCCTTACAGAAAGAAAATGGACTTATGTGCAAGGAGGTTGAGAGTCAGCTAAATATTTTAACCACCATGAGGGATGGGAAGAAGGCAACCTGGTTTGACAGTTTTATTTATCCAGTTTCAATCTATGGAGTTATACCAGACACAGGCTTTGACACGTCCCTGGTAAAAAGGATTTCACAAATACATCCTGTCTACTGAGCAGGGTCTGGACGTGTTAGAAACTTGTAACTGGTAACCCAAATTTATCAAGTAAAAGCACAAGCAATTCTTGTACACAGAGGTAGGTCTGAGTGCCCCAACCACATGTTCACCAGTTCTCTGCTGCTGTTTATCAGACAGTGAACTGAACCAAGTGCCACAGGTAGGCAAAACACACCAGCAGATCACCTCATCTTTGCAAGAATGCACCCTGCAGAGTAGCAAGCTGCCCACATAAATCACAAGAAACGGGTTCCTGCAGCCCAAGAAGACCAAAATTACATCTTCCCCTGTGAAGAGCTGACAAAGAACACTGTCAAGGCCTCACTATTGCTCAGATTTAGGAAAATCCAGCAAGTATCCATTCACAATACTGGTCACTGCAATCAGGAACCCCTGGATTGCATCTCCTAATGCCCCATCACACAACATCCTCCTGCTGCAACACTGTCACAGGAGATTAACAGCCAGACCCTCATATTAAAATTGCCCTGCTAAGTCAGATGTCAAACACTGCTTCACCACTTGAACACCTTCCTAAACCTAGAAACACACATTGCTGTACTATTTTTGTGATGTTCCTTCTCCTTGGGCCTTTTGTTTTGACCAGGAGGAGGAGTTGTACAAAAAGATTTCATTATCTGGAGAGTTACAGAAGCCAAGAATTTTTAAAATTCTGGCTACTAATGTTCACCATTCACAGGAAAATTCTGGTTCAAAACCTGCCTGGGCCTTCTACAGCCTTAAGGCACCAATCCTTTTTACTTAACACTGTCTGCTATAGGCAATCTTAAGATTAAATACCTAGAGGTAGCAACCTGGTCTCGTGGAAGGTGTCCCTGTCCATGGCAGAGGGTTGGAACAAAATGATCTTTAAAGTCCCTTCCAACCCCAACCATTCTGAGGCTCTCTGTGAGCAGGGGCACTGCTCTATCAAATGGGACCCCCCTTGCAGCTGGTGCCACATCAGGTGATGCTACAGTTTGGTTTTCCGTCTACAGCTTACAACTGTAAAGTCTTTGTAATAAAAAATAAATGCAAACTCCACATTTAAAACCATTGCTGCTCCTCCTCCAATGTGTTATCTGAGCAAGGAACAGCAGCAGGTCACTCCCAGCCTCAGCAGCTGGTCAAGGACTAGTGCAAAACAACTTATACCTCAGATCCAGAAGTTCCTGACTCAGTGTCTCTAAGTTTTATCACTGGCACATCTGCCATTAATATTTCAGAAAATCTGTGTTACTCATCCTTCAAACTCCAGAGCTAGTGCCAGCTGGCAATTTTCTTTCCCACTCCCCTATCAGATTTTCCTTGTAGTATAAACCTTCTTATGGAGGGAAACAGCATGGTCAGATCCGATTCCTCATCACTGACTGCAATCCAAGCCTTCCAGGTGTCCATGCATTCCCATGCTGGATGCAGACATCTGTCCCCCCCAAAAATACATTTGAGTGGCAGAAGGGAGGAACAGAACTGGCTGCTGCCTGCCTTCTCTCTCCAAATACTAGCACAGGAACCTGGCACCAACTGCCAAAAACTGGGAGAGCAGAATGTCAGCTCAGTTGCACATCCTCCCAGAGGTCTGCAACTGTGGTTAGTACAAATCTTGTATGATATAAACACCAAACAGTACTTGAAAATAAGCACTTTTTTGGCACTGAAATAAAGTGAGCTCAACCCAAATCCACTCAACAGGTTTTTATAGGAACATCTGGATTTCCAAATCTACTAAACAGCATTAGTAGTTATTATGCAAGAGGCACAAATCTAGGCGAAAAGGATGTCAAAGAAACAAGCTTCTTCCAAGATCAACTGGATTCCAGCCCACTAGCTAGGAAATAAAAGTGTTGGATGCATCTTAGTGAGCAGAAAGGAGATGCTCTCCAGACAGCACTGCAGGGAAGACAAGCCAAGCAGCCCATGAGAAGTGCCAGGCCCAACAGGAAATGTTCACGTCAGAATTCAAAATAGATTCAGCAACTGGATTGAAAACCATCGAGATGCACAAACCTCAAATACACCTGAAATTCCCACTGTAATTCACCTGCAGCCAAAAAGCACCAGCACCCTTTAAACACCACTCCACCTCATCCCGGATTCACCAGGATTTATCCTGGGGAGCAGTAACAAAGCTAAGCAAGGGATAAACACCTCCTGCCCTGTCCTTGGAACTGCTGCTCACAGAGATCAGCCAGAGGCTGAGCAACCAACCTGTACCAGCCACAAGCTCATGCAGGTCACACTCTCTTTTCCAGCTGGTACCTGACATTGGAATGGGTTGCCCAGGGAGGGGGTGGAGTCACTGTCTCCAGAGGTGTTTAAGGAAAGACTGGACATGGCACTCAGTGCCATGGTCTAGCTGACAAGGTGGTGTTGGGTCATAGGCTGGACTTGATGATCTCAAAGGTCTTTTCCAACCTAATTCATTCTGTAATTCTGTATTCAAGAGTGGGGACAGGCTCCTTGCCCCAGGAGCCACGATCCCCAAAGGGGTTTTCACATTATTAGAAAGCAGAAGAATGTCCTTCTGTGCAAAAGAACCCTTGATGTTCTGAAAACGGGGCATTTACAATGGCATGTCCCACTAGAGACATCATGGGCTCACTTCAAGGATATGGTGGGAATTTGCTCAGTACCAGGTCAAGAAGAACCCAGGATGAGAAGGAAGACTTGCATGGGAATGACAACATCCCAACCCCAAGCTGGTCAGAGAGCAGAAGAGGGCAGAAGGCTCCATCTGCATCACCTTGGTGACAGAGTCGTTAACGTTGATTGCTGGCACCTTCAGGGTCCCATTGGCCTTCATCTTGTACAGGTTGTGAACTCCAGTGGTTGTCTCTTCTGAAATACCTCTGATTCCTGTGGAGAGAGTAAAAGGATTCACCTTAGCTGGAGTTAATGCTGCTGCAAACCAGCACATACCAGTGCTGGGAGCATCCTCCAGAGGCCTGAAGTTAAACAAACCCTTGGCAGGGAGCAGGGAAGAGATGAAAACTCTAATTTGGATCCTCAAACAATAGTTTAAGGCAATTAAAAAACAGCAGGACAAAATACTCTTTGGAAAAAAAGAAAGGGACCAGCTCTTGATCAAGGAACCAGAAAGATTCCCCACTCTAATCTATTTTCCTCACAAAATAATCCTCTGCAAAAAAGGACAAGATATTCACCTCAGTGATGTTTTTCCAGCATAGTCCATTCTAGAAAGTGGCTTGAAAGGAGATGATACCCAGACAACCACACTTAAAACTAAAGCACTTGGATCAATTGGGGAAAAAAAAAATGTAAATACACAGCTCACCCTTCCCAATCCTCCTGTTGTAATCTCCTTCAGCTCTGCTTAAACAGTCAACACCCCCCAAATCTGGATACTCACTAATCTGGAGCTGACTGAGATTCACAAGAAAAGAGGAGCTATGAAACCTATGAATAAGAAGTTCTACCCATACCAGGAATCTCTGCAGAGGAGACACTGCCCCCTCCAGGCAAGCAACGTCTCCCACTGACCTCATGGAATAAGACTGACAGGATGCTCATCAGGAAAATAATTTTACAGCCATTTCGATAGAAAAACTCTAAGAAATAAACAACATTCATGAACTGTTCTAGTCATGTCCTTTTAACTGGTGAAGCAGGTGACAGCCCAGGCTATGTCATGTGAGTGCACATGGACAGACACAAACATTGTCCCTTTTCATGTCATTTTTCTTAATTTGTCTCCCTCACTATATAACACGTAATTACTCACAGTTCCTACACTCATCTTTTTTTCATCCACGCTCTATCCACAGCCCTCCTAGTACTTCAAAAAGGTGAGTACTACCCTTTAAATGTCACAAGTAACAGCAGGGAAGCCAAAGGACTTGCCTGAGACCACTAGGCAGCAGCACTGGCAGAGCTCCTTGCCCACAGCCCAGCCCACACACCTCAACAGCCAATATCACTTTAGAGAGGGAACTAACAACAACCCCCCAGCAAAATCCCCCAGAATTATTAATGTAGTTTGTTAATTCTGGGCACAGAGGAGAAGTGTCCCAGTGTCACCACCTCCCCACCCACCAAGACCCACGAGAAATTTATAGGACAGGGTGACTGGACAATCCCCTCTCTGAACAGCACAAGAACAGCCATCACTGCTGGGAGCAACAGCACCAGCACAGCCCCAAGGCAGGGACAAAGGCAGCAAGATCACATGTGGATGTGGCACTTGGGGACATGGGTTAGCACTGGGCTTGGCAGTGCTGGGGGAACAGCTGGACTCAATCTTAAAGGTCTTTTCCAACCTAAAGGATTTTGTGATGGGCCCCTCCAGCTGGGCAGTTGGTTTTGCCCCCAGAGGATAAAGAAGTCAGCCAGCCCAGGGGCCTGCAGGCTCCAGGAGGCTCCTTGAGGACCCTGCAAGAACACCACAGGTTTGCAAGGAAGGCCAGAGGATGTGTTTCTGAGCCACAAACCTCTGCACCCTCCAGCACCCAGGGGTGCTGTGCCTCCCAGCCAGGAGAAGGCAGGGGGAAGGGGAAGGCAGGAAGGGTGCTTTGCCCCAACCCTTTGGGATTCATCTGCTTGGCTGGAACAGTCATAGATGGCAACAGCTGCCAAGAGCCCAGGGCACCCCCAGTAAGGGGCAGCAGGGCAAAAGGGAGGGAAGGGGAATCCCAAGTTTATCTCAGTCCCTGATCTCCAGCACAGCAGTGCCCTCCACTGCCCCTCCCCAGTCCCAGCCCAGCGGTGCCTCCACAGCCCCCCAGCACAACACCCTCTCCCAGGGCAGTCACACACAGCTGCTGAGTCTGGTACAAACCCACCCCCCTCTGTTTAAAAAAAAAAAATCCAGCTGTGAGCTGGTCCGAGCCCAGGGGAGCAACACAAACCAAGAGCACCTTTGGGCCAAGCCTCTGAGTGCAATTCAACGTGGTTTTCACACCAGATTTTGGACAGATGCCTCAGTGGAGCCTGAGAGGGAGCCATGAGACCTCCACATGGCTCCCCAGCCCAGCAGGCAGAGGCACCAGCACTCCATGGCACAGAAAGGAAAAGAGACCAATGCCACTAGAAGGGAAGAGCTTGATTTGCCTGGAGAAGAAGACGACTCCAGCGAGGTGACACCACAGGCTTTCAGTACTTGAAGTGGGCTTGTAAAATGGGGACAGACTGTTTAGCAGGGCCTGTTGCAACAGGACAAGGGGGAGTGGTTTTAAACTGAAGGAGGATTGATTCAGACTAGATACAGGGCAGATGTTTTGGGATTTTTTTTACAATGAGGGTGATGAGGCACTGGCACAGGTTGCTCACAGAGTTGGTGGATGCCCCATCCCTGGGACCATTCAAGGGGAGCTGAGCAACGTGAGCTGAAGGTGTCCCTGCACATTGCAGGGGGGGTGGACAAGATGGCCTTTTAAAGGTCCCTCCCAACCCACACCATTCTGTGATGAGGCCAACTGATCCCCAACCAGTGTCTCACCACAGAGCCCCAGACAACCCCACTCCCCTGCTGGTCACCTGCCCAGGGAATGCATCCAGGTTTTGGCATATTCAGAGCTTCCTTGGAGGGGAGAGGACAGTTTAAAGAACATTGCCTCATGCACAGTGAAATGGAGCATCTGTAGTAAGCCTCCTAAAAGCATCAATGTTCTAGTGCAACTGCCTGGATTAAGTACATCCATCCCCTCATGAAGGAAACCTGTGGGAACCTCCAGTTCAGACCTGCCTTCTCTCTTCTAGTCTGGCAGCTGGAAGACACACTCTTCATCCTTCCAGAGCTCTCCAGATGACATTCCTGAGCTTAGCACACTACCTTTAAGTAGCACTAAGCAAACCTCCCATCTTGTATGCCAGCAGCTTCCCCTCTCTGAAAGCCACCTGTCACCCAGGTGACATTTATAGCTGCTCTAAACCACTCTGCAGCTGCTCCGAGTGCTGCCTACACCTCTCATGCTCAAAGCCTGAGGGATTCAAGTGACTGGGGAACAAAGAAGGGCATTCAGCAAGGAAAAGGTTGGACTAAATTGGAAAGGCCTTGCTAAACACCCAGACCCGCTTTGCTGCCCTGTACTTCTCACCTAAGAAATGAGCAAACGTGAATCACTGGATCACAAATGATCCAGTCTTCTCCATCCTTTCTCAACAGTGGACTTTTGCACAGATGCCAGAGACCTCCCTTGCAAAAGCTCACATGACTTTTTGCTTTGTTCAGTGTTAGTTTTCTCCCTTCCCACCTTTATTTATCTTGCTTTTAAGGGAATTTAGTTGAATGGAATAAGCCAGGGGTAAAGAGGCCATTCTGCCCTCTAACAGCAGGCACCACTAAGGACAGGGGATGCTTGCTGAGCAGCTCCACAGGTATTTAACACATCTCCTTGCTGAAGGAGGCCTACTTGCAACTGTTATTTGCACACTAGGACTCAACTATTTAAATTAGAAGCAGCTGAAGCACAGAAGACAATTCCCTCTGAAATTAGCCCAGAAAATTTTTACAGCCTTTAAACAGCACTTTGAGCTGCCTCATTCCCAAATGTCTCCTGTGCTCACAATCAACACACTTGACACACACTGTACATACTCTGCTGATGTTACTCTTGTTCTACCTCTCACCAAAGAGGTCAAATATCCCCACAAGCCCTTAGGATATATTAGCCTCTATCATCTTCAAGATACATAAAAATGGATGCTACACAGCTCCATTTAAGCAGACTTTGCAGCAGAGGGCTCAGGACAGAGCTCAGATAAATGAGATCAAGACTCTACTCAGTGGGTCCCATTCTGGAAGTTTTGCTGTTTCCAAGGAGCAATGGACTGGTAGGTAAAACAGATCTAGTCTGTCACCCTCTACAGAGATCAGTCTTAACTTACTGAACTGCTGCAAGGAGGCTTTTTAACTACAGCCAGTGCAGATGGCCACACACTTTGGTAAGGGAAATGTTGACTGGTATGACATCCTGCCTCCACTCTTTGAAAACCCAGAGGAAGAGCCATTCCTATGAATTTAGGAAGTAAACCCAGGCAGTAGGGATGTTTTTATCAGAGGTAGATAGAGATGGATGCCAAGACATGAGACAGTTCAGCAGCCATTGCCCTACTACACTGTATTATGCTGGTCCCTTCCACACCAGGAGCACAAAGACAAGCACAAAGGAGCAGAGGGCTGGAGGGGAGAAAGAAGCAAAAAGTAAGAGGGTTGGAAGTGTGAAAGCAGCTCAGCTCAAGGACCCCTGGGAACAGAGACACCAACAGAGGCACTACATGGGCATAGCAGGGAAACAACTCTGCAAAACAGAGTGGGAACATAGAAAATGCCTTTTTTGGTCTCTTACAGTGCCAGGAAGACAGAGAGGCATGATCAGTTGTGGTATTCTGTGGCATCAAAAACATCAGAAAAGCAAGAGGTCATGAACATCAGACAGGGGAAACCCAGGAAGCACAAGAGTTTCAATGGAAGAGAGAGGAGCCCAGCATGGTTGAGCAAAAACCAATGAAAACCTCTCATTAAAGTCTAAATAACACAAAGATGCTGACTGTTGGATTAGAAGTGGCATCAGGCTGAGGATGAAGGAGAAAGTGAGGCCTGTCAGAGGGAAAGTTTCCCCTCTTCCTGGTGTTCCTACCCCCACGAGCACATGGATGGGGAGCAGAGCCTCAGACTCCTCTCACACAGCCCTACCCACAGCCTGCCCCCTTCAGATTCTTTCCCCACATCTTCCTCCTAAAGCAGAGTAAGAGTCAGAGAAGAGCTGACCCAGGGGGCTTCTACAGCAACCTCAGCTCTACAGACAAGAACATGAGCACACCCCACTGTATCACCACCCAGTTTTCTTCACTCCCAGATGCCTTTAGCAACACTGGGCATCCATGGCTTGCTGCAACACAGGGGAAGGACACTGGGCTAAGGAGAGCCTGTCACACTTGCCAGGCACAGATCAGCCTGGTCATGACAAATTCCCTTCACATAAATCTTTTGCATAAACATGTTCTAGCAACAACAGCCTGTTCTCAGTTTTACTAACTTGCACTGAAGGAAAGTCAAAGCAAGAGTCCCAACCCTGGCTCCACCAGCATCTTCACTGTCAAACTGGGTGAATTAATGCCTTACAGTATTTAAGGCAGAAAACTGTTCCCTTTCTAAAAAGGCTACAGGTTGTCATGACTTAATCCAGAGCTGCACCAAGAGGAAGGGGAAGAAATGCATTAAAGATATTAACTGCAAACAGACACTGAGCATTCATAGAATGCAGCCCTTTTCCAGGAAGCTTTCGGCAAGACAGCAGAACCACTGGTCAGTCTCAGGCAATGGGCACTGTGAAGGATGGCCAGGACAGGTCACTGGACCTTATGTACTACAGAGCAGAGATGGAAACAGCTCCTGCAGGTAAGAGATTCTGGTCTTGGGCTGTAAGCAATTTTCCCAGCCTGTTTGCACAGGCCTGTCCCTCTTCCCCCACCCCTTTTCCACCAGCAGGGAATTCCTACAGAAACACTCCCAGACAGCCTCCCAGGCAGAGCTGTCCCTGGCAAAACAAAACACAATCACCTTTCAGGAGTTGTGGGTACTTGGTATGAACCAGGTTGGTAAGATCTCCACCATCATCCAGGATCATGTTGAGGGGCTGCCCATCCTTGAAATACAGGGTCTGCTCGATGCACCACAAATATTCCTCGTCAGTCTCCCCTTTCCAGGCAAACACTACATGGGAACAAACACACCATTAGCCAGTTTCTTACTCAGCATGTAGTGAAGCAGCCAAAGAAACATTTCATCAGCAGCTCTCAGTAGCAGCCAACAGATAGATGATTATCTGTGCCTGCAGGCTAGAAAAGACATTTGTACTGAAAAAAAGATCCCAGAATGAGCAAAGATTAAATCACTTTGCCTCTTGTTCCAGGACACAAACATGGTCAAAATTTTGAGACTTCATTGCTCTCATTCTTCTTCCAGGTTAAGAGAGAGAAGGCAAAGTACACTAAAGCAGACTCACATCCACAACACCTCACTGGCTCCTCTAATACATCCTACACTACCAGGAATTAGAAATAGCCACTGGACATATTGGTACAGACAAATGAAAACACAACTACAGCAGTTTCTAGCACAGCTGAAAAAAGGGACCAGACTACAGCATGAGCTGAGCAGCAGAATATAAACTCTTCAGCAACTTTGAGTTTAAATTCTATTCTGTAGCACAGCACTAAAATCCAAGCTGAGGTGCCTCATCTGCTCTGCACATCCAGCCCCAGCAAGGTGCTGCAGCCACTGGCATGTTGTGTCTAGCAGGATTTGTCTTTCCAGGCATTTGTACTGGCTTCATGCTATACTTGACCCTCAGTGGCACTCAACCACTCAAACATATATTAGGCACATTACTTACACCCCTCAACATTTGGCTAAGTCATCATGTTTTCACTTTTTACACAGAAAACTAACCTTGAGCCATGAAGAGCCAATCATGCAACTGCCCTTTCTAAAGAAATGTGCATCATCATCTCATATTGTATCCAAAGGACCAGCATTCCTCCAAGGCCTCAAATTCAGGATGTGAAGTGCAATATTAACAAAAAGAGCAAGTTCCACAAAATCAGGACACCAAGGGCAGAGGTCAAACACTCAGACAAACACTCCACCTGTAAAGGGCTCTTCAGTGGAGTTCTGGGTTTTGAGAGCAGTGAGGAAAACAATAACCTAACACCTAGAGAGTGCTCCCTGGCCCTTTGACATCCCATGCCAGAGGCAGGCAGAGGCAATGCCTGAAGCTGGCAATGCCAAGGGAGCTGATGAAGGGACCACTTTGTTGCCTTAGAATGCACCACAGAGGAGGAAAGACTTGTGGCAATAGTTAATTATAACAGAAATGAGAGACACCTCCCAAAGCAGAGAACCAGGCTGCCAGAAATCAGATTTAGCCTCTGCCAACACCTGGGCTCAGGTATTGCAGTTCCCAGCACACAGCCAGGAGGATTTCATGTCCTTAAGCTGAGCAACACAGCAGACAGCTTAATGTATTTATACTGAACCCTGAGGAACTGCTCTTCATTGGAAGGTGACAGTAACAAGACAGCAGCATCCTGATACATCACTTCAGAGATACCAGGCAGGAACACAGCTGAGCCAGCTCTAGCCTAAAAATACCTTGGGTATTGCCCCTGGCACTGTAAAGGGCATATGGCAGTTCACTTCCCTTCCCCAGCCCCTGTTCAGCATAGAACTTACTGGAAAGCACAAAACACCTCCAACTACACACACCTACACACCAATCCATTTATTTAATCACCAGCCCATTCAATCATCTTAATGAGCAGGCTTAGAGATGTAAGATACAGGCAGGCACTGCCACAGCCTTTGTTAGGAGTGCTGTGCACAGGCTGATGCAACACAGCCTGAATCAAGTGTCCCAAATGCTTCAGATGGGTTATATCTATCCTGAAGCTTGTTTGGAAGAGCTTGATATGTACACAGTTGGATTTAGCAGGAACAGGCAGTACAGCCCAACTCAGAGCCAAACTAGAACATGGATAACTTACCAGGGACACCAGCTTTTGCAATAGCAGCTGCAGCGTGGTCCTGCGTGGAGAAAATGTTGCAGCTTGACCATTGTACCTGGAAAACAACCCAAGTTTTGTTTGCTGAACAAAGTTCTGAGATATCAGGCACTCTCTACCACACACAGGAGTTAGAAAGGGAGCAAGAGCAGAAAGAAATTAGTGCAGATTCCTGCCCTTCTCAGTAGCTCTGCGAAATTAAGGTGAAAACTAAGTGTGTGACTAAGCCAGGGAAAATAATGTCACTTAGGGAGAGAACGTAAGGGAGCTTTAGCTGTGCCACTTATTCAGCCATCTCCTTGCTCATGAGTGCTTCTCCCAGACAGCCAGAGCATACATACTTCAGCTATAGATCTTCAGGAGTGCACAGCAGGTGGGTTTGGAAAGTTTTGGTCACTAAAGGTCAGATTTTCAGAACAGCCCCATAGCAAGTGTCCACTGAGGAATACGGACATGCAGCAACACACCTGCTGGCACTGACAACAGTCAGAAATGCAGCTGAAACACTACACTCAATCAACAGGCATTCTCCAAGGTTATGCTCACCCACCTCCCACTCTGTGCTCCAGTCATGGAAGCTTTTCCAGCTGAGCTAAGTGTATTCCACAGATTTCATAACTAGGCTCAGGCACCTGGAAAAGCAACAGCATGCTGCTGAATTGCACTGAAAAGGATCTGCACACTTACTGCAGCTCCAACCACCACATCCCAGAGCCACAGACACTTCCCACTCTGCTCCCCACAGGGCTGACTGGCAGGTATTTCATGTTCATTGGCTGAAGACCTCGAGGAGAGGGGGCAATAAGGCACAGTCCTTCAGCCTGTTTGCAGATACACACCCCATCTCATCAAGCAATGACATTTCAAAGTAAGGGCTGCAGTAGGACCCACCTCACCTGAGCCTACACAACCAACACCCACCAGTGAAAACACACTGGGAAAGAGCACAGGAAAACTGAAACCATGACCTTAAGCACTGCATCTCCTCACCTGGGTTTTTACAAGCTCCCCCCATATCAATACAGATGACATCAGGAAGCATCAGGACATTCAAAGTATACAGAATACCTATATATTGTTACACTTCAAGCTTGATACAGACACAGGCCACTTCAACTCTGCACTTCCAGATCTGTAACACCAGACCCTTGAATAACTGGCACACCTGATGGGCTTGGAGCCACTGGTTATGAAGAGGATGCATTTCTATTATAAATTCAGAACTTACACTCTTGAGGCACAGATTATTTATTCTGTCTTTGTTAACCCAGCCAAAAAAGCGACACAAGGTTACTGCACAGCAGTGAGCTACATCCTCATTACATAGGGTATGATTTCATCAGCTTCATTCCTCCCTCCCTGGCACCACAGTTCTGGTAGAATACATGAACCAGGGCTGAACCCTAACTCAAGTCAAAGCCTAAACGAATAGAGAGCATCACAACAAGGAGCTAACACAGCACCACACACCTTAAAGGCACAACCACAACACGCTTAGAGGAACCAAATCCCTGCAGGCACCTCCCTGGACAACTCAGATGAACCCCATAGGACACTGATTTGGGGTTGTGCTCAGACTAAAGCAGCTTGGCAATGCTGAACTAAGCACACAGCTGGGACAGAACAACCAACAGGAGCAGCAAGGAGCTTCCCAAATTTTAGTGGCTACTGCTCTCTTTCAAATCCTGTGGAAGGACAAGAATTTCATACACAGAGTGGCTGGAACAAAGCCAAGACTGTACCTCCACAAAGCTCCCTTTCAGCACTGCACTACTTGCAACCACAGAACAGCTCTGACCAGGCTGAGGAACACCTGCACAGCACCTTGTACCTTTCCAAGGCTAACCTGGCACAGTGCCCACACCTACTGCTCCCTCCTCTTTTTGAGGCAATGCCACAGGTGGTAGAGGACACTTCCTCTTCTCCCAGCCTTTCAATCAGCATGGACACTGCTCAGTTCTGGATCACTCCCAGGGAGGGATCCCATATAGGGCACCTCTGGGCAGCCTGAGTTCAGGCAGCTAAACTTCAGAAAGAAGGAATTTCAGATCACACACAAATTCAACAATCCATCAGAGTTCCACCAGCTCCCTGCTCAGCACACAAGCAGTGCTCAGATGCCTGGCTCTCTTCATCCCTGTACAGGGAACACTCAGCTGTGAGGTCTGGACTTCATTCAGCAAGTCAGGCATGGGACACATCTGTAAATGGCTTTAGTATCTGTCTTTAACATGGACCAGAGTAACTAGTGCAGAGTCACATGTGCACCAAAATCAAAGTCAATGAGTCCCCAGCCCTTAATCCCTGAGCCACACTGCATCCCTGCTGTTTTCCTGCACAGCTCAAGGGCAGCATGAGCTCTCAGAGAGCTTCATTAAATTCTGCTGACTTTACCAGGGCACAGTGTGGTTCTTAATACAGGCTAATCTGTGGTGAGGGCAGTGGCTCGAGCCAGCAGCAGCACTGCATGCCCCAGCACAGCAGGGCTGTGTGGGAGCACTGTGGGCACTGCCTGGGGCACTGCACACACGGCTGATGGAGCTGCTGCAGCCACCCACCCACCCACCCAGCCCAAAACAGGCACTCAGAGGTGCAGCTTGTTCAGGGGGGCACCAGACCCCAGAGGTGCACAGAGCACACACAACAAGCTTTGTGCTTAAGGACAGAAGACATAATCCATCCACTCGAGATTGCAGCCTCTTCCAAAAAATACAGCCAGGATTCCCGAAGGTGTTACACAAGCAGAAGCAGTGACCCCGGCAGGGCATTACCCAGCAGCTGAAGGGGAGGCTCAGCACTTTACCTCAGCCCCCAGGGCGATGAGGGTCTCGATGAGCACTGCTGTCTGCACCGTCATGTGGAGGCAGCCGGCGATGCGGGCGCCCTTCAGGGGCCGGGACCCAGAGTACATCTCCCTCATCTTCATCAGCCCTGGCATCTCATTCTCTGCAATCTCGATGGCCTTGCGACCCCAGTCTGCAAGGCTGATGTCAGCTGCAAGAGAAGCAGGACAGCTGTCAGAGTTTAAATAGCTGAGACCTTGGGATCCGTTCACACACTTGTGGGGAGGCACTGGCTGCAACACCTGAGCACCCAGCAACAGCTGGGAGGCAGAGCTGGGGGAAAACTAGACCCTATTGCAGCCACTCCCTCCTTTTCTAGTATTGTAAAAGGCTTTCAAATGAGTTTAGACCAAAGCTAAGAGCCCCTCTGGGAAAAGCATGCTGCATGAGCATATTAATCACCTGTGATCTAGTGCACAGACATCCTGAGGCCCATTAATTCAGTAAGCCACAGCCTTAAGCACTTAAAGACACTGCCCAAGTGTCCAGCACTTCCTATAGAGAATGACTTCCACAGTAATGACCTGCACGTGGGGAGGGGCTGCCCGTATGGCAGAATGCTCCCTGAGAATGCACCAGGAGCTCTGGTTCCTGGGGGAACCTTCCTCCTCCTCAATGCAAAGCTGCAGATCCTACTCCCTTGGATGCACAGAAATTATTTTAAGGCCATGTAACTACCTTAGTTACCAGTTTTCTACTACAGATCCTTTTTTACAAAGGTAGAAATTAAGCAAAAAAATGAAGAGAGGCTGCTAACAGGCTACTGCACTCACCATGTCTGACCCCAGCTTTAAAAACGCAGGGGTCAAACAGGTAATGCCCAGGTGCATCAACCCACTGTCCCTCTTACTCAGTTTGCTCTTTCAGAGATTTCAGAAGATTCCACTTAGGCCATGGTCAGATGCTTTTCTTTCACCTACCTCGTGAACAGGGGCCGTTTAAAGCACTGGACTCCGAGTCAGACTGGCGGGTTTAACACAGACAGGCTAATTGCATTTTGCTGCAGGATGAAGCCAGGGGCCACTGAAGCTATCGCATGTGTTAGAGCTGACTGTACAACAACCAGGGCCTGAAAACTGCCTGAAAACAGGCAAGGGAAGGACCATGGAAACAAACACATCAAGAGGAGGTTGAATCTTACCCCTTTAAGGGCTCGGCAGCTTTACCAGGGCTGCTTAAAAAATATCCCGCAGTATTTTGGGTTCAGAGCCTCCAAGGTAAATTATTTATGAATCTGAGCCCTAGAGACGAACGTTCTTCTCTCTGAAATCAGCCTCCAAGGAACATCCAATTCTTTATAAAAATCGGGGTTCTTTGTGAGTCTCAGCTCCACAAAAACACCCGCCAAAACCTCCAGGGCACGTGAATCACAGGTCCCGGGCCGGGAAACACTTTCACATTCGCAGCAAAGCCCGTTCCCGCCAAGGGCTCCAGCGGCGGGGCAGGGCCGGGGCTGCGGGGCAGGAGAGCGGCACCACGGCGGGGGAAACCCCTCCGGGCACCCCCGAGCCGCCCTTTCCCCGCGGCCGCTGCCCCAGCGCAGGGGGGGCTCGGGCCCGGCTCCCCCGCGGGCAGGACCCGCCGGCCGCGGCCGCCGAGGCCGCGTTCCCCGCCCCGGCCCGGGGGAGCCGCGCGGGGCCGGCCCGGGGCTCGCACTCACCCACTTTGTAGGGCAGCCGGTCCGACATGGTGGAGCTGCGGAGCCCGGCGGCGGCAGCAGGAGGAGAAGGAGGCGGCCCCGCGCCCGCTTTAAGTAGAGGCGGTGCCGCCTGCGTGAGGCGGGGCCGGGCCGCGCTTCCTCCGGGCCGCGGGCCCGCCTACCCCGGCATGGGCCGGGCCCTGAACCCGCCCCGGGCCCGCTGCGTGACCCGGCCCCACAAACCGCCCTGTGCCCAGAACATGCACCCCAAGGAGGGCCGCCGCCCCAGCCCCAGCTCTGGGACTCGCTGCCACCCACCAGAGCCAGGCCAAGCCAGGACCCTGTGTATAAATATATAAATAATATATAAATATATAAATATATAAGTAATATATAAATACATAAGTAATATATAAATATATAAATATATACATATATAAATATATAAATAACTGCAGAGAGGGGTCAGAGGATGACCCAGGCTCTGCTCAGGGGGCCCAGAATCAGGACAAGAGGTCACGGGCAGAATCTGATGCCCAGGAAGTTCCACCTGAATATGGGGAAGATTTTCTTACCTGTGCAGTGAACAGAGACCAGAGAGGGTGTGGACTCTCCCTCACTGGAGATATTCCAGAGCTCTCTGGACACAATACTGTGTTATGTGCTCTGAGATAACTGGAGCAGGAGCAGGGACCAGATGCCCCACTGTGGCCCCTTCCAACCTGACCCGTTCTGGGATTCTGGGATTCCGTGGCTGGAGCCACACGAGACCACAGTGGGGCTCAGGACAGTGCCAGGACCAGCCACAGAGCCACTGTGGACACTGAGCAAGCAGCGTTTCTTGTCCCACTTTCCTGGGACAACACCACTTTCAGGTGTTACCCTGGGGCACAGGGAGCCCTCACTGTACAGCTCAGCTGGCACCAAGGCAGGGAAGGCGCTGGTGAGGTGCCAGGCAGAGCTGGCCCAACTCGTGAGCTGCTCTGTGAGCTGGACCTTGGACTCTCAGTTCCCCTGTCCAGCCTGCAGTGGCTTTGGCTGGTGCAGGGCAGAGCTGGCATGGGCAGGGCTGCGGTCCCGGCCCCCTGGCACAGCCAATGCCCACCAAACACGCAGGAGGCAGAGCCCTGCTCTGGCCTTGCCTGGGGGTCACACACATGTTCATTCCTGTTCTGACACCTCCAATAGGTTTTTCACAAGCCCCAGTCATAAACTGTGGTGAGCTTTTCAGCCAGGCTGTCGTACACCCCTCCTTTTATCTGTGAAATGCTTAAAAGTGAGGATTTCCTCACAGAAATTCTCACTGATATATTTTGCAAAGTTTAAATTAATTCTGAGCACAGAGTTCACCCTGACACCCCAGCTCCTAGTCCTCCCTGGAAATGAAGCTCAGTATTTGTTATCTGAGCAGCAGCTGATGTTCAGCGATTGTCCTACAGTGAACGGTCCACACAGAAAGACACAAGTCCCACTAGGAGACCTGTCCAGGCAAAGTCCCACTAGGAGACCTGTCCAGGCAGTACACATGGAAGCAACAGGATTTGTGTTTAATATTTGGAATGCTGCATGTGCACCAAGACACCTGAGACCATTCCAAGGAGTTCTGTAAATGAAAAGGTGCCCAAAGCAGCGGCATGTCTGTTCCCCTGGACCGGGCTCACCTAACCCAGTCCTGCTTTCCCTGGTTTGCATCACCATCCACCTTTTTGTCCCAGCTCCAAAGCCCCCATGGGCAGCAGCAGGACAAGGGTTCAGACTCTGGCAGTTCCCACTGCCTCGAGCCCCCAGGGTGGGATGGCTGGGAAGGTGCAGACTCTGCGGCCTCCTGCACCCCTGGCTGTGCCCACAGGCAAATGGGAGCTTCCCCAGAGCTTCCTGAGACACTGGGACCTGAGGGAACAAAACGCTCCCAAAGTACTGAGTGACTCCCAACTTTGTCACTAACGCATAGGATAGAATAGAACAGAATACACTGAGTTGGAAGGGACCCACAAGGATCATTGAGTCCAAATCTAGCTCTACACAGACACCCCAATGATCCCACCCTGTCCCTGAGAGCATTGTCCAAACGCTCCTGGAGCTCTGGCAGCCTCAGGGCTGTGCCCAGTGCCCTGGGGAGCCTGGTCAGTGCCAACCACCCTCTGGGGGAAGAACCTTTTGCTGAGATCCAGCTTAAACCCCCCCCAACTCAGCTTCATGCTCTTACATTGCCATTCGTTCATTACATTGATAAACTCACTTCATTAATTACACCTTAGAAACAGAATGTTCCAAAGTGGAGAGGGGTTTTATTGTTAAGCAAAAGTCATGCTTGTGTTTCACAATTGTCTTTTTTTAGCAAATTTGACCATTTCCCTTCATACCCAGTGTTATGTCTTTTCTTTAATAACACATGAGATCAATGGTTATTTTTTTTCCTCCCTGAAAAGAAGCACTTTACAGAAATTCAGTGTGTTGGTTCAAGGCATCAGCTAAAATACTAGGAAATGGGAAAAATAGAAGGTATAAAGGAGAAACTGTAGGGAAAATAGAATATAAAAACAAGAGGTTGTTTGTTTAAATATTTTAAGTGATAAGGGTTTCATAAACTTATGTCCTAGAAGGAGCAACTTTAGGCTTTACTCCAAGATGAGTGTGTTGCTGGTGCTCTATTTAATTGGAAAATGGAAGGAGAGAAGTTCAGAGCAGCTCAGCCACTGTGTAACAGCAATTTCACTTGTAATAAACTAAATAATGTATGTGGAGAAGGATAATTTTCCATAAGACGAGACTGCAGGAGAAGATTCCCATAATGAGGACAAAAATCACCCAAACCATCTGGAAGTTGCAGTTTCTCTCTGTGGAAGAGGGAAGGTTTGTGTTATAACACTCTCAGGCACGTGATGGGATTCTTGGGGTGTCCCAGGGGTTGGACTCGCTGATCCTTGTGGGTCCCTTCAAACCCAGCTTGTTCCATGAAAACCACCTTGTGCCAGGTGTCCACAGCAGCAGGAGAGAACTAATCAATTGGAAATTCCAAGGTTTTAATTCTTATCCTGCTCCAACAGCAGTGTATGTTGTTGGGTCCTGCTCCCTCCTCCCCCATTATCTATCTTTTGTCCTGCCTGAGGTTTGTAGCTGAGGAAGCTGAAGCAGGGGGATGTCATGCACAACCAAGGCTGGAGAATTTCTGGATCCAAATCCTGTACCTGTTCCTTGTTTAGAATAGGGGTTTAATACTTGACACAACCACTGTCTCTGAGCAGAGCAGGTATTGGGACACGACTTCCTTGGAAGCAAATCCCTCAAGTTTTTTGCAGACAAAAAATTCCCAAAGATTCATTCAGAAACAATAAACTGGAATAGGGTGTTTGGGCACATGGGACACCCTAAGGTTCCAAATGGCACCAGGAATCTTCTGGC
>NW_020884960.1:615288-733530 GCF_003945725.1 Corapipo altera
AGCGGGCACGGGCCCATGTCCCCCACTCAGGGGGACACGTGTGGTGGGCAGTGCAGGCTGTGTTGGGGAGGGGCCTGGGGCCTTTGGTGTGAGGGTGCTGGCTCTGGGGTGCCATGGGCCCCATGGGTGCAGGGTCCTGGAGGGGGTGCAGGGTGTGGGAGCCGTGGGTGCTGCAGAGAGTGCCAGGAGATGCTGGGAGGGGCAGGGCTGGGGAATGCAGGGCTGTGGGAGCAGGGAATGGGCAAGGGGGAGTCCCTGGGTGATCCTGCCTTCTTTTTCCTGCAGACAGGGGCCAAGTTTAACTCTCCCCTGCCAGAGCTGCCTTTTGCTTTCCCTGCAGCTCAGGAGGGAGCACCAAAGATTGCCTGGGTTGGATCCAGCTTTTCTCATCTGGGGACGTTCATTCTGCCACAGTGACTTGGTTTAAGGAACTCCCTCACATTGGGCTTCTGATAGAAACCCCAGGAGGAAAACTAAGCCAGCAGAGTGCCGGCCTTCACAGGGTGTCACTGCCAGCCCAGGGCACTGGCACAACACCCAGCTGTGCCCTTCCAGTCTGCAGGGTCCTGGCTCATCCAGCTGGGCTGCAGCCCCTTCCCCAGGGGTGGCACGTGTGCCTGCTGTCCTGGCACACACAGGGAAGGTGACAGAGCAATTGCTCCTGTCCTCTGGGCGGTCCCAGCTTGCCAGGGGCTGCAGGTGGTGCCCAGACCCAGCTCCAGCCCGTGCGGGACAGGACAGCAGAGCTGAGGTGCAGGGGAGGGCAGGGCAGGCCTGGGGGGGTGCAGGTGACTGAAGAACTGTAACAGAAGAATAAGAATGCTTGACCTCTTCTCTTGCACACGTCTGGACTCCTGAGTAACTGCTGTGTTATGTGTCAATCCCTTTTCTAAGGACTTTCAGGGGGAGAGGGAGTATCAAGTAACGAGGACAAAAGGGATCTATAGCAACTCTTCCGCTTTAAAGCTTTCCCCAAGGTACCTGTAAGCAGCTCTGAGGGTGGCACTGTGCAATTCCAGAGTTTTGAAGTTTGTTGTAGAGCCCACAGCATGGCATAAGTTCTTTCTCCTGCTCCTGCTTGACAGCACAGTCTCCTCTTATCTCCTTTGTGGCTCATTGTTAGTTTGGCAGCTTCAGTCCAAGCCTGGAAGGATCTGCAATAGAGAAAGAGGTGTTTGCAGGTGACTTCTGTGCAGGTGAGAAAAACAGACCAATATTCTTGGGCAGTGCAAGGCAGTCTGTGTTTTACAGATGCTGCTGGAGCTCTGCCCTCCTGGCTGCATGGGGCCCTGGGAGGTGTGAGTAGTGGGGGATGTGCTCTGCAGGATGAACAGGGGATCCAGGGCCCTGCCAGCCCCACAGGTAACACTGGATGCATTCCAGGCAGGAGGCAAATGTCTACAGCAAAGGCTCTTTTTGCCAGGAGAGCTGTGGGGTGGTGCTGCTCTCATTTGGCATTCACCTGTTCTTCCTCTTCCCTTCACCATCACTCACCGTATTCAATGAGGACACATCAGCTGGGAAGGTGCTCCAGCCTTGACCAGGCACTCCCAGTTGTCTCTGAGGCCATGAGCAGTGCTGAAAGAGAAGCCACACAAGCAGCGTGATTTGCCCTGAGCCTCTGGTTTCAGGGATTGACACCTCACAGCACACAGTATCATACTCCATTTTCATGGAAGTGAGTATTCTGTGCTCTGACTCCTATACACCCTGGTCCTTTCGTTGCTGATGCCACTGGTGGATTTGGGACACCAGATGGCGCAAGACAGGTACAAAAGGGAGGGAAAGGAACGGAGTGAAGAAGGAGGAACGGGAAAAAGGAGAGTACAAAACCTGAGAGTCCATGAAACAGTAACAGGATTTTATTCACGTTATACACCCTGTGACTGTTTCATTTACTGTAGGAGTTCAAACAGGGAAGTTCTGGGTTGTAAATTTATGTATCTCACTGGCACTGAAAAGCTGAAACTCAGGGGAAAGAAACCCACTGTTTTAAAAATAAGAATATGACATTTCTTCAGAACTGTATTTCAAAAAAGACTGGGCTTGCTGGCACGGGTGTGAAGTGCTGCAGATGTCAAGACCAGGAGAAAACATCAGCCTAAGCCTCTGTTTAACACAGGTGAGATATTCACACAGGTGCATCACCAACCTTAGAAAATGCAGCACTATGCCCAATACTCTAACAAAGTACCCCGTGCACATCTTAAAGTGGTACTCACAGAGAAAGAAATCATTCATTGTTGAATTCTGTACCTCAGGTAGCCCTTGCCTGTAAACTGCAATGATTTCATTTTCCCACAAACTTACATATTGCACATACAAATTCAGTTCTGCCCATGAAGCACAGTGATATTGTGGTGGTGGCCTTCAGGAGACCCTGGTTAGGAAACCAGTGTTGTTTTACCCTGCTTGGTTAGGAGTGAAGGAGAATCCCCACGGTGAAGGATGCAGATGAAAGAGGAGGTGTGTGATGCTGTGCCAGCCAGCACAAGCCATTCAGTGCAGAGGGACACATACAGCATTTGATGATCCAGTTAGATCATACCGTGGGAAATGTCACAAGGTGCCTAATGAAGACACTGGTGGTGCATCACTGGTGTCTTCTAAGTGAAGTGTTTTGCTCTGTAGCCTCACCTTGTGAGGGCCCCAGCCAGCAGACGAAGGTTGCAGGATCCCTTTTCCATGCTCGTGGAACTCAGCCTAGCAGGGGTCCCATGTGGGATAGAGCCCCTGTTGTTCGTGCCTTGAATTGGCTTGAATTGAGTGCTGTTACAGGCAGCAAACATACACTCAGAGGACTCCAAAACGTGGTCCAGCTCATGAACTCCCTGCCTTCAGCGTCAACTCTGAGACATGCACAGTTTGTGGTGCCAGTGCTGGGTAAATGGTTTGGCTCAATGGTCTTAGAGGGCTTTTCCAGCCTTAATGATTCCATGTATT
This sequence comes from Corapipo altera, assembly GCF_003945725.1. Taxonomy (NCBI): domain Eukaryota; kingdom Metazoa; phylum Chordata; class Aves; order Passeriformes; family Pipridae; genus Corapipo; species Corapipo altera. Next base: position 618,232 of record NW_020884960.1, read on the forward strand.
GTTTCATGTTTGCACAAAGTCCTTCCCAACGTGATTTCCCACTATCCCCTTGTGCAGAATGACACCACTGGGGATCCGGTTCAGTGTCTCAGTCCACAGCAACGTTTATATTGCTGTAGGAAGCATTTGCATTCTGATGATTAGACCATTTGCCCCAGTGATATTAAATCTGACAGATTCCAGATTTATGCAGGTGACTTTCTCCTCCCCTGCCCTCCAAAAAGTCTCCTGCACTCTGCCAGGTCCTGATGCTGGTGATGCCATCCCTTCCCACGGCGAACTGCCCGACAGAGGGCAGAGGAAGCCTTCCTTTGGCTTCCCTGGGAATGAGGACGAGCAACATTCAAATAAGAGGTTGGTATGATCCAGCTGGTGCCTTTTAGGAGGATGACAGTTAGTCCAAGGGTTAAAAGGAGACTGTATTTTTGTTGCAAGCACACTAGAAATCATTTACTTGTGATCGTGCACTGTGCACACCCAGGGCAGGCAGGAACTGAAGCAAGAGCCAGAAGATAACAAATGAACTACTGTGAAGGGAAAATTGGACTAATGTTATTACCTCTTGCCTCTTATTTCCCTTGTACCCTCAACAGGAGGAGTATCACCAGGTTTTGTTCCTTGTAGGAACCCTGGGGCCAGCCTGTTACACAAGAGGCTCATTCAGTCTGTGAGAGCCCAAGGCTTGGGGTTGGTGGTAAGCGAAGTGGATCATCTTCTCCTCCCTCTCCAGTTGTAGCAAACATGTGCATAACATGAGCTGAGGACCAAGCCCTGGGCCTCGCAGAGCGAGTTTAACCAAGTAAATTCTCCCTTAATCCGTTCTGGGAAATCATGAGCACTGCACCTGGTATGTTAATGGCATGTGATGGGACTGGTACAGCCACCTTCCAGCACCTTGCTCTTACTCACCCTAAGGTTGGAATTCAGTGCACCCAGAGCATAAGAAAGGCTGGATAAAAGAAATCAAATGAATGAGCAAGATCACTACTCAGCCAGGGATGTTCAAAGCCTGGACTGTTAGTCCAAGGCCAGAGGCTTTGTTCAGAGTTCACAAGTGTAAAGCTGCAGCTCCAAGGGACCAACTTAGTGAAACCTGACCTCTCACTCGACAGGATTGATAGCTTGGGTGGAGTTTTCTTTGCAGTGGAGGACATCGAGGTATCCTAGTACCAGGTGCTACATAAGGTAAAGAAGGTACAGACCCCTGAAGCTGATAATGGCTTTTAAAGAATTATTAATAGAAACCAGCTTTATTTGGCTTTGGATCAAGCTCAGGTACTTAAATCATTCCTCCTCCTTTTGTATTAGTTTTGACACCACGTGGCTTTTTATCAGCACATGTTCTGCTCTGAAACACCAGCTGATTTATACCAGAGCAATTTGCAAGGAGGCAAACCACTCAGGAGGTGAGTCAGCCTCTGGATGGAGGTAATTCACAACTGTTTAAATGAGGGAGGTGATCAGGATGGGACAGGAACAAAGCTGGGTCTAAACAAGAGCTGTCTCTGCTAACCTCTCCATGTCAAAACCTCTTCTTCAACAGCCTGGCAAAAGCAGGCATCCAACTGACACTGAGCATGTGTTCCCATCCTTTGTGAGTCCTTGGTGCACCATCCAGAGGGTAAAGCCGTAACTGGGATCCAAGTGGTGCCCGTGGCACCCTGCACATCTGCCTCACCAAGGTCTCTGTGGAGGCAAGAGCTGGACAGAGCCATCAGTTAAGAACTGCACAGTTGTTTCACCTCTCCCAGCACCAGCACATCGTGTCTTCTGCTGAAAACTCCCCAGCACATTTCTGGTATCATGTTTTTCACTCCCAGCGAAAAATAATCTTCAGCCTTTTGCGTGGGGAAGAGAGGAACAATTTTCTTAGTAGCTTCTCCTTCCTTTAAAATATCTACATATCTGGGTTGTGTCATTTCCGTTCCCAAGACACCTAATCACTCCCTCCCACTTCTCTGATTATGCACTGCAGAGCAATTGAGTAATCAAATACTTAATTAAATAGCCACACGTCTTTGTTATACCCTTTAATTAGATTACTTGGAAATAATAATAGCTTCTCACCAACCTGAAGGGTTCGTTAATTCCTTCTGCAGATAACAGGAAGTAATTTATCTTTTCCTACTGATATTTTTCTAAATCCCAAGTCAAATGAATCAATTCTGATTTAAAGTCAATTAGAAAGAGATGCACTCTGACACTACACTGTTATCTTCATGAGTGGAGTAATGAATTCAGACTCTCATAACAAGGCAGTACGACAGAATTTCTCCTTTCAGAGATGACGATTTCAGGACAAGAAGTCTGATTATAAAATATAAAGCACTTCCTGCAATAATTACTCAGATAACAGAACACTCCAGAAGACTTCTTTATAAGAATAAGACTATATAGTATTTATAAAATGCTTTGACATTCAGTAAAGAGAAGTGATATGAAAACAAAATACTCCTGCATTTCTAAATCACCAACTTTACACAGCCTTAAGTCAGACAGAAGCATTAAGCCACTGTTAAAGACTGAAAATCGCTCAGGAGCTAATGGGTGCTGATGACACCTGATGACTGTTGCACACTCATTGTGTGATCCTTGCCCGGGGCTGTGTCTGTCCCAAAGCAGGTAAACATCCACACTCCCCAAACTGCCTCCGTGGAGGGATGGTCACTGTGGTCTCCTCAGTACCAGGACCAGCTTTATGTTGTCAAGTTATACAGTGACAGGGACTGAGGTCCAACGTGAAGGTGGAGAAACCTCTCAGGAAACCAAGCAAAGACAAATACAAGTGGTGAAATTCCAAACAGACACATGCGGAAAAAAATCAATATATGGGTCATCATACACTTGACCAGGGCATGAAGAGGCCGTGGGATCTCCATCCTTGAGGGTATTTGCCTCTCAGCTGTGCAACCTTATCTAAGCTGGTTCTGGTTGAAGACCGAGAGGCCTCCATGGGTTCCCTCCTACCTGAATTGTTTTGTATTTGTGTGATGCTGACAGGATTTTTATGTGCTTCACTAAAATAAATAAAATAGAAAACATCAAACACTTTTCAAGGAGAAAGAAATGCAGTTCTGTTTCCAATTCTGACAGCAACTTGCTGGGCAACCTTTAGGAAATCATGTAATGTTGGAAAGAAGTGCTTTGTCATGTGTGAGGTCAGTGGGGTTGGCTGAGAGTGGAAAAAGGGAGAGAATTGTGAGAAACAGAGTCTCAGAGTAACATAATTTTTCAAATTAGAATTTATTATATAGTAGAAGCAAGCAGTGCTGGGTGGCAGTGGGGTCTTGCTCCTAGACTTGCCACTCTGATACAGTTTGTGGGTCTGATATTTATTTCAAACATCCCATACATATTCATTACATCACATACATACACATTTGACATCACTATTCCAGGTATTCAACATATGTTTATTTTTATAGCTAAGACTAATTTGTTATCTCTATGATGTTATAAATTCATGTGTTCTTTGACAAAAGGCACCAGCAGGCTGCTGACCCGACCTGGTTTGGACATAATTCCTGGCTAGGAGGACAGGGAAGGTGATGGTCTGTTTTATGTCTTTATGGGGGTGCAATTAAGTTTTACAATCCATTTGTTTTTCTTCTTTCCTGAGGTTACATTAACCCATTTGTTTCCCATTTGTTTCCTTTCCTGACACCAATTAGGGCTTGTGTTTATTACAGATTGAAGGCAGGGCCTAACTCAGGAGAGAGGATCCCATACTCTGGGAACAGTAGAATAATAAGTGTGTTCAGTGCTTCTCTTGTCTCAGCCCTTTAGGTGAGGGAGCCCAGAGCTTTGAGGTACTAGAGAGCAATCTCCATTTGCAGACTTCTGCTCAAAAAATCTATCAGAATCACAACATTTTAATGATCTTGCAAGGGTTTTTTTATTACCACATGGAAGATTCAAACATGGAAGCGATTTATACAACTCTGCCACACAAATCCTCATCCTCAGTGGTTTCCCAGTCAGGTCCCAACAGCACTCACTGATGTGCCAGTTCTGGCTGCAACAACTGGATAAGATTTCATTAGGGATTTGAATATTATTGTTATTTACCACAGTCCAAGTGAGAAAAAATGCTGCACATATTTTGCCACGAGAAACAGTCTCTGTCCCACCGACCAGTCTGGATTGGACTGAGAAAGGTAGGTAAAATATTATGAAAATTATAACATATTATCTTTAAAAAATTAACTCCCAGAAGCACAGATTCATCCTATCAAACCTGGCAAATCTGAAAGCCTATAAAGCATACACAGTTTTCCTAAATAGGCTTTGGACAAGATTATCCTAAACAATTGTGGTAAACTGCACCAATTTCTTGGGGTTCTTACTAATCAAAAGAAAGTTATGACAGGGGATAGCAAGAAAATTCCATCCTGCCTGGGCACCTTGCAGTTATAAAAAGTACAGGGGAAAAAGAAAATAATCAAGCATTCTCCTCTTTTCCGCAAAGTAAAATTTTGGACACATAGCTCTTCTGCCACTCAATTATATTCATCTTTGTTTGCAATGTATTCTATGTTAATTATTTATTTGTTGTTCCAGTTCACTGACAGGCCATGATTTTTCCAGGAAAAATGATCTCTGAAACAGTGTGAATGTGAGGATTGTTCCACGTTCCTTTCCTCCTGGCAAACACAAACTCATCAGTAGTCTGTGCACCTGGAATATATTCTTCTTCTCATGAATTTTGGAGAGCAGATGGCGCCAGTGGTACTTGACTGGAGGCATCAGAAGCTGAAAAACAAAGAGATTAGGGCTGCTGGGGTTGAACAGCAACCACTTTTCTGAAGTGCTGGTTGGGAAGAGGAGGGGGAAAACGATTACAGAGAGGCCAACTGATGTGGTGTCCTTGAAAAGAGACACTGAGTGTTATTCACCTCTGCTGGGAGACAACAAATCCAGCAGAAAGGAAGCCCAGCTGTGCATATGTGGAACTCCAGCTGCAGTCAGAGCCTCATTGTCCAGGACAGGAATTGGTATCACAACACTGCAAGAGAGACAACTGTTTATTTAGGTGATGCATGAGACAGAAATCTCTGTCAATTTTTATCATCATTAATTTGAATAGACCATTAACTATTGGAACTATATGTGGTCAAATATTTCTAAAGGAACATAAAGACTTAAAGGTACATAGAAAAGCCCTAGAGAAAAAAAAAAAAGAAGAAGAAGAAAAAAACACCTCAAGAACTTATTTCAGCTCTTCAAGTTGTTTGTTCTCATATAGGGCTGCAACCTTGGCTCCAAACTTGCTTCACAGGGACTTGCACCTCTCTGACAAAGCCACCCACACCTGACTTTTCCACACTCCCAGGCTCTGGCTGAGCAGCACCTGTTGTTCTGTACTGAAATTCAAGTGATTTCTGTGCTTGAAGTGATGTGCACATGTGCCTTGGTCAGTTGTAACCACAAATGGTTGATTGGCATCGAGACGTGTTGGTCTGTTGGGGGAAACAATTGGAGCTGTTTTCTTGAATCAGCAGAAACACTTAATTGTAGCCATGAGATCTTATTGGAGTTTATGTGTGGAAGGCATGATGGATTTTCACATCCCTACCAGTTGTAAGAAAATGCTAAACTTTGCTCTTGCAAATAACGTAATTTTTCCTGAAGAATTATCAAGGAGATTCTCCCACTCTCCAAAAATTAAGGAGCCTTTTATCTGTTTTCAGCACATAGAAACTGGACTCTCTCATTCCTCACTGTCAAAAGAGGAGATGTATTTTAATTTCTATGTATTCACTTATGCAAAAATGCATTTGGGTCAAGAAAAATACGATGAAAACAAGAAAGGTGTTATGTAAAAGCTTAATAGGATCAATAGCTGAAGTATCTGAAGTGGATACATTAAAAATCAAAACCCTCACTGTGTGTCCCAAAGCCCTCACTGCCACCGGGGATGCTCCAGCTGCTTGACAGTCAGAAACTCCTGTTACCCAGGACATCCCTTTGTGCTCTGGGAGAATTCCAGTCATTCCTGTCACTGCAGTACCTGGTACCAGGGATGGCCGTGGGTTCCTCAAGACGTTCCTGTGCCAGCCCAGCCCACAGGGGTGCTTTGATGAGCAATCATTTTTACTGTTGTGTGTGTGTGCATACACATGTATATGTACATATACTCTGTGTGTGCATATAGACTCACAAATCACAGAGTGGTTTGGGCTGGAAGGGACCTTAAATCTCATCCAGTGCCACCCCCTGCCCTGGGCAGGGACACCTTCCACTGTCCCAGGTTGCTCCAAGCCCCGTCCAACCTGGCCTTGGACACTTCCAGGGATGAGGCAGCTACAGCTCCTCTGAGCAACCTGTGCCAGGGCCTCACCATCTTCACAACCAAGAATTCCTTCCCAAAATCCCAAGAATTCCTTCCCAAAATCCCATCTAACCCTGCCCTCCGGCACTGGGAAGCCATTCTCCCTTGTCCTGTCCCTCCAACTCTTGTCCCTCTCCAGCTCTCTTGGAGCGCCTTCAGGGACTGGAAGGGGCCCTAAGGTCTCCCTGGAGCTTTCTCTTGTCCAGGTTGGCCTCCCCACCTCTCCCCGCCCGCCTCCACAGGCCATGGACGCCGAGGACACGCTGGATACCAATGGATACCAGGGGATATCCCGGCCCCTCCCGGTCCGCACCGAGCATGCGCGGCTCCTGTCGCGGGGCACGCCGGGAGCTGTAGTTCCTGCCGGCCGCCGGGGGGGGCTGAACTCCGCGCCTGCGCAGGTGGCGGCCGACTTTGCCAAGTGCCTGTGGGAGGCCGGGCGGGCCGCGCTGCCATCTTGGAGCGAGGGACGGCGGAGCCGCGGCCGCGCCGGTGAGCGGAGCGGGCCGGGGGGCACGGGGGGCCGGGAGGGGGGTACACGGGCCCCTGAGGGCGGCGAGGGGACACACGGGGAGCGCGGGGACGCTGCAGGTGGGCCCGGGCGCGGAGGGGCCGCTCGCCCCGGGAGGGGCTCGCTGAGGGCGGTCCCGCCGCCCGGGGCAGCAGCGGGGGCAGCAGCGGGGGCAGCAGCGGGCCCTCCCCGCGGGTCCCGGGACCCCCGCACTGCCCGGCCCCGCCGCCTCCTGCCACCTCCGGTCCCGTCCCCGGCGGTGCCGCGTCCCTGCCCGGCCGGACCCGCCGGCCTGTCCCGCCCGTGTCGCCGGGAGCTGCCCCTGCACCCTCGGCCTGCCGGGGGCTCGCTGCCCACAGGGCTGTGCCCTCCGCAGCCCCGCCGGCACAGCCGCCTTCCCCCGCCTGGGTGTCCCCCCTGTCCCGGGGCTCCCTGCCGGGGTACGGGGGCTCGGTGCCTTTGTGCCGGCCGGGCACAGCCGTGCCGGGCAGGAATGTTTCCCGGCGGTAAAGCCCGGCTGCAGCCGGAGGTTTGTCCCGAGCCGTGTTCCCTCTGGTAAACACGGCAGAACGGCAGCGCTGGTGCCACCGCTCTGTTTTGGAAACAGGGACAAGTTGTGGCTGTTAACCCTCCCGCTCCCGACCAGGCTGTCTGTGACCTTGTGTGCCGGTAGCGTACAGATAAAGCAGACGATGATGTTTGAGGATGCGTTTGTCCAATTTGCTCAGATATCCAAGAATTTAACTTGTTTTAATAGCTGTCATGTGTGGTGTTAAACAGGCAGAGGAACTCCCGGTCTGTGTGTGGTGCAGAGAGAGGCAGGTGTAGCATTTGGGGGGTGTGTTGTGTGCCATCCTTTACCCTTGACGCTTCAGGAGACATCCCCAGCACAACTTATCTCTTTGGCTTAGAGTTGAACAGCTCAGAAACCAGGACATTTTAGGCTATCTTTCCCCAGTATATTACTGCTTATTTTAGTAAGTTTGTCATTGTTTGTTCTCTGCTACCCTGCCACTCAGTCTTTTCAAAGAGAAAAGGAGAGAGATCTGGGCTGCTGTTTGTAAAAAGACACTCTGTGTGGAGAGACAGTACATCCAGCTATTGCTTGTATTTACCTGAGAAAAGGTGCAGGCATTTAAGAGCAAAACATGACCTGCAAGCTGTCTTTGGTTCTGAGGATTTTAATGCTTAAAAAAATCTTGTTTGAAAAAAAAATAAATTCTTTTCTATCTTCTTGAAGCGGAGGCCCAAACCAGTTCTAATTTAAATACAGTTAGATTGCTGTTCACTACAGCTGTTTAAATCTGAGCTGGCTCTAGTGTGCATTCTGAGTTATGATTTAGGGACATTTAATCATTACACTGAATGCTTTCACCTCCAAGTGATCACTGGAATAATGTGTAGCATTCTGATCCAAACTGGGTTTTCTTGTCCTTAAAACAGGAGCTGATACAGTACATGTGAAAGATGATGTTGCAGTGGAAAATAACTGAGACTTCTGAGAGCTAACTTTGAAAGCTTCTTACAGATTAAAGTTATTTTGAGGCTTAAGAGAGATTGAGAGAAGATTATTTATATGAATTTATTAGTTAAGGAGCATCACCTCTTTTTCTTCCCTCAATTTACTCTCCCTTCCTGAAGTTCTGTTTCTTCTATGGTGGAACAGACCTGAAACATGAAGTTTCTTTGTATCTACATTTCAAATTGTTTGGAGAAGTTAACTACAGAATAAATAAACTCATATGAAGACAGGTAGTAAAGTAGCATGATTCTCTTGTAGAGTTTGAATTAATCATTGTTTCTAGGAGAGCATGCCTTAGACTGCTTGAAAAACAGGTTTCATTTTCTCCTATTTTACAGTGTATGCAATAGATACTCTTTTTCAACAGCATTATCAGTCAGTGATAGCCTCAACATCTTTTTTGAGTTTAAGCTGTTTAAACAAATTGGTGAATGTATTCAACCATACTGAAGTACTTTTCATGTAGCCAAACCAATTTGATTTCTGCTTAAAAGCAAGGAAAGGAATCTGCAGGGTTAGCAAAGAAACAACCCATGCACACAGTAATGGTGAAGCTTCTGGGAGTGCTGTTACTGGTGGAGTTTATTTGCAAGCCCTAATGCTTGGGTGTTCAGTTCTGTCCTGTTCCAGTTTTTATCACTGTGCTGTACTGAGGTGTAACTGTGGGAACTGCTTCGTGCCCTCACACCCAAGGTGAACCCGTGTGCAGAACCCAGAGCAGGGCTGGCCTCAGTTCCTCACTGGAACTGCACTTTGCCCAGCTGCAGGAGCACATGAAGTGTGTGCTCGCCTCAGAAGAGGAAGCAGACAAGCCATCATTATGGTTTAACTTGGGAGGATTCTGTTTTTCTAGTTGTTTGCTTTTTACTGTCTCGTAAATTGAGTATTTTTAAAGGTTTTAGGTAGTCCTTGGGTTTGGTTGGACTGTTACCTGAGCTAATTCTCTGCACGTTTTGGAGAGGGAAAGGCAGTTGTTGCTCTCCATCCCTCTCCTCTGAGGAATAAAGCAAGAGAGATTTGGGCATTTTCTGTAAGTGACTGGTGTTTGGGTTTTACTGTAGTGCAGAGTTGCTGGAGCTGAAGGACTGATCCTTTTCTTCATAAGTATTGCAAATTACACTTAATAGAAATTAAAGTATTGCAACAAACTGGGAAAAAGCAGTTTAAGGAAGCCAAGGCCCTGTTTCATATGAGCAGCTCTCGAGTTATGCCTGGAATTTCTCCTTTTGCTCTACCAAAGCATAGCAGGTTTGTTCCCCGCTCTGAGGAAACACCAGATCTTGTTGCACCGGTAATTCAAATAATTTTTTCATACTTGGCAGTATGTTGCTGTTCTTTTTTTTTTTTTTTTTTTTAAGTTTCATTACAGTCCTTCCATTTAGGAACTGATAATTCCTGCCTTCCACCCACCTGCCTGAGCTGTTCTCAACTCTGCTGCGGGGAGAGGCACAGAACTACTGCCATGTTTTGCATCTGCATCGTTGATCCTGAACTTGGAGCTCACACTCAAGTGCTGAGCAAGAAAAGGCCCATTCTCTTCTGGGGGATTGTTAAAGTTTTATTGGGTGGAACCTTGTTTCTAATCCAAAAGTGAAAGTTGAGTGATTTCCTTTACTGAAACGTGCAGATCTCGGGTTCTGGGTTGGGTAGGTGGTGATGGGGGAGCTGGAGTTTCAAGAGGAATGTGTCAATATGAGCCTCTATAAAGTCTTTATAGATCTAACTTCTTGTCAAGGGTACCCTTCAGACATACTAAGTGTTAGCTGGATACCTGGTAATCTTTTTGAAGTTTGTTACTAAGGAAAAGGAAGATCAGGTAAAGTTTAAAGTGGTCTTGAAATAGAAAAAGACATGATGAGACAGCCTGTAATCTGGTTCTTACTCATTAATTTGTCAAGTGGGTAGCCATTTGCAGGGAAATATCCATCAAGAATATAATTTTTGTGACTGGGAGCATGTTCATTTACTGAAAAACAAAGCAGGCTCTTTGATTCTCTGAGTTTCATGTGATTGGGGTGGAACTTTTGCCCGGGCAAGTCATTGATAACTTACTGCCCTAGTTAGCTTTGCTTGTCCTGTACGATGGGAAAAGCAAAGCAAGGCTTGTTGCTGAGCAAGCTGAAGAGATGGACTGAGACACAGAAGAGAGGATTTGTGTTAATTTTTAACGTGCTTTTGGTCAGTATCCATCCTTCGTGCCTGTTCCAGTCCCCAGTGCTAGCTGTCCTTTAATTATGTATTGATAATCATTGCTCTTGCTTAACTCTTAGAATGCTCAGATATCCAAATTGTTGTTTCTTTCCTGCTGGTTTCATAAACACTTGAATGGATTAAGACCTGTTGCTCTGAATACTCCATCTGTTCTTTTCTGACACCTTGATTTTTTTGCTCTTCCAGTGCTGCTGCTTTTTTGATGGAGTGAGTTTTTTCTGTATAAGGATTCCTCATCTTTAAAGTTTATTTGCTTTGGCTTGTCAGAGCCTGAATTAACTGATTATTGGATCATTTGGATTAATTTTTCTTGGTAGGACTTGCCTCTCTAAGTGTGTACACCATGTGTGTTTATTTCCTACTGCTGGAAGTATGGAACTTCAGGGACTAGATAACAGATGTGCTGGTCAATATATCAACATGTTCACAAGATGATAATGTGTTTGGCCTAATCTTTAACCAGGCTTGCTATCCTCTGGGAAAGTGTTGCATATTTTCACCAGCTTTTACCTGAAGAGCCTTTTCTCTCTATTGGAGACCTCCTGGGCAGCCCTGCATGTGGAGGTTTATAAACTGAGACAAAAGAAAATACCTGAGCTTAGAAAATGCAAAAGTACCAGAGTGATGCTGACTTGCTTTTTGTATCAGGATCCCAGAATGGTTTGGGTTGGAAAGGACATTAAAGATACCAGTTCAAAGATCACAAAGCTGCTTTGGTTCTTAAATGTCTGTGATTGACCCAGTGCATGTGTTGTCATCAATAATGAAGTCTCGAAAGCAGCTTCTTACTCCAGCTGTTTGAAGGGGAATAATGTGTATGATGCTTACAGGAAAGAGGAGGGAAGTGCTGAAGGTTTAGGAAAGCACTCTGACCACCTCACTCTGTGTTGAAAAGGTTTCCAAACTAAACCTGTCTCTCCAGACTAAATAGCTGTCACCTGCCTTCTCAGGTGAATAGTGGCCATGTGGAACATTTCTAATTCCATTTAAGTGTTCATCACCTAAGGACACAGAGGAAAAGTGACAATCCAGGGGCAGTACTTCAGCAGGTAATCAGCATGTTCCCTTTTGGGCACGTCAGATTGAGTTGGTCACTGAGATAACAGAAGCCTTTTTGCCTTTTGCAAGCATGGCATTTGCTGTATATTAAAATGACCAATTTCTAGAGCAGTGCTGCATTTATTAAACATTTGCCTGAACCAGATCTAGTTCAGGTCAATGAATAAGCTATGGCAAGGCAGCAGTGTTCTCATTGGATCGGGGTATTTAACCCCTGTTCTGAAATCTAATTTAGCCAGGTGGATTTGCTCTGTGTGGGGACCTGTTGACATTGCTGGTGGTTTATTTATTTTATGTTCTCCATGGTTTAAAGGTTTTAAACACAGCCCTGTGAGGTGTGGCGTATCATGAGTTTGTTCCTTTCCTTTCCACTCTCAGAATTACAGGACTTATGGTAGTAAGTACTCTTAGTGAGGTTTGAGTTATTAAAGCAAAAAATAACATTTAAGCAAAGTCTTGCTTTCATCTGGGATGTGAACAAAATAATACTGTCCTGAGGGGGTATTAGAGGTGAAAATGCTGTCAGACTAATGCCTGTTCACTTTGAAGCTGGGGAGCTGCCCAGTGAACTCTACCTTGGAGTGGAGGAAACACCAGCAAAATGGAATTCCCAGTTAAGGGTGAGTGATACAGGAGGTGAGAGAGGAGGGACTTCAAAGACATTAATGATAGGGATGGGATCTATTCTGAGAGAAAGCCTATGTCACAGCTGGGATTCCTTGGCTTTCTGCAATTTCACTTCCTGTTTTTTAAAGTAGTAAACTTTTCTACTTTGTATTTTGCATTTCTGCCTTCATGACTTCTAATCAAACACAGTAAGGTTCTAATGTGTCACAAACTAGATAAAGTGTCAGAACAAAATTTAGAAGAACAATTGTCAGAACTCCTCACCTGGTTTAGACTGAAGGATATTTTGCTGTTTAAGAAGGTCACTGCACAGCTTTATAACCCTGTGGACCTGCACCTTTACTCCAGGGTGTGGGTTCCTTTCTGGTTTGCCTCGTGGTGCCTGCACAGGGAAGCTGTGACAGGGGGGCTGTACCCTGTGGGCTGTTCACACTGAGTTACTCCCCCTGCATAGTGTGCTTTGCCAGGACATGCAAAATATGCCTATTTTATGCAAAAGAAAATTGTTTTGCAGTTCTCGAGGCTTTTTTCCTGAAGATTTACTGGGTTTAGGCAGGTCAGTGACTGTCAGTTCAGCACTGGAACTGGCACAAAGACAGGGAAGGACTGTGAGACCCGGTGAAGGGCAGGGTGGGCTGTCCCTGTGGCACTGAGGAGCTGAGGGGAGCTCCCGGGCTGCACTCCCCTGAGGGCTCAGCAGCTGCACTGCTGACACTTGGGCAGTTGCCTCTGGCTCACTTTTTTGGTTTAGTTTTCGTTTAGGAGCCAGTTCTAAACTTCTTCACGGTCCTGTGGTCTTCCAGTTGGCAGTATGGAGAGCCCCTTGGAACTGAAGGGTGTCATTCATGTTTGTTGTTAGCAGATGGCCCTGTTCTTTTTTTTTTTTTTAATGTGCAACTGTCAGTTCTTCATACAGAAGGTCTAGGATGTAAAGACTGTCATTCAAGGATTTCATTTATTACTATAATTGGAAACACTGGGTAACCCAGAATTTCCAAAGCCTACTTTACCTGCTGATAAAGGGCAAAGGAATTTTAGGGCAGCCCCACAAAAACCAAGATTAGGAGAAATGCTGAGAATATTGAAATAGTGGTACAGTTCTAAGCCACCTTTTCCCTGTTGTTTCTCTTTTATTTTTCAGAGAGGCATGGGCTGGAACATAGCAGGCAGTCAGATTGTGCAGGGTTGGGATGGTTGTGTTGTCCACTCCCGACCATCTGGTCACTTGCAAAAGATTTTTGGGAAGCAAGTAATGGACTTCCATTGCAATGAGAAAACATGAAGATGATTCCTCTGGAACTCAAGATTTTGCTTGCAGCAGTTTGCAGTTTTGGAAGAGACAGTGACCTGTAGCAGAGTTTCAGATACCTCAGGATTGACTTAAATAGCATCAATACTTTTTTTCCCCCAGAAATTTTAATTTCCATTACATCTTTTGGATTTGTGTGTTCTGCTGTAGTAATAAATAATTTAGGTTGGAAAGATGCAACCTTTATTTTTGGCTGACATTGGTTTTCACACACAGGAATATTACTTTATTTTATTGCAAATACTAGATTTCCAGTTCTACTTTGTTTGATTGTGATGCTTAAGAATATTCAGAGAGGCAGCTTATTTTTCTCACGGGACAATATATGTGTAGTTATACCTTGGTACCAAGTTACCTGTGAGAATTCCAGTGCTTGCTCTTCCAGCTGTGTCAGAGTTAATCAGCAGGAACTGCCTCTCACCATCGACTTTGCTGAAGCACAAACAAGCAGCAGGTGACCAAGAGCTTTCTTTTCCGAGAGGTTTCAGATCATCAGCAGTTACAGCTGTCCCTGGCAGCAGGGAATGATTCATCACTTCTGTGATGAACCTCCCAGGTCGGATTGCAGAGCTGTGCACTTCATTTTGATTTCCTTTATTGCTCAGGTACCTACAGTGACAATCTGTTCAGCAGGTTTCTGTGGGCAGTGTGTTTCTCCTGAAAGCTCCATGGGCATTTTTGTCTGTGCTCCTGGGAGCAGTGGAGGTGTGTTTGAGGCTCTCTTCATTGCTGCACCCACAGAGGGAGGTACCTTGTGCTCCTCCAACCTTCATCAGTGCTCCTGGACACTTAAAACCAGGTGCAGTGTGTTCTGGACAGTCCTGCACAGCACATCCCGAAGGATCATGTTCAGGTTCATGCAGACACCGGAATTATGCTTGTGGAAATTGTATCTGCTGCATTTGAGGCTTCCAGCTGATGGGATTAGGGTTTCCAGTCTTTTAGTAGGCAACAGATCTTACCAAAGGCTGCTTGTAAAAACCTCGTTTAAAACACTTGTAAGGGCAGGTGAAGTTGCAATGACCCCGGGTGATGCTGTCATTTCATGGTGAAGCTTCCTGGGTTTTTTCATTCCCCAGAGTTAAAGCCTTTCTGCAGGTTTGTTTAAGTGGGTGTGCAAACCATTGATAATGAAATGTAGCTCTGAGAAAGGAATGGGGAAATATGTGTAAGCAGGCACTGAGCTGTAAACAAGGAGGGAAACAAGGATGAAATCCTGTGTGGATGCTGTCTCCTGTTAATAACTGAGTGTGTAACTGCTGCTGAAGAGACTCGTTCCAAAGCTGCGAGGTGGGTGGTGAAACAGAAGGTGGTGGCCTTGTATTTTGTTTTACTGAGCGATTTTGTAGCAGAGAAATTGTTTCTTATTGACACTTTGAAAATAACGTCTTTGAAATGCCTTTAAAAATAGCTGTAATACAAAACCCATTGGTCTCCTTCTGATTCCAAGTCACAAAATAACCAGCCAGAGTAGTTCAAGCTCAAGTGGTTCTCCAGCATATCTACTGATGTCAGTCTTTTATCTCTCTTCCCGTGAGCATCAAATTAAGTTCTGCAGTGTCTGAAATTTGCTCACGAAGGTTAATGATTTCCGCCTTTTAATTGGAAAATATCATCAAGCATAATCTGAACTGTGGTGCTGTGTGGGTTTGTCTGTTCTAGTGAGATAGGGGAGGGAAATGTGGGAACTGGAAACGAGGGAAGGTTAGTGGATATGTGAAAATCATAAGGTTGATGTGGTAACGTTGGTGGGAAATTATCCACTTGGAATGCAGCTGTCTTATGCCTCCAAAATTAAGTTGCCTGTATGTACATCCCTGGGAGTTTTGGCAGCATCATTTTTGTTTGGTTTTAGTATCAGAAGTGAAACTCCACTGCCATTCTTTCCCACTGAAGTTTGGATTCATTTGTATGGACACCTAGGAGAAGCTTTTAGAAACTGTTAGAGAATCAACATCCTTTAAGTGACACTCCAGCCTAAATTTGTCACACATGGGATATTTTTAATGTAAAATAGAGTAATTAGTTTGATTGAAAGTACTGCAGAGACTGGGACAGGAGCTTTAAAGAACCATGGGAGAGATGCAGAGCAACATATGGAT
Organism: Corapipo altera; assembly: GCF_003945725.1. Taxonomy (NCBI): domain Eukaryota; kingdom Metazoa; phylum Chordata; class Aves; order Passeriformes; family Pipridae; genus Corapipo; species Corapipo altera. The sequence continues at coordinate 633,904 of NW_020884960.1, forward strand.
AAATGTTGTAACAGATTTGCTTGGGTGAGTTTTTACCAAATGAGTTAAAATGAAGGAAATATGTAAAAGTATCAACAAGTTAAGATGTCTTTTCAAATAAACAGACTATTAACCATGATATTCAATGACTTCCCCATCTCTGATGTTGTGTAAATAATGACAGGATACCACAGGTTCCAAGACAGTGATATGTAAATGTTTTATGAGGTTTCTTATCAGGGCAAAAGAAAATGAAAATCAGCCAAGAAAGCAGAGTGCATGTGAAGTGTCCAGTAGCATTTTTCTGTTGGGACCTGGCCTTGATTTCTCTGTGTTCTTCAGTCTCATGTTACCTGCTTGTCAATAATTGGGGCAGGTAACACTGGAGTCTGTACAGTCCTGCACATGGTGTAGATTTACCCAAGCTGTGTTACTTTGTTCTTTATAATAGAGAGCAGCAATGAGGGAAATGGAAGTAGTTTTTAAAACTGGGAAAAAATACCTAGTGTAGGCTTGTGCATTGAATTTTAGTGTAGGACTTGGGAAAAGCTGTAGAAATTAGAGGGACATTGAAGATGAAGATTGCTGAATCTGAAGAGGTGCTGACTTGTGCAGTCTGTGCTATTCAAACTAGTAAAACATAAACTGTATCAATAACTGGGCACTGAAGGAGAACCTCAGTTTGAAAAAAAAGAATAACCTCTCTAACTCTCTTGATAGGTGTCTCTAGAGGAGGAGGAATCTGCAGCGAGGCAGACATAAAGAGAACAAGCAGGAAGAACAGGACAGGAACAACTGGAATTATTGAGGTAGTTTTAGGGGACTCAAAGAATCACAGAATACTTGAGGTTAGAGGAGACTTCTGCACATGGTCTGGTCCAAACCCCTGTGCTTAAAGCAAGGCCAGTCAGAGTGGTCAGTAACGTGTTCAGTCGGGTTTGGAATGTCTGAGGATGGCAACTTAACCTCTCCTGGCAATTTCCCCACTGTTCAGTCACCTCAGTAAAATAAATAACTCCATCCCCTGTTTTTACATCGAATTTCCTGTGTTTTAATTTGTGCCCACTGCCTGTTGTCCCATCCCTGAGCCCTGCTGGGGACAGCCAGCTTTTTAACCCTCCAGGTATTTGTACACGCTGATAAGATCCTCCTGAGCATTCCTCTTTTCCAGGTTTACAATCCTGGCTCTCTCAGCCTGTGCCCACATGTCGTGTTGCAATCACTGCATCATCTCTGTGTCCCCTGGCTGGTGTCACACCAGTACATCTGTGCCACTCTTGGTTTGGGGAGCCCAGAATTAGAGCTTTCCTATCCTGCCAGCAATGCTTTTCCTAATGCAGCCCAGGCTGCTGGTGACCCCTTTTTTTGCTGTGAGGAAGCATTGCTGGTTGGTGTTCAACAGCACCAGTGTTTTCTGCAGAGTTGTTTGTCTGTCCAGCTGCCCCCAGCCTTTACTGGTGTGTGGGTTTATTCCTCCCCAGGTGCAGAACTTCATGGAATTTTTGTTCCATCAGCATATTTGCTGAGAGTGAGCTCGGTCCCATTGTCCAGGTCATAAATGGAGAAGTTAAACTGCAATACCAGGAGTGTGGAAAGTCACTCACAGGAGTTGAGGGACCTTTTTGCTTTATTGTGGCACAGTGTGGGCTTCACTGAGCCCAAACGTGACTTCAGAGATTCATTAGAAAGATTACTTTTGATGAATGATTTTCTCCAGAGCACAGAATGAAAAGCAAGTTTGTTTTCAGTTGTTCAGCACCTCTGTGGATGCTGAATACTGCTGGAAATTTATCCTCCTTGTTGAAAGAAATATTTATGCTTACATACAGTGCTCAGTTACTGCATTTCCTCCCACATGGAACAGGTAGTTCCGTGGTCCAGCTCATCACTTAGGCCTCAGAAACACAGTCCATTGCCCTGGCTGATGACACAAATACTTTGTGCTTTGACAGACTTTTTTTTTTTTTGCCTACAGCACTCATCATTCAAGTTAAATATAAGCTTTAAATGCAATCTTGATGTGTTTGACTAAAAAGACTGTGATTTTTCCCCTAGTTTTAACTGCTGTGGTCATGTCTTTCTAGTAGTTTTGTAGGAACAATTTTCTGGCCTCGATTTTGTGCAGAAGAAGGGACAAAGCAGATCTGTCCCAGTGATGGAGAGTGGGAAATTTGGGGGTTTCCTTTTTACAATTTTAGAAAGGACAATATGCTGAAAAAGAATCTCCTCTGGAACTGTGAAATGAAGTGAAATGTGGAAGTCTTGAAATGAAGTGACTGAGTCACGTGGTCCCATGTGAAAATACTCCTGTCCACACTGGGGGAATGAAAGGAGGAGCAGAGCAGTAATGCACAGGAGAGAGCTCGGATCAGTGGATGGAACTGGGACCTGTGGAGGTTTCCACAGGGCCAGAGTGCAGAGAGGACCAGGGCAAGGGAAACAGGGAATGCATCTTCATTAGTGTTTTAATTGTTGTAATTCATACAAGTCTGTTCTCACAGACTGCACTTGGATTTGACCTGTGAAATGAGCCTGGATCAAGGAAGCTGAGCTGCTTTTGGATGAAACTAAACTGGAAGCTGTGGTCCTGCTGGTGTGGGACTGAGGACTCAGGGTAGAGCTGTTCCAAACTAGAGCTCCAGAAATGTATTCCCTGTGGGTATTGGGTCTGCCTGGCCCCACTCTGGTGCTTCCCTGCTCGTGGATGTGGGCACAGCTCCAGCAAATCTGACTGGGGAGGTACAGGGAGAGCCCAGAGACCCTCACCACTGGGAAAAGGCTGTTACCACTCTAAGAGAAGCTGTAACAAAAAACAGGTCAGCTCCAGTGTTTCTGAAAGGTGTGGGCAAGGAGTTTTTAGGATGATTACAAGAGGTGAAAATGGGTCTGTAAGAAAATAGGGATCTGTTTTGGCAAGTAATTCCCTCAGTAAGCTTAGGAGCCATAAGACAGTGCAATGAGCTGATACAAGCTAAAGGGTAATAGTCTTATTTTGAAATGCAACTTTTGAAAGGAATTATTTTAATTTTCTGTGAGTGTGTGCAATATGAACAAGTGTTGAAAATGAAGAAGCACTGAAGGTCTTCAAGAAGAAATGAAACAAAACAGAAAGAAACCCAAATTGATAAAAAGGGAAGCATTTATATGGATTGTTATTAATAAAAGGCACAGAGGAACATACATTTTAAGGTGTTAAATTAATAGCTGTTGCATTTACTAAATCCAGAATTGTTTTTGGAAAACAACTGGAGAATGCCTCCAAAGGAGTTAGCTTGGGAACTCTTCTCAGTCTTTCAACTGAGAGCTGTATGAGATGAATGAACAAACGTGTAGTGGAAAAATTACTGCACTTCTGTGAATGAAATCATGTAACAAAATAGATCTTGTTTGGTTTGGTTGGTTTAACTTTTACATTTGTCCTGGTGGTTTTAGCATAGCAGTTTGATATATGGTTTTCTGAAGTAAACAATCTCTTATCAAATGGAAGCTGCTGGTGATTGAACTTGATTGGAAGGTGTCCCTTAGGCTGGAAAAAGTTGTCTTTGGAGTTCACCTCTTTGCTCACTCTTTTTCCACGTTATTGCAAGTACCCAGAGGAATGACATTTCTAAGGAATGCATCTTTAGGTAACTCTGTATTTTAGCTTTCCTGCTCTATATGTTTAGTTTCTTTTGCTAGGTTTCAGCAGCAGTGTGGCCCAGAGATGTGTATGGGCAGACATGGAAGGCACTGTGCCCTTTATGCCCTAAGAGAATAGGATATATGTTTGTGCAAAGCCTCAGAGCCACTCTCTCTGTTGGCATTGTATCTGGAAACATGAACATCTAGTAAGATGCCTTTATTATAACTTGTATTTTGCTCCTAGTTGAGTGTACTGAAAGTTAGAGACACTGACGTTGATGTTAGCCCTGTTTTGGGGGGTGTTGGACAGGATGACCTCCAGAGGCCCTTTCCAGCCCAAATGTGTGATTCTATTAAAAAAAAGGGGAGGAGAGGAAATTGGAAACCAATTCCTAGAATTGTGTTCTTGTTTTAAGATACCCTTGTCTCCTCCTGTGCTCTTTCAGTAACACATTTTCATTTACATTATTTTCAGATCATTTTTAGGCAGTGTTTTTCTTAAATGCACAGCATAAGGAGAGCAGAAATACATGGGAAGGGTCTGAGAGATGAAAGGATAAATGCTGCCTGGCAATTGTTTAGACTGTGCAGAAATGCCTGAGAGTAAAACCAAACACACTTTTCTCATCCTGGGTGAATTTTCTCACAAGGCTTTGTACCACCACTTCAAAGTCAGTGCCTGCTCAGTGGATTTTGTCTCCTTAATTTCCTGGGCATTTCATAACAGGCAAAATTTTGGGGGTTTTTTTTGGTGTATTTTTTATCTTTTCAAGTTTTCATCATGTGTTTTATGTGAAATAACTTTTGATCCTTGAATATCTTTGTTTTAAATATGGAAATGTTAATTTCCTGACTGTTTCTCCTAACTCGTTGCATTGCAAGAAAATTGTTAAAACTGCAAAAAGAGAAGTAAAAGGAGGGTAATATAAATTATCTCTTCCCAGCAATCATGAGTTAAGAGATTACAAGTACAAAAATTGCTTAAGGGGGGGAAATAACTTAAACTTTTGACGTGATATTTTTGATCTGGGTGATCACATCAAGATTATATTGTTGCCCTAATTAAAAATTAATTGAATAACATGAATAAGTAGCTTATAGCTTGTGGATTTATGTGACTGTCTCCCTCACTACTGTGTCACACAGCTGAAGCAGTGATAAGGAGAGACCTCCAGAAAAATTCCTTCCTTCCCTTTCCCATAGCAACAGGCAGGAAGGGACTTTGGGTAAAGTTCTCAAGATTCCTTTGCATGCTGTCATGGGAAGGTCTAAAATAACCTGTTGCCAGCACCACCATGAATATTTGACTGAAGTGCTCAAGGCTGGGATTTGTGCTCTGTAGGAGCAGTAAATGCTTCTGGATACCTGCTCAGCTCCCTGTCAGCTCACAGTTTCACTGTGACTGCTCTCAACTGTCTGCTTTTCCCTGCAGAAAATTACCTTCCAAGGTTTCCACTGAAAAAAATGTTGTTTATACTTTCTAGGTGCTTTCTTTATAGAAACCTGGAAATAAAACAATTGGGGTTTTTTAGAAGTGAAATGTAACAGGGTTTGTTGCTTGTCAGGGCTCTCTCACTACAGGCCTGCCCATTACATTGCTTCAAACTGTCTTTTTACCTCTCTGAGGAAGGATGTCCCTCATTATTTCTTTAACCTGTATTTCCAAGAGATCCATTTGGGACATGGGTCACAGTGCAAGGAAGTGGGAGAATAAGGAGGGAAAGCTGACATTAATTTCTACAGGACACGAGAGTTCTAGTTGCTAGAACTTGATGCCTTTTTTTTTTTGTTAGAGGTCTGTAACAACAGTCTGATGACAGGAATGTGGAAGGTCAGAGGAACTTTGGTGTTTGGAGATGCTAAAAGGGTATTTCCCCCTGGTGTTCACACCTTAGGGGAACAGGAAAAGGCAACCAACAGTGAGTGAGAACTCCTGACCTGCAGGGGCAGCTCCCAGAAGAGAGGGACTAGAAAAGAGTTTTGTCCATCATGAACTAGATAAAAGAGCACAGACCTGTGTAACTGAGCTTTTACCTTGTGGGTGTGTTGCCAGCCCGGGATGACACCTGGAAACTTTCAGCCATTAAGGAACTGGCCTGAATATCTGGTTTCTTGAATGAAAAGCAAAGTCTTACCTTGCTACCTGCAGAGCAACTGCTTCCCTTCTGGTCCACATATATTGTAACTTGGTTCTGGTCGTGAACTCCTGCTGGAAATTTTCCTGAAATCTCATCACAAAAGAGGAAACATAGTTCTGAGTCAGTGCAGGATTGTGTTGAAGCTGTATGATTACAAAAGATTTTTTTTTAAAGGAATTTTAAAGGCCAAAATGAATTTCTAAAAGCAGTGGTTTGTAAAATGCAGGAGTTAATCCAGTTAATGTCCAGTTAATACCAGTAAATCCAGCAATTTAAAGATCTGTTTAAGGTTGTGGTAGTTAAATTATTCCAATTTCACTGTCTTCTCCTTTGTCTTCTCAACATTGGTTTAATTCTCTGTCCTGGGGGTTACCAGGCATGTTGAGTTTAATTGATCTTGTTTTCCAATGGGGGTGTTTAAGAACCAGCCATTTCAAGGATTGCTCTGTTTCAAAGATTACAGCAGTGAACTAGTTTTAGCTTAGTGGTTTGCATATATGAATTGTTGTCCTCTTTGAAATGGATTGTACCATGAGAAGGAAATGGCTGAAACAAAAATAGACCATCTCTTTGTTTTCACAAATGGTTTTAATTATCCTGTGCAGCTCTCTGCAGTGGCTGCTCTTGCCAGGCTTTTTGGAATCAAGGCATATGATGTTCGTGTACACTGTTGTCTTTTTTCCCCTCTTAAAAGTTAGTAGAAGTTAACATCCTCTTAGTTAGAGAGGAGATTCGTTGGAAAGGCACCTAAGTTGGTGGCAATGCCTGTTTGGTCCCTTTTGTCCTGCCTGTTTTAGCTGAAGAACAGCCTCTGGTTGGGAGTTACTGATGTACTACTGAAAGAGGGAAAAACTGTTAAATTACGTGGGTTTTTTCTTTGAATTTTGCGTGTTGCAGTTCTGTTTCTTTACATGTCTTTTCCCCAATCCTTTTATTCAGTGTCAAATGCTACCTGTGTGTACCAAAAAGTCAGATGAACTCTTTCTGCTGAGGTGCAGGTTTTACAAGGAGGCTTCTCGCTACAGAGAAATGCTAATGACTGAATTCTCTATAATTTTGATATAAGTCTTCAGATTAAGAGGCCTGAAGACAGTTTAATTTGGATTGCAGGCAGTGTTGGAAGCATTTTGCTCTCCTCTGAAGCTGATGGACCAGTTTTTCTAACCAAGGAACGCTGGTGATCCCAGGTATTGAGGGAAGAGTTACAGTGTGAATATCACTGAGTGTCTGGCCACAACATTTCCAGCCTTACTCTGCCTTTCCTTGGGCAATGTCTTTGTTTTGACAGGCAGGTTAAATGTTTTTCAGCATTGCCAGCTTAGAAACTTAGGATTCTAAGTGTTCAGTTTGGATTCTAATGTTCAGTTCTCTTTTTGAAGTGGTAGATATTTAGGAAAAACAAGGAATCAGCACTCAGGATTACTGTTGCATAAATAATTGTTTCTAAAAAAGGTGTCTGAGGCTGTTAGTGTTTAGTTCCTTAGTCTTTGCTGCTGTAATTTAAAATCTGTTGGTGACACAGTCCTTTTTTGATGCTTTTGTAGGGTATCCATGTGCTGTCACACGTTACCATTCATGTAGCATTGAGGTCAGAGGGAACTGGTAAAACAAAACCCAGTGTGAGACTTTGCAGGAAGGGACTGTGGTACTGACTCTTCAGATCTCACATTGACTGTACTCACTCACTCACTCTCATTCTCCCACACATTTCGTTTACTCCCCTCTCACACCCCAGTGCTCTCAGACACCAGGACATTTCCATGTGTTTAGCTGGGACAGCCAGTGCCACTTGTGTGCTCCATGGAGGATGGAACTAATGGGATCTGGCACTGTTTATCTTGCTCTGGCTTCCTGTTGGTGACAACAAACTCCTTCATAGACGGATATTTTATATCCTTTGGGAGTCAAGAGCTGTTTTGTGCTAGTCCTTTGCTCTAGGATCTGGCTTAGTTCAGCCCCCAGAAATCTTCAGTGAAGGCTGATGCTGGTTGTATTTTCCTTATTTGGAATATCCGTGTCTCTAAAGCTACAGTATGTTTCTGTTGGGCTGACAGGAAAAGCAATGACATATGTGATGTGACCCTGTTGGCAATTTGCTCTTTGAAGCACAGGCTGTTTTGCTGGCCAGGCATCTGCTGGAGTCTTATCAGAGCGAAGGCATCCTGGCCCTGACACAAACACTCCTCAGTTTTATTCCTGCAAGGAGTGTCTTTTGTTATCAATCGAAGCCATTTTAGCCTTTGTTTTGCTGATTTTAGACCTGCACTTCCATTTCTTTGTTCATCTCAATGGAACATCTCCACTACATTCTCTACAAGGTGTGTTTGCTCACAGCAGAAAAAGATTCAATAAATTCAGTTCTAGAGAACAGATTCAGATAATCTCACTTGTAGAATTAGACCTGTTGATTTAGAGGGGCTGTGACTTCTGACTCTGATACATCACTGTGCTTTGAAAGGGTGCAGAAATGATCCTCTGTAAAGAGATGTAAAAAAATAAGTGTTGAGCCAGAAGTACAGTGGATTGTATACACTGTATACATGGATCAGATATGGAAAAAAAAATCAAAGGACACAATTTGAAGACACATAATGGATGAAGTTTCTACTGCAGTGTCAAGGATTTCTCATTAGCAAGTCCAGTGTAGAAACGGGACAAGAGTTGGGCACCTCCTTTCCTTTGTTTTGTGGTTTATATATCTTGCTTTTCCCTCCTTGCAGCCTCTGAAGGTCATGTCACTTGGTTTGCTTCCCAAACTGATTCAGTTGTATTCCCCACAAATACATTTTTAGCCAGTGTGTTGAACTGGCTCCAGTGTTATCTCCGGGCTGGGATCTCCCTGGCTGTTCCCAGTGCAGCTGGATAACCTGAGTGTGGGGCTGCAGGGAGCTGTGCTTGTGCTGCCTCTGCCAGGGGAGACCACACAGCTCAGAACTCCAGGGTCTGTGTCCAGCACAGATTTCACATTTGTTCAAAAATGGGCATTTTCAGTGTCAGCAGTTGTGATACAGCACAGGCTGCTGGGATTTTCCAGCCTCCCCAGTAAAGGGGGTAGTGCTGCTCTCACAGCAGCACCAAAGGAGCCAGGCTGCCCTTTGTGTTAAACCCTCTGTTCCATCCCTCATATAAATATCCCTTGATGCAAACCTCAGGATTGCTTCCCTTTCCAACCTGTACTCAACACTCATAATCTGGGTCTATTCTTTTCTCCCTGGTTGATTACTCAGCACTCTCTGCCTTTCTGTCTGTCTTTTGATTTGTTTGGGCAAACCTGACCATGGCCTAAAAACTTATTTTAAGGAGAAAAAAAAGTGTAAACCACTAAAACCAGCTTTGTCAAACCATGTTTTACTTTAAAGATGAAAGTTGAACAGTTAAAGTAACTGCAAATTTGCTAAGCAAGTAAGTTGCCAAACTTGCTGTCTCTGCCTGGGCTCTGTGTATTCACAGCTAACATTAAAGAGAAAAACCCTTTTCCACAATATGCATGTCTTCAGTTAAAAAGAGGCTTCAGTGTTTTGGGGGAAGGAGACAAAGCATTTTTCTAATTTCTCACGCATAAAGTGCACGTATTTATCACGTACCTGTTGGTGTTATATGCAGGTTTGTAAACAAAACTTTGTATATTTTATGCTCTTTCCAGAAGTCTCTACTCCTATTACGTAGAGAGGTTTTCAAAACCATTGATAAAATTACCAGGTGTGTGAAAGAAATTTTTTCATTATGCAATTTTTTTGTCTCTATTATTGAAGCAGCAAATGCACTTTGAATTAGAACACCTGTAAAGAGCAGTTGAGCCTGTTCTTAAAAGTAATTACTAAACATAAGGCTCACAGCAGCCAACAATGTGCAATTATTTCAGTATTTTTTGAATTATACAGAGCATGTGCCAACATATTTTCAAAGCTGAGGGTGCAATACACAGTCACAGGGTTTCATTCTCACCTACATGTCTTCGATTCTTTTAAATAAATATGAAACAAAATTCCTGTGACACTAAGTCAGTTCTTTACCAGATGAATTCCATCACTGAATATTCTTTACCAGATGAATTCCATCACTGAATAAAGTCAGATAAATTGGTGTGACACTGAAGATCTCTCAAGCCTTTGGTAGCATTTTTTCTTCTGTTTATACTCCCTGATTTTTTGGGGTAAGAAGCTCCTTCCAAGCTCCTGGGATTGAAATGCCCCAGCAGCTGGAGCAGGTTGGCCCAGCAGCATCTCCACTGCCGAGGGGAGGCTGGGAAGGCTCCAGGGGGGATCAGACAGTGCCCAAAGGATGCCTGGTCTGCCTTTCCTACTGTGAGGCAGATTTATTTAAAGCAACGTTTGTTCCAACCTGCCTGAGTAGCAGCAATGGCAGAGGCAATTACGAAGCTGAGCATAATTTATCTAATAATTTACATGTTAGAGTAGGATGTTATAAGGCTAAACCTCCTGGGGAGTAGGTATGGAGCCACATTGAGTGGTTTATTTTTAACAACAAGATATTCCTTCTGAACTGTGTCTCCTTATATGCTAGAGAATTTGTCTGGTTCATTTCTGAGAAAATTTATACTTGTGTGATTGTGCTCTGAATATCCATTGCACTGCCCTGCTCTGTCACAGCTGTAAAACCTTTCAGCTTTAATGTTCCTGAATTTCAGATTCTGGTGGGTTTCTTGGAAGTGGGTAGCAGCATCTGGGAGAAAAATGACAGTAGGAGTTTACTATAATTTAAAACAAAACCAGAACAACAAAAAAACCCCAAAGTGAACCCAAACCACACCAAATCCCTAAATATCCATGAAGATGTGTGTAATTTTCTACTGCAGAAAAAAAACTTAAATGTGCATTCTCAGTTGTTTGAAATTATAGTTTCAACCTGTGAAAGTACTTGTTGCATTACACTGAATTTATAAAGACATTTGCTTTTCACAGAATCCTAAATATTGTTTGTATTGTAATAAAACTAAATGGAAATACTTTAATAATGATTGAGGAGTATATGTTTTCTTATTTTGTGCTTAAGTTTACAAGTAGCCCTAGGCTGGTTTTGGGTTGAAATCATCTGCAGCGTTACCATTAAAAATAAACTGTTAATACAGTAGTTTCTTGCACACAAATCTGTTTGGTGTATTTGTTATATAAACAAAGAGAAGTAAAATGCTAAACTTTAATTAAATACAGAAATCAGCTGGATGTGTGTGACTGGTGAGGTTATTGCCTTTTGCACTCTTTGTGCTTCTTTCGAAGCCTAGTTCATTAATCACCGTGGATTCTTATTTGGTTTAATCAATTGTAGCTTTGTTTCCTAAGAAATTGAGGTCTATGTAATTCCTGCCAGTCCTGCTCTCTTCTTCTCTTTTCCTGTGTGTCCCACTGCAGACTTCCTTAATTATGGATCCATTCCAGCTAGAAGTTGGTGGAGGTGTCAACGTTGATTAGATTTCTGTGAGTTGTGAAAACCCTGGGTAGAGTATGTCCAGGCATGGGAGGGAAGGGACTGGAATTAGTGCCCAGCTGAGAGAAAAACTGCAGTGGGTGTTCAGTGATTATTCCTGGCTGGAAGCCTGGCATGGAACCAGCTATTCCACTTGTGGAGCCTTTTCAGCTGGCCCTTGAGGGGAGTAGAAGAGGCATTGGAGTCAAGGTGTTGGAAAACATGGAAAGAGAAACAGGGCTGTTGAAGTGCAGGGCACTTTGTAAATTGCTGCTTCTTCCTCTGGAACTCTCCTTTTTCCTGGCTGATTAATGGATCTTGCTTTAACTGGGTTTTTAGCAAGTGTGCCAAAAAACTAAGGCTCTTCAGTTTTATTGTTCAAAAATAATTAGAAGCTTTCTGGCAGCTGAGAGAACTTAAACAATGTGTGATGTAGTTTCATGGGTTTGGAAATATTGGGAGGCAGTAGATTCCTGGGATTTTCCTTAAGGCAGTCGTTGGTGAAGGCTGTGTCTCCTGACACACACTTGTACATCCACATGTGTTAACTTAGGAGGTGGCTGCAGGACACTCATTTTAGAAGGGATTAAGCTGCTGGATTTTTTTGCACATTCTCAATCAAAATGCTCAAGTGTTCCTAGAATCATTTTAATAAGTGTATTTGCAGGTTAGAAATGAAAGTTACCCTTCCCATGTGCTTCTGAATGACTGTTGTGAGGTGTAAATGCTCATTGTATTGTTCAGTGATCACAGGTGTGTTCTGGGCAGTGTTATTGCTCCAGGTGGGAAATAGCAGCTCTTCTGAACATCTGAACTCCTCCAGACCATTTCAGTGTTGGTCTAGATGTGATCTGATTGTTCTCCTGAAATGTAAAGGATGCCCAGGGTGTTTGGTAGAACTAGTCACAGGATCAGAGTTAAGAATTGTCCTCTAAATGTTTTAAATTTAAGCTACTTTTTAAATACTTCTATTAAGAGCTTTTTCACTCTAGCTCAATTTAGATTTGTGTGATTCACATCTGAAACTCAGTAATTGAACTATTAACACCAGATGCTACTTAAGCAGTGGTTAGCACTGGTTTTGGTGGTGTCACGTTCTGCAGTGGGGAACACTGGCATCAGCAAGTTGTAGGATGCAAGAGCTTCCCATTTCCCCACTTCCAAATACCCATGGAATTACCAATTTCACAGCAACTGTCACAGTATACAGACCTTTGCTTCAAATTGCAGCCTCTAAAAAGAAAGTTGCCATATTCAGATCTGGTCTCCTGGTACAAATTGTTGTTTGCTTGGCCCAGAGAGGCTGGGTGTGCCCGAGGTGAGACAAGCTGCCTGTGGTGTTATCAGCTGCTCAGGTCACACACACGGCCTTCTGGCTCCAGGCAGAGGGAGCAGCAGCTGAAGCCAACCCGTTCCTGTCCCTGCTGGGGTCATGCTGTGTGCAGAGAATGCCCTGAGAGCCAGCACTGAGGGGCAGGGATGCCTTGAGTGGGTTATGAGCACTGTGGAAATGCCCCAAAGGAGGGAACACAGCAGGACAGAGATGGAGCTGTGTCCAGCAGGCAAGTTGGAGTCTTCAATGCTCCATTTGTTATCCACTGGTTTATGTGCTGTAGAGTCTTATATCTACTTCAGTTGGGAGGGGATGTTAAGCTGAAAATGTGTCGTAAAAATGAATTGGAGACAGGAATATCTGGATATTCCAAAGGGATGCCTGGTCTTAATATAACAGCACACCACTTCATTTCTGTTGGTTGATATGGAGGCTCTGTAATGTATATTGTCCACTTTCTCCCCCTGCCCCCAAAAGCAAATACTGAGTTCAAAGGGTAGGAGGGACATGTGCTGCCTGGGTGGGAGGATCAGGCCAGCCCAGGTGGGAGGGTTGGGCTGTGGTAGCTGTAGGAACTGAAGGTTGTCTTGCCCTCTTTCTAAAGTGATGTATTTCCTTCTCTAGTTGACTGCTTTGTAGAGTTACAGCCCATCTGTAGACTTGATCTGACCAGGGGAAAACAAAAAACATACAAAAGCAGGTAGCTCTAAATTTGAAATTCACTTTTTAATTTAATAATTTGTTTTCAGTCTTTTTGCTGTACTTGTGGATTGTGGGTTGGTTTGTTTGTTTTGTTGTGTTTTTTTTTTTTTTAAAAACCAAGTAATACTTGTCATGGGAAGATAAACTTACCCAGGAGTTACGACATCAAAACAGGCAGGTGTTCAAGACATGAGAGGAACAGCAAACTTAGCAATTAGAACATCACTGACTCAGTTAATTGGCAAATTGAAGTGACAAAATCAAAAGACCTCTTTTGCCTTGGACCTGAGCAGTTACAGGTTGTGTAATAGAGACTGAGCCCTTTGCAAAGCATATTCTGTACTTTGGGGGAGTGGAAAGGAGCTGGACAGACAAGTGTGGAGGTTTTGTTTGCAGAATAATGTATCTACAGGTGAAAAACCAGATTAACCTTTGATTTTCTGAGGTTTGAAATGTTCGTGTTCTCTCTCCATCCAGGTTCAAGATCCAGCCCATATTATGGCTGGCAGTGGGTCCAGATCAGGACCAGCCAGTGGGTTGTCCATGAAATCACAGCTCCAGATCACTGGTAAGCCTTTTGAAATTGCACATCTTTTCTGGTTAGAAATGTGGAAGTGTTTTTCCCACAATTAACCAGAGGTTATGATGATGTATTTTGGGAAGTTTTGAGTTGTACAAAGCCCAAGAGAAGTCACACAATGCAATTGATGGTGTTATGCCATCATTACTTGGTAGAAATAGAGCTCTTTTATTTAGGATTTTATCTTAAATGCATTTTGAAATGATACATTTTTGTGTAAAAGAGAAAAAGGAAGGAATAATTCTTTTTTAATGCTGTTTAGTAAATGGTTCAGAGCACTCCTCTTGGAAATGGAATAATGCATTATGATACTGCTTACACTTACTGAAACCTGGCAGAATATCAAATCTAACTCTTTCTCCTGACAGTCTTCTCACATCTCTAGCTAAGTGAACCTGCACTGCTGTTCATTAAATTTGACTTATTGCTTCTCCCTTGTTACATGTTTTTATGGCCACCATTGCCAAGGAGCTTTAATAAAGGTGTTGGTGAGAGTATCACTGTAATTGAGCCCCTGTAGATTGTTTGGGAATGGATTTACATGACATGCTTTGCTTTTTGTAGTGCCTCACCAACAGAGCAGCTGTTGAAATGGAATTACCAAGGTTCCTCACCTTTGCTCTCTGGCAGATTTAGCTGGAGCATTAAAGCTGAATGGGAGATCTGGGGGGTGGGCAGGTCTGTGTTGAGAAGCATCAACAGTAAACTTGGCACCCTCAGCGTGGAAGACCTGTGGAAATCAGAGAAATCCTGTCCCTGTAGGTTGATGTTGGACAGAAATTGCAGAAGGTTTGGAAGGAGGTCCATCCTCCACATGGGGATGGAGAGCAGAGCCAAGGATTGAAGTGGTGGTTGATGCCTCAGACTTTCTCCAGTACAGGCCTGGGACTCCAGTAAAGACAGGGAAGTTGAGTAAATGCCTTGGTGTTTAGAATTGAGGCTACTGAGATATTTGAGCAGTCCTGAATTTCTGTAGTTCAGCCACAGTCTGCAGCCAACTACTGCCTGTGCAGGCAGGTGTTCCCTGCCCTCTGCCCTGCCCTCAGCTCCCCCTCCTGCTGCCCCCCTTGGTTTTGAGTGAACTTTCAGAGTGTCTGGGGAAGAACAAACCTTCAAAGTAGGGACAGATCTGCTGATTTCTGCTGCCTCAAGGAAGGTCTTGAGCTAATTAGTGGTGTTGAGGCAGAGGTGCTGGAAACGGGAGGGGAAGGGATGGGGAGCTGTTTGTGAAAATGAAGGAGTTAATGTCTGTGAGGTGTCTGTAATACACAAAGAGTTTCCCTTGGGAGCAGCTCGGAGCAGTTTACACTAAGCTACTTCTGTAAATCTCTAAAGGAGCACAGACTATAAAGGGAATCTGGGCAGATTAGCCAGATGGGCCTGAATTAGTCATCCTTGTTAAGGAGGTAGTGAGTGACAAACACAGAGGAGAGCCAGTTGTTCTTTGTTAGAACAGTGAATTCACTGGCTGATGGAAATGATAGTATCTTAAATGCTCTTTTGTGAGTTTAGTGTGGCCCAGGAATCCAAGAACACTCCTGGGAGTCAGATGTCAGGTGTAGACCCATGTCTTAAACAGAGGCAACATAACCACTGTGTTTGAAAAGACAGGAGCATTGCACTCAATGTTTAATGCTTAGAAAAACATTTGAACCCCCAATCCCACCAAACAAAAAACCAAAACCACCCAGCAACCCCCAAAATTAAAACTCTGGGGCTGCAAGGCCTGTCCAGGTTTGTTGTTTCTGTAACAAGAGGTAGTTACTGAAATTTGCCTTCAGCTTTTCTGTAAGTTTGGTTTGATGCAGAAAACTTCACACAAAACTCTTTTTCTTAATGATTTTCTTTTCACCAGAAGTGGTGGCAGTTTTCCACCTTCATAAGAGGCAGATCATGTTTTGAGCTTTTTAGCAAGCAAGTGTAATAAACTCTAGGAATTCTCTTGGCTGGTAATAGACAGGAGAAGGTTGTAGAGGATATTTTCTACTTGCAACACCTGAGCACTTTTGTGGATCTTGTACTGATTATTATTAATTAGCATCTGATGTTACATATTTTAGACATTTGTGTCAGCTTTAGCATTGTCTAAAATGATCTGAAATGCAAGAAGGTTTTTATCCATCTAATGTGGTTTTTTCCTTGAATGTTACTGTCAGGTATCAATGACCTGACACTTGAATGCTGAAACACAGCATTGAAAAATAAATTATTGTTTTTTCTTTTTCTTAACAGTGATTTCAGCAAAACTAAAAGAAAAGAATAAATGGTTTGGACCTAGCCCTTATGTGGAAGTCTCAGTAGATGGACAGTCAAAGAAGACAGAAAAGTGCAACAATACAAACAGTCCAAAGTGGAAACAGCATCTTACAGTGTAGGTTTGGTTTAATTTTCCAATTTGTTTGAGCTAAATTAATGCACCTGACAGTCGACTTGAAGGTTGTATTTTTATTTTAAGCAAGGTGCGGAATGTTACATCCCATGGAGATATTTTGGAGCAAATATAATAGAGTCTGGAATGGATATTTACAAACTATTACATTGTGCTCAGTGTTTATGAGGGAATAAATTCTGTATTAATGTATGTGGCCTATCAAAGGAACTCTAATTCTGTCAGAAGTAAGGGCAGTAAGGTAATTTAATATTTCAGCTGACTTTCCCGTGCACATTTTTGTTGTCATACTTAAGGTTACAGTTTTTCAGAAATGCTGTGGCTAAGAAGTGTAGCTGTTCTTTGTGTACCATCTTGTGTGTACCAGGCCATAGCACAGGTAGTTGGCTCTGTCTTGTGCACCTGTAAACTCCAGCACAAATACAAAATTCCCAGTTAATTTGTGCTTCCAGAGTACAAAACCAACATTAGATTCAAGATGAACACGACTGTTGAGGTTTGCTTGGCTCAGTATTTGTGTTGTAGATGATGGGAAGTGTGAAGCATGGGAAGAAAAGATACACGAGTTCTACAAAATTTAATTTGGTCTTTAGAATGTCACATGGAACTCTGGGATAAAGGTCAGTCTTGTGCTTGCACATTGGAGAGGGACTTTTCACAAGGGCAGGTAGTGACAGGGCAAGGGGGAATGGCCTTGAGCTGAAAGAGGGAAGGTTTAGATGGGATATTGGGAAGGAATCCTTCCCTGGGAGGGTGGGGAGGCCCTGGCACAGGTTGCCCAGAGAAACTGTGGCTGCCCCTGGATCCCTGGGAGTGTCCAAGGCCAGGTTGGACGGGACTTGGAGCAACCTGGGCTAGTGGAAGGTGTCCCTGCTCATGGCAGGGGGTGGCACTGGATGAGCTTTAAGGTCCCTTCCAACCCAACCCATTCTATGATTCTGTGACTTGTTTATGCTTAAATTCTAGATTATTCTTCTTGAAGCACTTGGACATTGCTGCCTGATTATTGAAAACCTTTTTTCTACCTATTTATTGTAATTCAGATTACTCTGAAGTTTTAGTCACTGCTATTGCTTTGAAAACAAATGTATTAAGAAAAGCTTGTGCTTTTACATGCATATCAGTGTAGCTGAGCAGAACTTTCTTGTAACTTTTAAAGCTTTTTTTCTTTCCTTTCTAATGGAAATGTTTGTGGCTTTGCTGTGCAAGTCCATACAGTAATACATGAGTCTGTTTTGCTCTCATTGAGCAGGAGCTGAGCAGAGACACCCCAGGCATATCAAGTTCATTGAAGATTACACTAGTGCTGCTTGGAGCTTAGTGAAGGAAGTTGTGTTTAGGAAATACTTTGACACAGCTGCTTACATTCAGATTCAGGATAAAGAGGAAAAGTGTAATGGCTTCTTCAACTGGGGATGGACCGTGGGTTCCTCTTCTGGGAGGCAGTTTGTTGGGTGGATCTTCTGAAGGGATGGTCTGACTGGGAAAGTCTGGGCTTATCAACCAGATACAGATGAAATTACCCAATGAGAAAATAAACCTGTATCTGGAATACCCGTTTCTCACAATTAAAATAATTGAAAAGTACATCAATGTTAGAATGTTCCTTATAGAAAAAGAGTATCAGTATTAAAAATTGCTTTGAAGTTGCTGTTATGGAATTTACTATGTATTACTAGAGAGTTGCTGGAAGGTTTTCTGTAGATATTTCCCCTAAAATAGTAGTAATATAAAATGTACTCAGTCTATGAACAGCCTTGCAACAGTCTTGATTTACGTGACATATACACATGACTGCACATGAGAATGTGATAAATAGAAATGGTTTGATGTCACCCCCATTTTTGCTTTGTTTTCCAAATAACTTTAAATGGCAGCCGAAGTAAATGGCTCAGTTCACCCACTTCCCCTCCAACAAATGCCCTTACAGTGCTCAACTTTTTCTTTTCAGAATTGTCACTCCTGTAAGTAAATTAAACTTTCGAGTCTGGAGCCATCAAACATTAAAATCTGATGTCCTTCTGGGAAGTGCTGCTCTGGATATTCATGAGACACTGAAATCCAACAGTATGAAACGTAAGTACTGGATTAACAATACCCTGTCATGCTGCAGAATTTGTGAGGAATTGTCTGTTAATGAACAGGAATGCTGTGTGCAGCCCTGTAGATGGCCCTTAAGGACCCCTTTGGGTGCTATAATTGATTTCATGAGCTTCCTCCTACTTTTTCAGTCATTTTTTTTGGTTATATGCAGTCTGGCGTGGTGTCACTGAAAACAGGATGTTTTTCACTTTGCTGGTGTGTGCAAGAGTGAGCGAAAGGCTAATTAAAGACAAGTCTTTCCTTTTCTACAGCTTGAAAATGAGACCTCTGATATGTTCCTGGTACTAGACAGGAAATGTGTAAAGGTATTTTTGTTCTAAATAATGCCATGGGGATATACTGTATAATTTCATACATCTTAGAACTTTGGGCAGTATGTGCATCCTGGGAAGCTTGAAGGAGAAATACAGGATTCTGCACACCCTGGCTGCTCTCCTGGCATCTCTTGTCCTGCTAGACCTGGGTGAAAATCTCCTTGGGTGTCTGACACCAGGCACCTGCTGGAGTTCACTGGGGTTTGTTTTAAACCCTTTCAGCAGGAATGTTTATTTACAGTTCTGTTTCACTGAAAACCAGTTATTTACCCTGAATATACCATTGATCTGAAGATAAGATGGAAAATCTTCACATTCTAAATGTGAATGTCATTAGGTAAAGATGAAGCATTTAAGTCAGAAAATAGAATTGATATCTGTTCTGTATCAAGAATAAAGTGAATTACACTTCCTAACTCTGTGTTGAGGACGGGTGCATTAATTGCTGCAGAAATGCGAGGCTCAATCTCTGCTTTAATGACAGTCCTTTCTTTAGGCAGCAACAAGCTTATGGTCCAGTTTTCCCCTTTTTATGGAAATAATAACTTTCTACTGACACATGAAGATGATCAGTTTTACCACACAAAAAAGAACGGAGAGGCAGACCTGTAGCTGTGGGGGTTGTTCTGGGTTATTTTGCCCCTTGAGCACTGTGGTCTGTGGATAAAAAGCCCTTTTTCATGCTGTAGTGCCCTTGTTCTCTGCTGTGTTCCAGTTGAGCAGGTGGTGGTGACGTTGCATCTCGTTGGTGACAGAGAACCAGCAGAGGTGGTGGGGGATCTGTCTGTCTGTCTCGATGGGATGCAGGTGGATCCCGAGCTCCTCACCAACGGGGAAGCCTCAACTTCCAGAAGTAAGTACCTTTCAATTCAAACATGGCCCTACACATCTGCTGTCCAAAGCTTTTTGTTGGGAAGCTTTAACCCAGTGTTGTAATAATAATGGCAGCAGCAGCAGCTGCTGTAACTTCCTGTTTGTAGAGACCAGAAATCTCACACGGTTTTATTTGAGGTGGAGTTCACAGGGAAGAGCTTCAGCCTTACTGTAACAAAAACAAGATCAGCATCTTTATCTTGTGGACTTTGCAACTTTTATCTAGCAATCCCGAACTTTAATGAGAGTCCCTAACTTCCCTGGATTTTAATAACATCATAAACAGAAAAATATTAAGTAAGTCGGTTTGATCTCACCATCGTAGTAATAAGTATTCTGCTCACTAGGAGACATGGGATTATATTAATTTTTTCTTAAAATAGCCCATTTAAATAAAGGTATTCATAGATTTAGTTCCCTGTGGAGAGCTGCAAAGAGGGATCCACTTCCTGTTTAGTTGGTGTCTTCACTTTTTTTAACTGAAAAACTTGAATACATGTGAAATGTCTAATTACACGAAAATAAAAAAGTAAAGAATTTTAGTTCCACTGGTGCAGGACAGGGAGTGGAGCATTTCTGAGATAATTGTACATCATGAGGTAGAACTAGACAAGAGGCTATTTCTCCAGAAGGCAGCATGGGAGACTGACTGCTGTAGCAACCAACTGGACACTTAACTGGCAAGCTTTAGGCTTCTGGGTTGTAGGGTTGGTTTTTTTTCAAGTACTAGAGAAAGTTACTGTGAGATTTCATCTAAGTATCATAGGAAACTTGAATTGACACACTAGCTTTGTAATCATTATTTCTTAAAGCTTTTAGTCCATTTTCTTTGCATGTTGTTAAAAGGATCAAGCACATGATCTGATGGTGTGGGATTTTTCTGTAAATCAAAGCTGAGTGCTGGGGTTGTGTGGGGCTGGTAGAGCAGGGCTGAGGTGCAGTGACAGAAATACCCAGTGGAAGTAACAAATTGGCCTCTTATGCAAGACTTGATTTTCATCTGTACTTTCTTCCATTTCACAAAGTTTACCTACTGAGAAAAAGGTGGGAAAAGTCCTGCAGGTAGTGGAATCGAGTCCTCTGTGCAGGTTTGGGCTCAACAGACCAAGGCAGAAGCTCAGCAGAAGGTTCCCAGATGATCAGGGGACTGGAGCCCACGAGGAGAAGGTTCCATGTTGGAGCAGTCTAACACCTTGTACAGGCTGAAGGGACGTCAGGCAAATACCTTGTTTATGGAGTTGCTGGTGACTTAAGGTTTCTCTTTCTGGGATTAAATCCCTTCCATGCACAGGCCACTAACAGCACGTTACCTTAATCCTTTCCATGCCTACATCCTTGTCTTTGGCCTAGATCTGCCCATAGTTCCCATCAGAGCTGAGAACTGATTTATTGTTAACGATGTGTTTAATTCTATGGAAATAAACTATTGGTGCCATCTACATGAATGAGCAGTTCTGCATATTCAAGGTTTGCAAATGCTGGCACAAAAGGCAAATATTTCCAAGCTGGCTGAATAAGCAGTTGCAAAGCATTTGCAAATCTAGGCTGAGCTCCTGTAATTCTTTTGGAGTGCAGCCATATTTTGTACCTGCTTCAATGCCTTTATGTTAAATAATTCACTGAGGAGGGGAAGGTTTTGGGCTAGAGAACCCCAGAAAGCAAAGCCCTCAGCCAACCAGAGAGAAGATTTTTGAGAAGTTTTTGTCCTTTCTGCTCTGTTTGTCATCACTGAAAGGGGGAGAATATGAAAAGCCAGCTCCACTTAAAGAATGAGCATTGTTTTATACTGCTACAAAGGCAACATTAATTAACTGTGTGTGTGCTGGGGAATGTTCACACAGTCAAGTGATATCCTGGTATATCCTCCATAAGTTGGAAATGTTACCCACAGGGGCATTGGTTTAAAAAATGGTACTCACAGCAACATGCAAAACATACTGGCTTGAAACACAGTGGATAAGCAGCACATAGTGTCTGACCTCCACACTGGAAAGAAATGTGAGCATTAAAGGTGCTGCTTTCCTTGGAAATCATTCCAAGTGTTGCTTATACTTCTGTTGTCTTTCTCTTCCTGTTATTTAAGGTCCTACACAGAGTGAAAGCTCCAGAGTAAGGACTGATACACGGTAAGACTTTAGTCCTCTTTTTCTATTCAACCTTTTAGTGTTCACAGTTTTGAAAGAGGAACTGTGTGTTTTATAAAGGAGACAGTGAAAAATTTCTGAATATGCCCTGCAGCAGTATCTGCTAAGATCTGAGCATGTCCTGAACAAAAATACTATGTTGTTGTATATTCACATATATTAAAGTGTTTGCCATGTGAACCCCATCATCTGGCCTCAGTTTGCCTTCATACATGACTGATTTTTGGTTTTTTCCCATCATGTTCATCTTTCTCTCAAAAAAGATAAAAAGTAAAAAATATATATATATTAAAAAAAAAACAAAACCAAACAAATAAAACCCACTGGTAAGTTGGTGGCACTGGTTATTTTTACACAGGTTTGCTTTATAGCATGGAGGTATCAGAATTATATTTAGCTTTGTTAAGAAGATCCCAAAAGCTGTCTGGCACTTACAGTGTTTTAAGGTCGATACCGGATTATGAGCCCTGCTGCTTGGTAGGATAAGTGTGTGACCAGCACCATGTTACTTGAATTAGTTCCCAACACTACAAGTATTTTAAGGATCTGTACAGGACACACAACATTACTGGATGACACCTGGAATAACCAAGTTAAATTTCAGTGGTTTTTTTAGTAGACTGTACCCTTGGCTATGTTGTCTGAAGTCTTCCCATGAAAGTTTATTTTTGTTCTGTTTGCTTTTCATGCTCCAAAGAATGTTTCTGTGCTTGGGTTTTCAGAATACTTGAGTGTGTAATAGGATAATAATAATAATAGTGATTTGGTTTTAGTACCAACTGGGGGGTTGGTCATTAAAGGTCCCTTGTGAGGATCATGGAAATGATCGGGAGAGGGACTTTCTACAGGGGAATATAGTGAAAGAAAAGGGGGAAGGGCTGAAACCTGGTGAAAACCTGGGCTAAAGCCCTTACAGACTGGAAACCACTAATGATTTGTACCCACTTTCATAGTCACTTACTTGGGGATTGGTGTGATAGGAATTACATGCACCACAGCTGGTATAGAGCAAAAATATGTTTGACAATGATCCTGAGATCAAATGTACATGGTTCCACTTGGTCCTGTTAGACTTGTAATTACTTAGTCTTACCTACTGGTTTTTGTGTACATTTAAAGGAATGTCATTTTAGAAGTACTGGGCTGAAACTGTAACCTCTGGTTTTATCACTGATGGCCTATGTGCTTGACCTGTAAATCCAGTACAATTTTAGTTGATTTTGCTCAGCATATTCTGAAAATAAAATGCTTTATAATAAATAGGTAGATACCTGTAACTCTGCTTAAAGAGCTACAAATATATCAGAATAATACTCTACTAGGTATACTGAACAGCACAGAATGTATTGCTTTGTAGTTTCTTAATTCCTGTAAAGTTGAGCAACTTATATTTGTAGCTGTTGGTCAAAACATTAATGCTTAGTCCTAAATTCTCCAACCTGTTCAAGAATTGAGTTCAGGGGTAAAATTGGTATATGTGTAAGTAAGTTTTCTAAAAATTTGAAACACTCTCTCTCTGTGTTCTGTGGAGTGCAGGCACACAGGCTGCTCTCAGGTCTGAGCCAACCTCTCATCTCATTAGAGACAAGTGGACTTTATGGGCAGAAATAGCTGGGCAGCAAAAACCAAAGCCTGGACCCAAAGGCAGGTGTATTGAGATTTTGGTGACAGGTGTTCTATACCTCTGTTTCACAACCTTTCCATTAGTTGAGGTTTCATGTGCCTCAGGAGATCAGATGTTTTTACAGATGCAGAGGTCTTCAAAATTATTGTGGATGTAAGAACCTCCCTTAGTTGTGACTGTTGCATTTTAGTGTCTTGCACACGTCTTTCCAAGCCCCCTGGAAGGGTCCAAGGCCAGGTTGGATGAGGCTTGGAGCAACCTGGTCAAGTGGAAGGTGTCCCTGCCCATGGCAGGGGGTTGGAATGAGATGGGTTTTAAGGTCCCTCCCAACCCAAACCAGTCTGCGATGTCATCCGTGCACTGTTAGAACACTTCTTTCTGTCTTTTCTTGCAAAAGGACTAACTCAAATGGCCTTGAAAGCTCTGAAGAAGCTGCTTCCAGTGAAAACACGACCGTTAACGGCGGTGACTCTCCGTTACTCACAAATGGAAGCTGCAAACCTGCCAGACCCCCCAGGCCCGCCAGACCCCCGCCCCCCACCCCCCGCAGACCCCCGTCGGTGGCCGGTATGTACCTGGGGCTGCACCCCTGGGGGGAGCACAGCTCCTTCTGCTCCTCGTGTTTAACTGCATTTTGATGGGAGAATCTTTGGCAGGTAACTAATGAAGGAGTATTTTTTAGCTTGCATATGTGGTGCATGTTTAATGGTTGTTACCAATACTGAAAATTTCTTGCTTCCACATCTGCTCAGTGGTGGTTGCAGTGATCTCCACACAGGGTGGAGCTGGGGCCAGGAGAACACAGGGGAATTCTACTACTGCACTAAAGCACCCACTGAGGCTGAGAGGGAATGTACTGCAGGACTCACAGAACTGTCTCAAGTTGTTAATATTGTGTTTTGAAATAGTAGTTATTTGTTTCTACGATTCCAGTTAAATTCTGTGAATTAGCAGCACTTAAAACATTCATTACTCTTCCACACTGAAATGGATAGATTTTTTTCTTTAAACTGATTATTTAAAAACTACAAAACTGGAAGATCAGTAGTTCTGAAAAGTTAGTTGTTGTTTTTGGGGTAACTCCTTTACCCTCATACACTGCAATCTGTTTCAGTAGTCTAATTATTACAATTGATATATGCTGGGTGTGGATAGGATCTGCAATACAGTAAATACCTTTAAAGATTTATCCAGTGCAGTTAGTTAATAAGGCCTGACTTGTATTAAACTTCTAACCTCACCCACCAATTGGCATACAGATAAAACTGAAAACATTTAAAGAATGTATGTGTTCTCCTCCCATTGCAATAGTTTCTTTTGTGCAGTATGAAATCTCTTCCTGAAAATTTTATACTTATCATCCCTTAAATTACTATTCCAAATAATAAGTGGAAAATAATTAACTCATCAATGCAAGGAAGTACATTTTTGTTTATCATTATTTAATGTTTACAGAATGCAAACAACAAGGTAAATATGATTTATTCTACCAGAAATATGAAAATTATGCCATTCGTGGCAGTTCTTGGCATTTTTACAGTGAGACAGAACTGCTCTTTAGATTTTGAGTGAGCTCCAAGCAGTGGCTTTGTGTGCACTTTGGAACAGCAGTTCTTGCAGGTGTGCTTTTGTGATGTACAACTTCTGCAATAGATTGGTGATAAATGTCAGTCAGAAGGTTTTCCCTTTCTTTCTCTGGTGTCTCTGACATCACAGCGAGTGCAAATGGCCCTTCATCCACCTCCACGGAGAGCGATGGGGCCAGTGCAGGGTCAGTGGCAGGAACAGCCTCCAACACTCCTTCAGAGCAGAGCCCTGAGGGGGCAACAGCTGCGACCACAGCTCCTGCCACTCCTGCCCTCACCACTCCTCCGGTGTCCAGACAAGTCCAGCCAGTGAATCCTCCACCTCAGGCACTTTCCACAGTCAACCAAGGTCCTCTTCCACCTGGGTATGGCTTTCATGACTTTTTTCTCTGTGTGTGTGTGTGTGAGTGCTGACATTTCTGGTTTTGCTATAATTTACTTACAGTAGGTGTAACAAAACATTGATAACATCTGCCTTTTGCTGCATGACAAAATCTCCCCTGAAAATCGTTCGGTGGTTTTCATAACTGTTTTGTCTGGTTGGTCTTCAAGCATTCAAGAAAAGAATTACTCTGTCAGATATTTTTGATACTTATCATATGTTCCCATGTCAGTGAAACACAGGTTTTAATGGTGTGATACCTTCAAATTAGAACGAAGTCAGGCAGGAAAATATTGGTACAGATAAGCAGAAGAAAAGCTGCTCTTCCAGTACTACTCTGTGATGTCTCCTGAAGATTTGGATTTCATACTGCAGCTCCTCATGGTCATGTTTCAGGCACATGGGGAATTGGCCAGATGGTTGGTTTGTTACCTAACATCTCTCATTTAGCTTCTAAATTAAAAAAAAAAAAAAAAGTTAAAGTTTCTGGAGTCTGAGTGATGGAAAGCAAAAGCTTCCTGATGTGAATTGGTGAAATACCTGCCTTAATTTGGAGACAGTTGAACCTAAAGGTAGAAGAAGTCTAAATTACCTCACAGAATAACTGAAATATAAAAGCAGTCTTGAAAACGTCGGTTGTTGCTTTATCATTTTGATTTCAACAGAAATGGCAAATGAGCATGTTCTTTTTTCCCTGTGATGTTACATGTGATGCAAATACAGGGGTAAGTCATTATCCCAAATGCTGCATAGGCAGAAAATGTGAGCAGTGCCCTTATAGTGAACTCTGCATATATGTGATCACTGCAAAATGTGCATATTTTTTAGGATTTATTGAATTAATGCTACTCTGAAAGGGGATTATGATCTAAAAGTGGATCTGTTCAACAGGTTATTAATATACTTGATACTGAATACAAAACTTTGCTAAAATTATGCACATAGACATAAATTTTAGCTTCAGTTTCCCAAAAAGTCATGTAGAATGTTTTGGTTTTTTTTTATTTTAGTTGCCACAGAATCACTGTTAATATGAACACTGTACCACTTCTGGTGCACCTCGTGAGCCAGGTGTTAGTTATAAGCATTTTATTTAGAGAGAAGCATTTTATGGAAACAGATGTTTCTCATCTCTGTGCTGTAGAGGAATGGTTGGAGCAGTTTGACCTGGAGGAATATTAAAATATTTGATCTGTTTTCAGTTGGGAGCAAAGAGTAGACCAGCACGGTCGAGTCTACTACGTGGATCATGTTGAAAAAAGAACAACGTGGGATCGGCCAGAGCCTCTTCCTCCAAGGTGAGCCAGGATCAGCCATATGATCACCTGGAATATCTCTGGGGTTTTCTGGAACAAATTGCCTGGCAGTTTACTAAAGCTAGAAAGTGTGTTGGTAAATAGAAATGTGAACCCAGTGCAAATGATGGCTCCAGGTTGTCTCTGAGGAGTTCATGGTATGGAGAAGGGTTGAATGTCCAAATTCCTGTCAAAGATTAAGCAAGTGCATCTTTCCTGACTGAAAAGTGGATTTCAGTTAAAGACAGTGGACACCCCCAAGTGTAAAAGAGAACCAAACCCACAGAAAAGTATTTTGGGATTGAGGTAACTATCAGCTTGAGCAGGAATGCTCTTGGTTGCCTCTTATCCTGAGGTTACTGTTCACAGGCCTTTGATCTTGTCTCAGGGTTCCCAGCTGCTCATTTACTATGCACATAGAAACCAGCTTTGGTTATTAGGCCTTTCCAGTTCCTGGCAGCAGAACAGCCCACTGGCTGTCTTAGTTCACAGTTGTTCTATGTTTCTTAAAAAATATAAGAAAAACACAAGAGCTGTTCTGTTGCACTTCATTCATCCTCAGGTGGTTCACACACTAGACAGACAGTATTACAAAGTAAAAATGTGGAATGGGAAAGAACATGTTATTGAAGAACAAAAACTGGCAGACAGTCTCACAAAGGGAGCCCACCTGTCATATTTCAAGATATTTTGAACTCTTTGAGAGGCTCAACTACTGTATTACCTAAACTTACTCACAATGTTATGTTTTCCTTCAAGTTTTGTAAATAGTACCGATTTCACATGAACTGAAAATTAGAAAGAAACTCAACACAAAATCAAACCAATACACCAAACCCAATACCAAAACCTTCCTTTTCTGCCACATCAGAGTGTGAGGGAGTCTTGCACTGAACAGCCCAAACTGCCAGGGCTGTGTCTTTAGGAGGAACCATAGACTTGTATCATGGGCTGGGTGGGATAACTGACTGCAGTGATACCAACACAGTATGGCTGGGGTTTGGGCAGCTCTTAAAAACTATTTCCAGCAACCTTAAAAGTAGAGAAAATGGAATGAGTCTGACTTTTTATAGTAAGCAACAAATAAAAGTGACTCTCCTAAAACAACTTCAGCTCTTAGGTCATTTTAGCGGAGGGTACAAGGGGGAAAAGCTGCTGCTGAGCCTGTGCTTTTTATTCCCTCCCCACCCTGCCTGTTGCCCTCAGAGTGCCCCTGAGCCCTTAAACTGCTGCTATTCACAACCGTGGCTTGTGATTTTGTTTTTTCCCAAGCTGGGAGCGCCGGGTTGACAACATGGGCAGGATTTATTACGTCGACCACTTCACCAGGACGACGACGTGGCAGCGGCCGACGCTGGAGTCCGTCCGCAATTACGAGCAGTGGCAGCTGCAGCGCAGCCAACTCCAGGGAGCCATGCAGCAGTTCAACCAGAGGTTCATCTATGGGGTAAGGGCTACAGGCACCACCAGCACGGTGAAGGTGGTTTTGGGGTTTGGGCATGTTTGTGGGTGACCTTCCCCCACAAAGACGCCAGACTTTGTTATGGTTTGTTCTTTCTCCCAGTGCACTGTCTGTGTGTGTGCTGTGGCAGGGAGGGCTCACTGCAACCCTGGTTCATGTCCGTGTGGTGACATGAACTAAGTGACATGACACATGCAGTGGAGTGGGGTTTAGTTGTCAGCTGAATACAGGTGGTGTTCTGTGATAAAAATGTGTGTGTGGTATTGATAAAGCCTTTGGTTCACATCAAACTGCAGCTGAGTAGGAAGCTGGTTTATTTGTGTGGTGTCTTGTATTGCCTTGGGCAAACACCTGGGAGGTAAACAAGCTCACAGGCCATACATTTCTGCTCTGGGTAAAATGAGCCATGCACAATGAATGTTGTTAGGAAAGCAGGGAAATTGAAAACAATCCTTCCAGAATTTTAAATTCATTATTTACCTCTGATGAATAGCAGACATTAGGTCACTGCAACTCATGCTGCCCGTTTATCAAGAGTGGTGAAAGTTGTGAATTTGCTGTAAGTGTGAGAATAAAGTGGATCCCCTAAATGGTGGTAGGGAGATCTGTACTGACTGCAGGAGTGAAATGATTTGCTTTCTGATTGTTTTGGGTGCTACTGTACTAATTTCTTCCTGCGTAGGCAGGGCCACCAAACAAAGAATAATTATTTCTTGGCACTGTAGTCAATTAAGCATGCCAAGGGTCAGTAAAATAGATCTTCTCTGGGGAGAAAAAGAAATTATTGGCATCTTTGCTTATGTGTAATGTTAACAAAAATGCATTTAATTCAATAGTTCAGGATGACTATGGCAGAACATCTGGAAAGCAAATGACTAGTCATTAATGCCTCATTTGTTTGTGTGACTTGCAGAACCAGGACTTTTCATCCACACAGAACAAAGAGTTTGATCCTCTTGGCCCTCTGCCACATGGATGGGGTAAGGCTGACTTGAAAGTGTTTTGTAATGCAATGTAATTAAACATTAAAGCATACTTCTGCCAAATTATTTGTCAGCTGTTCTAGGCTAGTTTTTAAAAATTAAAATCTGGATTAAAAAGATTTTAAAATTAGATCTAGTCAAATGTGCTGTTAAAACAGAGTCCTGACAAGGATATGCCATTTCAAAGTAGATTAGAAACTATAAAGTATTTTGGTTTACTCCCTGTAATGAGCATAATAGTTTCTTTCACACTGTCATCCTTTTATGCCTTTTTTGGGCAGGATCCCCCCCACTATCCTGTTCCTGCTAAAAGAGGCTCCAAATCCTCTCTAAACCAAACTGCCAAATTCCCTCTCCAAGCCAATTCTTGGAGAGTTTTGTTGGTCTGAAAATGTTTTTTATAATGACAACTAACCACTTCTTGACTTGCCCCTCTCCCTGGAATGAATTTGTTCTTGTACTTTACAGGGTTGAGAATTTACAATTGATATAAATTTGGGTGGGGTGTAGTCCAAAAATGAAAATGTAAAACTAATTTCTGGTGTGACTGTCAAGTAGATGTAAGAATTCAAGTTTTATGATACACAAGGAAAGCTCTCAATTGTGGAATTTTAAAGCAAGTAATTACTTGGCAGAGTTGGAGCTGCGTTTTTGGCTCATCTGCTTTTCAAACAGAACTATTTGGATTTTTAGTCCTGGTATTGATGCAATTTCATGCCATAAAACTGTTGTTCCCCACACTTATGCTGAGGTACATTACATATATAGCATTTCAAAGGAAGGTCTTTGGGCTGACATTGTCCAGGCAATGGCAAAACTGAGTTTCCCCATCCTGTGGAATTCTGTTATAGCATAATTCCATGGGCAAGTATCTACTTCCAGACTTCTCTTGGAAACTGAAGCTTTTGACCTGTGGTAGTCAGATTTTTCTCATTTTTATAACTTGTTTCTCATGCAACACTAAATAAAAATGGCACAAACTGCAGAATGGTACAGAAGAGCAAGCTGGAGCATTTCTCCTAAGCTTTGTTGAACTATGGGCATACTTGAATCTATATGAGAGAAATATAAATGGGTTTTCTTGGAAACTGCATTGACCATTTTTCATTCCCTGCTCTAATTTGGACATGAGGCCCTTGTACTGTCTCAATACTCGTGTCTACATCTGTTCCCTGTTCTGTTTGCTGTCTGTGTTGCTTGTCAGGAACATCACAATATTCGATGCAGCTGGAATTTCCTGTGGACAAAACAGCTCACACTTGTCCTTTTTTCCAGTTAACTTTTCCTGCAACTGAAAAATACATAACATAATAAGGAATAAGGTCAATGACAGTGAAAGGAGGTTGGATCAGAGGAGGTGCAGAGAAACCTATGGGAGGGCCTGGTGATTGTTTTTATTTGTTTGATGTAGTCTCAGCAATAAGTGAAGTGGTAATGACATTTTTTTCCCTCTGCATCTTTTCAGAGAAGAGAACTGACAGCAATGGCCGAGTGTATTTTGTCAATCACAACACACGGATCACTCAGTGGGAAGATCCCAGGAGTCAGGGGTGAGAAATCAGTTGGATCTTCATATAAGTCTGGAATGAAAATGTAGCAAAGTAGTGGGATGGGAGCTGGGAAATGCTGCCCACAGGTGAGGCATGGACTGTGCCACACAAATGTCAGACAGCTCATGAGGAAGATGAAAGGTATTAACCAAAATGGAAACTGTCACAGTATTACTTAGCAATATTACAGTTACCAGGGAAGTCTTGGTCAACAGCAATAAACTCATTTCCCAGAAGGACCTTTTGCTCTTTCTATAAGTAATCCCATATGTCTCAGCATTTTTGTTGTTGTTGGAGGGAGAGTTTTCTGTTGTATGGTGATGGGATAGTGCAGAGAGTCCTGAGTAAGACTTTGCTTGTTTCCTAGACAGTCATAGAATCAGAACCAACTGGGGGTGGAAGGGACCTTAAAGCTCATCTCATTCCACCCCCTGTCATGGGCAGGGACACCTTCCCCTAGACCAGGTTGCTCCAAGCCCCATCCAACCTGGGTAAGAGACAGAACAAAGACAAACCTAAGAAACTGCAACACCCCTTCTCACACTTTTTTAAAAAAGGAGGGGGAAAAAAAAAGACACAGAGAAAAAGCACTGGAATTCTGTTTATTTTGGGCTCTGCCATTCAGAGTCTTTGAGGGAAGGAATGGAGACAGGAAGCTGAGGGTGAACTGTTCAATCCTAACTCCTCTTTGAGCTGAAAAATTCCATTTGGTGAAGCAACTCCATCTGTCCTTCAAGGAGAAGAAGGGGAAGAGGAATAGCCTAGTATGTATGAGGGATAATAGCTGTATCCAGGGATAACTTTTCCTGCCCAGTTACCTCTGCAGCAGCTGACTCTGGAGAACACTGTTGCTCTTAAAGCAACCCAACAACCCAATGTTTAGGATGCACAGTCAGGACCATGGACCTACACGGTTCCCTGCTTGTGGAGGGAAGTCACTGTGGAGCACTTTGCAGGGACCCTACTCAGATCTTCCAAATACATTAAGATCTACTTTTGTTTATACCAAAATTGAGTTGGAAGTTGTCAAAAAATTATGCACAATCAGTATTTACATTTTCTTTTAAATTGGTCATTCTGAAACACGTTTTTGGCTGCTGTCATTATACACAAGGTACCAAAAGCTGCTTATTAAAACAGTGTCACTTTTGGAGTAAAAACGTAATAGTTAGAAGATAAAATTCTGTTGTTTTGTGTTTGTGGAGGAAACAGTGACACCTGGCTTACATTTTCCACTTAAGTTTCTTTTTGCCTTTATTTCAACAACCAAATGAGCTAATGTTTACTTCAGCAGTCACTTTGGTCTAATTGAGAGCTGACTGCAAATTGAAGAGGGTAAAAAAAGGCAGCATAAATATTGAATGGGAAGTTTCTCACTCTGTAGGTTTTCTAGACCTACCAGAATTTTTACCGTCTCAGGTATTGTTCAACTGACTTAATGTTTTAAGTTGATGTCATACCATGTTTTTTCTTGTGTCCATAGTCAGTTAAATGAGAAACCCTTACCAGAGGGCTGGGAAATGCGATTTACTGTGGATGGAATTCCCTATTTTGTGGATCACAACCGAAGAACCACCACGTACATAGATCCCCGCACGGGCAAGTCTGCTCTGTGAGTGTTTGTGACTTTATACCAACTTTTCAGAAGTGAAGTTTGGCACACGTCATTTTTGAAAGGTTTATTTTTTTCCTCTTACTACGTTTCTAGGCAGAAAGTTTTACATGTAGCAATGCTGCTTAATTATCTGGGCTTTGCTTTTCCATGCACTGATGATAACTCCCTGGAGAAGGCAGAGTTCTGAACACTTAGAATCCTTCTTGACAAGTAGTGTGTGAGATTTGAGGGTAATGCAGGAGCTGCATCTGTCCTGTTGATGACCAAGTCCTTTCCTTACACCTACTAGTCTTTCTCTTTAAAAATACACTCCACCCTTTCTTTCTTTGATTTTTTTTTTTTTTTTAGGAGTAAAGTTAAAACCGATGTTTAACTCCCAACTTAAATTAACTGAATGTCATCCCATCCTTATTGTTACAGACTTTTTTACGGGTAAAATTTAGATATTGTTTAAAACATACAGTGTGTGCATTTCACAACTGACAAAGGAAGATTTATTATTTTTTTTTAAAAAATTTAAAACCAAGAAAATTACAGCCCAAAATCAAAAATTGTGACTAAGAATGTCCCAGCTAGATAGCCAACTAGGGCATACAGCTGTATAACTGATACATTTGCAGGCTTTTACTTTGCTTACAAAAACACTTCTGAAATGCTTTTCCCCCCTCCTTTTGGTTCCAGGGACAATGGGCCCCAGATAGCCTATGTGCGTGACTTCAAGGCCAAGGTCCATTATTTCAGGTTCTGGTGTCAGGTATGGATCCATTTCTTGGGATTTCTTGCATTTTTGGGTTGTGCTTACCTGTTTTAAATGCCCTCTTCAATGCCTTGCAAATACACATAATCAAACTCCTTTAAGCTTAAGGATGAGTTAAATTAGGAGGGAGTAAATACAGGACTTGTGTAAACTCGTGGAAGCTTTAAAGCGAGGTAAGCTATGGCTTTAAAATGTTTTAGAATAAAGGAAAAGCTCAATTTCACTACTTCTTTTGAAGTGGTGGGTTTCTGAATAGTGTTTTCTTTCTGTTGTAAATACAGGAATATATGGAGGCACAGTAATTTATGGTTAATACAAGATCTTCTTTCTGTAGAAATACTTCTGGTAGAAAATGCAGGGCTTTTGACACACAACAGACATGTCTAAGCATTGAAGAATATACTGTGGGGCATGTTAGTGTGCTCCAACATAATTCCAAATTCCAGTGTGTCAGTCCTGGTTTAAATATTCCAGTCAGTTGAAATATTCCAGCTTTCAAGAGTCAGTGAATTATCCTTTGAAAATAGCGGAGAGACCAGCCTAATTTCTCACTTTGGATTCTGTGCGCTATAACCTAAATTTTCTAATTTTGTGTTAATAGAATTCCAGAATGGTTTGGGTTGAAAGGGACCTTAAAACACACCTCACTGAACCCCCTGCCATGGGCAGGGACACCTTCCACCAGCCCAGGTTGCTCCAAGACCCATCCAACCTGGCCTTGGACACTTCCAGGGATGGGGCACCACAGCTTCTCTGGGCAACCTGTGTGGTAGCAATTTGTTCTTGGAGTAAATTACAGTTCAGATATCTTGATTACTGGATTTATTTTATGTGGATTAATGAAATTCAACTGTACCTTTTAATATATACTACAAATAACAGTCCAAACTCAGTATTAGAAGCTTTAAGTGACTGTACACTTCACCTCTAAAAAATTTTCTTTCAGCAACTGGCAATGCCACAGCACATAAAGATCACAGTGAGCAGGAAAACATTATTTGAGGACTCCTTTCAGCAGGTATTGTGTTAAAACATGGTATAGTGGGCATGAAAAATGGAGTTATTTAAATTTGTCACATATTCTTGATCTTTAATGTCTTGCTAATGTTATTTTAAATGAGACTAACTGAAAAGTACTAATTTAATAGTTAGACTTATTTAAAAGACCATGCTAAATCATGAAGTTCTGGCACTAGATTGATTCATCTAACAGAGAAGGTGTTTTGTTTTTTTAAGTTTTTCTTCAGAACGCTTTCAAACAGAGTTAATTTTGAGGGGAGCACTGGGGGCAGAGCAGCTCCCCATTCTCAGGAAGGTTTCATGTTGTGCTCATGTTTGGCACACTTTTCCTCACAATATGTTACATTAGCATGGGCTATGTGCCAAAGTACATTAAGTGAATCTTAGTCTGGGTGTTATGGGTCTTGAAGTGAGTAATGAAATAGTTAAAGCAAAAATTGTTAATTCTATGTAGATTATTAGTAGCAAAATTCTTGTTAGTGTCTCTAGACCTAAGGCCCAGTTAAAATTTTTCCAAATTATTAAATTGTTAGCCAGTAGTAATAATTCTAGCCAACACTTGTAGTTGTTTTCTTAAAAAGAACTGATTGTTTTTCTTTTACTAAGATAATGAGCTTCAGCCCTCAGGATCTCCGGAGACGTTTGTGGGTTATTTTCCCTGGTGAAGAAGGTTTAGATTATGGAGGTGTTGCAAGGTAACTACACTGAAATGGCAAATAACAGCTTGTTCTGCAAGTGGGGGTGTGAAGGCATCCCCAAAGTAGATACTTCAAACTGCAGTGCTTTCACAACAGTACTGAAGTTTATTCCTTATCTTTCCTCGGAACATCTGAGGAAGGCGGTTCTGGACGATGTGTTTGCATGTCTGTATTAAATGATTTTCAGTTTGCATTAGGAATGACTTTAATCATCTCAGTGATTAAAGAGATGCAGTTCACTGAACTACATGAACTACAATGAGCCTTTGGCATAACTGTTAATCTCAAAGTAGAGTCGATTGAAAAAGTGAACAGAAATCTACGTTTGAGTCCAAAGTCTTCAGTGGAATGGAACCGAGAAGTTCACGTGTTACTGAGCATTTCCCAAAGCCTGCATGTTTAGATCAGTGATGTGCTCATTTAGACAAGGATGTGTTTTATCCAAACCACTGCCAGTTGTGTATCATTGTAGCTTTGCATTTTAATTTGTAGTTTGCTGTAGTTTCCCTGGGTGTCAGTGGGCTGGCTGCTCTCTGAGGAAGGACTGTGCCAACAGGTCCTGAGTCAACACCAGTTACCTACAGTAATTTCTGCTGTATCGTTATGTTGAAATGTGTTTTTATTGTTTGTGTGATTTCAGGGAATGGTTCTTTCTATTGTCACACGAGGTTTTGAACCCCATGTATTGCCTGTTTGAATATGCAGGGAAGGATAATTACTGCTTACAGATAAACCCAGCCTCCTACATCAACCCAGACCACCTCAAGTACTTCCGATTCATCGGCAGGTTCATTGCCATGGTAAGTTCTGAAGCAGAAAGGGACTCTCTCCTCTAATATTCCTATAAACAAATATAAACAAATAAATGGACAATTAAACAGTTCATTTTTGAGCTGAAATTCTTATCAGCTGCTCGTATGTAACTAAGCTAATTCAGCATATTAGCAGTCATGATATCCATGTGGGTTTAATTCTTTGGCTGTCAGATTTCATGGGTACAGAGTACAGAATGTTGTCATATTAGGTATTCAGCCATCCTTTGCATTATTTTGTCTGGTTTTGTGTTTTGCAGGCTTTGTTCCACGGGAAGTTCATTGACACTGGTTTCTCTCTGCCGTTCTATAAACGGATCCTGAACAAGGCAGTAGGACTCAAGGATTTAGAATCTGTTGACCCAGAGTTTTACAACTCTCTCATCTGGGTAAAGTGAGTTTGACTTGATTTTGTTCTTGAAATAGCAATACAATGTTTTTGATTTTCACTTATATCAAGAAGTAGGTGCAAATTTATTACTAAAAACCCCACTGAGAAGTATAATCTCTCATTGCAGAGCAGAATGGAATTTCTACTGGAACTTTAGATACACAAAGAATAATTTGTTAATGCAAAAGCCTTTCTGGTTCATTGACTATTCTGTGCAGCATCTTGGGGTCCATTTTTACTGGTTTTTAGTAATTCTAGTTGGACATAGAGATGTGGAGTCTTGAACTTTATTGTTACAAATAAAGTGGCTTCAGTAAATTTCTGTGAGACTTTTCAGATAACTGATTAAAAGAAATCACCAAAAATCCATTTAATGTTTCTCTAGTACCTGATTTAATTAGAAAACAAAAAGTTTAGTGCTACAGTAACATGAAGTTAACAAATGTAGTTTATTATTTACTACCATGTAATTCTTTTGACTTTAAGGTTAGTATTGAAGATTTAATGCTTTAAGGAAGTTAATGCTCATGTATTCTTCTTGCTCTCCTGGGTTTTTTGCTCCATGTTTAGTGATTCCATAGCATTCCTACATGCAGCCTTTCATGTCTTCATGGTCAGCCACCTGTCTGTCCATACTCTTTCGGAGTCCTCCTTCTCTGCTCCTTTGCAGATTCCTCTCCAGAGAGCAGCAAGTAAAAAGGATGTGGAATTTCTAGGCCATTATTATTTTGGAATTATATATTATAAATATTTTAAGAAATAATTTTTAAAACCCCTTAGATCCAAAGCACTGTAATTCTGTACTGATTTTGTAATAGGAGGATGCCAGGATGCCAGCCCATGGCTGATGTTCACCATTTGTTTCTGTAACAGAAGCGATTTTCCTTTCCCAGCAGTTAAAAAATAAATTGGAAGGGAAAAAGACAAATTCAGTTAATTTTTCTTTTTTTGCTTCTGATCCAGTAAAAGCAATTTAGCAGAAAAAATGGTCCTTCTTGTGACTAGAGACATAAAACGTTTTACTTAAGAATCATAAAAAGCCAGAGTAGTGTTAAACACGCTTTGAGAAATTCATAAAAGGTGAGGATAGATTGGTTTTTGAAATGCAAAACTAAATATAAACCCCAGGATTTTCATCTGTAGTACTGAATCTTGGAAGCGTTACCTTGAATAATGAGAAGGGGAGAAAGCAGCTGTATGATCTGTTTAAGAATTGAGATAGGGATTTTGATTTGATTTTCAGAGCAGTATGTTCTGTACTCCATGTATGTGCTGTTCAAGTGCCTTCACTTTAATTCAAAGCAATTTCTGTAGTGATAAAAATCTTCTAGACTAGAGTCCAGGAAGGGCTTTGCCCTTTCAAAAAACCACTTAAGGATGTGAAAATTGGAGGAAAGCCTTCAGAGCTCTGAGAGGGGACACACTGAGCCCTCAGTGCAGACCCAACTGCAGTGCAGCTGACCCTGCTGCTCTGAGGAAGGGACTGCACATTTATAGAGGGAAAGAATCATGTCTGCTAGGGCAGACATCATTTTTTTCCTCACCAGAAAAGCAAATTTTATAACTCTGCAGGAAGCTTTCAGTAGCTTTGAATTCCTTGACACAGTTTGGAAGACTCACAGAATCACTGAGTTTGGTAGGGGACCTTTAGAAGTCATCTGTCAAACCTCTGTGCACAGTGAGCTACAGCAGGTTTCTCTTCTTTTCAAAGGAAGGGGTGATTTTGTCATCATCCATCTGTCTGAAGCCTTCCCTCCTCCCCCCAGGTTTCCTGCAGTATTTTGGAAAGATGAAGTTCAGACACTCAGTTGCACCAGGGGGCTCAATAAACCACAGCCATGTTTTCAAGACTGACATTTCTGTGTTACAGTTCAGGACAAATATCTTGAATTTGCACTTTATTTCAGAGAAAAATGGTCATCAGAACCTCTGCATATGCAGGCAGTTCTTCACAGAAACACATATCAACATAGAAATTAGTGTTGTACCTGTTACCTTCTGGCTATTAATGCCTATGAAGAGAAGAGAGTTAGTTTTGGCTTCAGATTGTTCCTGTGTTGAAATTTCTTAGAGAATTCCTCTTTAACACTGTTTGTACTTTATTAACGTAAGAGTTTGGGACGTTGTAGTATGTGCTTACAAAACAGTGCCATAAAAAGGCTGGAGTTAAGAGATTATTCACTGACCATGAAAAGTGGCTTCTTACCTGCTGTTACCTGTCAGTGACAGCTACCTTTGAACACAGTCCTTGCATTAGCTGAGAGAAGGGGCAGTCATGCCATGGAATCTGCAAAAATAGCATTGCTTGGAAAGCTTCTGTTCCATAGACATCCCTCAGATCAGGAGGTAGTTGGTCAGCCTTGTGGTTGCTAAATTTGAGGGTTGTGCTGATCAGAAGTTTCCAATCAGGAGTACAATTCATGTGTGCACATTGGTAAAATGAGTCAGGACTTCTTGCAAAGCCATAATTATCATGTGCTCCACACCTTTTATCTTTAGGTTCTTCATGCTCATCTGCTTTATTGCATACAAGGTCTCAACACAGTTATTTAAAATTATACTTTTTTCCTTACAGAGAGAATGACATTGAAGAGTGTGGCTTGGAAATGTTTTTCTCTGTTGATAAAGAAATATTAGGTGAAATCAAAAGCCATGATTTGAAGCCAAATGGTAGCAACATTTTGGTCACAGAAGAAAACAAAGAAGACTACATCAGGTAAGAATAAGTGAACACTTTAAAACACTCTTTCTGTCATTTTCTTTAAGTTTCAAAAGACCATCTGTGCCATTTGAAGCATTGCTGAAATTTTGTCTCTGAGTAATTGCTGATGTTGGCAAAAAGTGACACTCGTTTGGATCTCATGTTTGAAAGAGAAATATTGATAGAAATAAGTTTCTAAAATCATCTTTTCCCAAACATCGTGGTTAGAAGAAAGTCCACTTTTTCTAGAGATATTTAAGTTTAGCAGAACACTGTCACAACAAATATGAATGTCAGGTATTTCATGAAAGCTCTGCACGTGTTAATTACTGTAATTATATTGCTTCACAGCCTGCTGATACTCTACCCAGCCAGTGGTTTGGGGTTTTTTAAAGAACATTTCTGGATGCTTCTGTGATGATTCATTTTTTTTTAAAAATAGTTGCAATTCCATCTAGTTTTATCTGAACTGATCTTACAGTCTAATTGTAACAGGGCAGTGTTATGAATGATCTCATAAATTGTATTCTCATAAATGAAGGATTATATTTGCAGTACCAAATGGTTTAAAGCAATAGTTTAGGAGAGAAGGAGCCGAAGAGTGATTAAGTAATACAGCTGTGAACAGTGACCTGCTTTGTCCCCAGACATCCCCTCCTTCCTCAGTCTGCAGCAGTGCAGAAGCTCTGATTTAAGGTGTAAACTTCAACACACAGCCTTGGAGGATGTGCTTGCAAAAAAAATCACACATTGCAGGCCCAGACTAAACTGAGTCACAGGAGGGTTTTCCTGTTTGTTACGATGTGTTCTGTGGAGGCTTTTTCCACGGGCAGGGGAGGGAGGAGGGAGTGGATTCTGTTTTCATCACATGAGGAATCTGTGTCACTTCAGGGATTCACAGGAAAGGTGGTGTTTGCAGAGGAGACTCTGGCATTTGGCAGGAGGGAGGATCTGCAGAAAACCATTCCCTTCTAGTTTGTAGGAACTACAAAGTTTGTAGAAACTCCCTTCTAGTTTGTAGGGAGAGCTCAGATTCCAGTTTCTCTCACTTTCTTTTGTCTTGCTCTTTATCTGCTTTAAATCCCCCGAGTTTCTAGGATTGAAATAAGAAATAACCACCTCTCCTTTGGGCTCCAGTGCTCCTGACAGGTTAGACTTGGGTTTAGTATAATATCTACTTCTCCTTGGGTTCAGGTTCTTTGAGTCTCCTGTCTGCTTTTCACCCTTTTATTAATGGAGAGTGGAGTTTCTGCCACAGAGCAAAGTTTTATCTTTAACAGAAACAAATATGGAACTTCCAGATGGACACAGTCATTCTGGTAAGCCAGCAGTCCTGCTTGCTCTTTCCCAGTACAGCTTGACTTGGTTTTAACCTTGTCATGGATCATGACTGAGATTTCTGGGGAGAATATCGGACAAAATCAGCTCTGCATTTTGAACTGTCTTCAAATACCTCAGGACTGCTGTGCTCTCATGGATGTAATCAGTGAAGAGATGCTGCCTCCTCTTTGAGTGTAAAATACTTCTGTAGCAGAATAGTTGGACACTTCAGGTTTAACTGAAAGAGCAAATGAAATCCTCTGCACAGAGTAAAGGTTACTAATGAAATTATACAATCCTCTATCCCCAGAACTTTCCAGACTTTCCGTACTTTTTTAACTTAACTTACATTTCATCTCAAAACAGGCAAAGATGAGGACTTGGGTTAGCACTGGCCATTTAAATTACCCTTCTGTGTCTTCTTTTCCAGGCTTGTAGCAGAGTGGAGGCTTTCCCGAGGTGTTGAGGAGCAGACACAGGCTTTCTTTGAAGGCTTCAATGAAATTCTGCCACAACAGTATTTGCAGTATTTTGATGCAAAGGAACTGGAGGTAAAGGATTGTTTGGCTGTTGCTGGATCCAGCTCATTACACATGAAATGCTTAAACTGCAGTCAGTACATGTGAAGAGCAGAGCTCACTAAAGCTGACACCTCTGTTTTATGGAGGAAACTTTATGGAGTAGTATTAGATTGGTGTGTTTTCCTGAACTTGCCTCTTAGCAACCTACTTAGATGTTTCTAAAGGCCAAGATTCTGTCAGTAGAAATTTCTTACTGAGTTGCTTTTGTAATCCTGAGCAATTTGACTTGGCTGTGTTCAAAGAATGAGTAACCTGACAGAAGGGGAGATAAAGCCAGATATGCAATGAACACTTGCATATAGATTGGACCTGGCTCTAGATGGGTTTGACCTCTTAAAATCACAATTTCTGAAACATTTAAAAGACAAAAACATCAAAACAAAACATCCTGTCCCTAGTGGAGAATTTTATGACTGGGCAAAGATAAATTGTTCTGGCTCGAATGTCTGTGTAGAATCACAGAGGGGTTTGGGTTGGAAGGGACCTTAAAGCCCATCCAGTGCCACCCCCTGCCGTGGGCAGGGACACCTTCCACCAGCCCAGGTTGCTCCAAGCCCATCCAACCTGGCCTTGGACACTTCCAGGGATGGGGCAGCCACAGCTTCTCTGGGCAACCTGTGCCAGGGCCTCCCCACCCTCACAGGGAAGGATTTCTTCCTGAAACTGCAATCAGTTACTTACAACAGAGATGCTTTTTATTTTGTAGCCTCTCCAAATAAACTTCATGAACAGTCAATTTTTTTGTGCAGAAGTTTCAGATAAAGTTTAAAATTAAAAACAAGTGTACTGTTATTGCAGGTGCTGCTCAGGGTGGGTGCAGCTCGTGTGCTGCTTTGCTATGTGGGACATCACAAAAGGAAAGTGATAACTTGTACTCATGCATTTATTTCCTTTTTTTCCCCCCCAAAGGTGCTTCTCTGTGGAATGCAAGAAATAGATTTGAATGACTGGCAGAGACACACCATCTACAGGCACTACACCAGGACCAGCAGGCAGATCGTGTGGTTCTGGCAGGTTTGCAGACTTTGGTTTCTTGTCAGACCAGCAGAAGTCACAGAGCACAGCTACAGCTCAGGGCACAGAACCCTGAACACATCTGGAGAGTGCAAATATAAACTGTTACTGCTGATCCAGCCATGGCACTTGTTCGTCTGTGGGGGATTATGATGTGAATATCTGAGTATCAAACCTATCCCTAACTGTTTGTTTCAATTACTGTTTTTCAGTTTGTGAAAGAAATAGATAATGAGAAAAGAATGAGACTCTTGCAGTTTGTGACTGGAACATGCAGATTGCCAGTGGGAGGATTTGCTGACCTCATGGGTATGTGTTAATAACCCCTCTAATGCAGTAGATACTTTTAAAAAGAACCAAATTATATATTTGTGGACATTTTAAGTGAATTTTATAATGAATACTGTTCTTTATAAAGTACACTGCACATACTTGAGCTGTAATGGCAAAAGAGATGTATTAAGCTTCAAAATCACTTCAATTGATGCATTTTACCACATGCATAATTTTGATCCAGGCAGAGCTGTATAATGAGACATTTTTCTGTGCAAGTAAGGGTGATCTTTTCTTTGTTTAAGCCTTGCCTATTCCAGGTGTATTATATAGTATCATATAGTAATACAAAGGTAGCCAGACCTATGCCTTTTCTATTGGAATTTGTTACAGGGAGCAATGGACCCCAAAAATTTTGTATTGAAAAAGTTGGAAAGGAAAACTGGTTACCTAGAAGTCATACCTGGTGAGTACATAAAAACCCAGAATATCACTATTGCTCTGGTTTTTACTGACCACAACCTACTTGGAGATTTTAGTAAATGGGTAATATACTGAAATGGCTGGGACTCTGTAAAAGCAAACACAACTTACACCAATAAACTGTGTTGTTGAATAATAGCTGATCTTCTGGAAAACTCTTATAGCATAGAGCAGATTCCATTGCAAATTCCATGGATTTGTGTGGTCCTGAACACTTAGAGTCATTAACAGTACTGTCTAAAGAGGTTGGGATTATCCTTTGTTGTTACTGCACTCCACATCTTGTTAGTGAAGGAGCCACATTCACACAGTCTTCCCTAGGGAAAAGGTCACTTCTACTCATTTCCTCAGGTTTTACTAGTTAGTAAAACCACACAAATTTAAAATTTCAAATCTGAATGATGACTCTAGTTAACCAGGTAGGAAAGGTTAGTGAAAACTATCACTGTTCAAGCACTCTGCTCTCAGAAATACATAAATTTATGTCAACAGTCAGCTTTTCACAGGGTATAAATCCCAGTATCCATCTGCACAGCAAAAATTAACCTGTTTTCATAACGGATTTTTTGTGGCTGTTGAATTCTTTGTCAGTACGTAAGTTTTTTTCTTTATTTTCAGTTTCAATCGCTTAGACCTTCCACCATATAAGAATTATGAGCAGCTGAAGGAAAAGCTGTTGTTTGCAATTGAAGAAACAGAAGGATTTGGGCAAGAGTAGCAAAAATTTGCACCTTGAAGAATGAGAACTCCACACGATGTATGTTCTTCACTTCTTCTGCTTGTTGCACACTTCATTGTAAAGTAGACTTGACTTGGATTTATTTAACAATACTAATGTGTAAATAAATGGATGTTATCCTGAGGTTATCCACATTAACTCTGGATTTCTACTGAGCACCTTCAGAAATCAAATGAGCAATCAGATAATGGCTACAAGTGACTAATGACTGAAGTAGAGGTTTAATACAGCTTTGGGCTCTGCTTTGTTTTACCATTCATTAATTAGAATGTGTCCTTAATGACTGACAGATTTTTAACAATAGTTTTGTCTTTCCTTTTTAGTAGCATTTTTTGCTACTGGTGCACTGGGAAGTTCATTGGTAGCTGCAATGCTGCAGCAGCATCCTGAGCCCTCTCCACAGCAGTGTCAGAGCCAGCCAGCCTGGATCCACCTCTGTGCTGTGAGCAGCTCCCGTTCCTTAAGCTCCTTTTTCTAACTCAAGTGTGGCCAGACTGTTTTTCCCCACCTGGAGTCTGCTCACGTGCCAGCTGGACTCAAGCTGCTGTTAAGGGGATGTCAAACTTTGGCACAAATCCAGGGCATAGCTTGGCTTTGGTTTATCCCAACCCTGCTCCTGTCAGCAAAACAGACACCTGCCCAAAGTTGCTGGAACTGCTCTGTGCCCTCCGAAGGATTCTGATCTCTTGCTGTGTAACACATTTTAACTCTGAAGTCAATATTAACACTGTGGTACTTCACTTGTTTTGCAAAAGACAAGCCCATCTGGGATTGCACTGATTGCCTTGAGGTCCCTGTTTGCAGGCTGATGTTTGTCAGCAGTGTTAATGGACGTTGTCCTCCGTGTTTTTCCTACATGTTGCAGTCAGTTTGCTCCGAAGAGTTCATTGGGTTCTCAGGAAGAGGTGCAAAACAACTGGATTCAGAAAAGGATCCCACTCATCATCTCTGCAGATGGACTGATGTGTGAGACTGGCTGAGGCCAAGAGGATTAGGAAGTTCAGACATGCATTACAGGTCTCTGAAATGCTGGAACATCAGTAAATAGCTCGATAAAGTTTGAAACTAAAGTTTTTGGGAAGGTGTCTAAACTAATTCACCCTCAGCTTCTTACAGCTAGTAACTTTTGTAGTGAGTTCCTGTTGGATTAACAGCATCCTTTTAGAATCTCTTAATATTCAATTCTTTTCTGGTTTAAAGAACATGTTGCATTTTACTGCTCCTTTAGACTGAATGCACTTTTTGGGTCTGGTCAGCCCTTTCCCTGCCCAAAGGCAGACACCAGTGAGATGAGCTGTAGCCACAGTGAGACGTGACACTTGAAATAACATGTAGCACATATTAAAGCATGCCTGCAGTTCAGAGCAGTGTGGCAGGAGCTGCTTTGAAGACTGTTCTAGGTAACAGAGCTGAAACAGGACAGTGGGAAAGTGTAAAACTGAACTTTCAGTCTGGAAAAGAATATTTCTTTCCTGCTGTCCCATCCGTCTAAACTGCAAGAGGGAAAAACTGCTTGGGGTCTGAGAAGAACCAAGGCACTACAGGTTTTAACTGACTTGGGGAGGGCTAATGGTAAATGCTCTGGGAAGGCAGGAGGGTGGGGTTGGAGTGAATAGCTCTTGTCAGGGATATTCAAAGAAAGGCCCAGGGAGGGTTGCTGGTGATACAGAAATGCCCCTCATTTCAAGTTTCATGATGGTGAGAACTCCCCTTTGTGGTCTGACTGGGAGGAAAATTGCCAACTTCAACATTTGGTTGTATTACATTACACAGCTCATGAGGAGAAAAAAAGCCTTATATATATTTTCTG
The DNA here is from genome assembly GCF_003945725.1 of Corapipo altera. NCBI lineage: Eukaryota > Metazoa > Chordata > Aves > Passeriformes > Pipridae > Corapipo > Corapipo altera. Next base: position 678,600 of record NW_020884960.1, read on the forward strand.
TTTATATTAATTCTTATGATGAAATGTAGTTAACATATTTACAAGAGAGAGTAAACTAAGCAAGATAATGCAAGATTAAGCTATGAAAAATAGTCTATGTTCTGCATATTGCTTTACGATTCATGTAGGGAACCTAGAACTATTGTTCATGTATAAATATCACCCAAAAGGCTGTCAGCCCTATATTTTTAAAATAAAGAATAGTTATAATTGAAATAGCCTTAGCCCTAGTTCTATAGGGTTTGGCTGTTGAATATTTTTATGGTTGAAATGTTTAGTTCAGGAAAAACATACCTGCTTGTATATATTTTTGATGTCCAGGATTCCACTTATTCCATTGTTTCTTTTAATTTAAATGGCATGTTTATATGTCTTTTCTGCTGTACCAGGACGGGAGGAAGGGGGCTGGATATCCCAAGCACCAGATATGATTTAAAAATATTGCAAATAAAGAATTCATTGAGAGGGGAAAAATAAAACATGAATAAAACATTAGATTTGACCAAAATATAGAAAGCTTAAAGCAACTTCACAGTGTTAAATTGGCAGTATTTCTGAAGGCACAAGTTCAGATTCCTCAGGCATTTGACTTGTGAATACTAACAAATCTGTAAATTCTTACAGCATGTTGTGTTGAAAAAAAAGGAATTAATATGAGCCAGTGGTGCACTTTTCAGTTCTTTCTGGGGATCTGGTGAAGCAATACAGGGATGAGCCCAGAGCAACCAGTGTCCCAGAAAACGGGTTAGTGTGGATTGGATTTACAAGTGAGATTTTCAGCAGAGATAATGAATTTGTACCCACTACTTCAACTGATTTAGCAACCTGAGCTGCATAAAGTCATAGTATGTTACATTACAAATGTATGTTTATATGCAATTGTCAACTGATCCTAATTATCAAGTACTAAAAGAACTTTTATTTAGAATTTTCCCTCATGAGAGTGATGTGAGAAAATGAAATGCTGAGAATTAACAAAGCCTTATTGTTTTGGGTAGCTCAGGAACTGTTCATATACTAATGACATGCACAGTAAACACATCATGTCTTCATCTGACCTAGTATGGAAGTTTGGGGTTTTTTAATCCAGTTGCGTGTGTTTAAAAATAAAAAGCTTTTTTTAATTATTCTGAGAAAAATAAAACAAAAAAATGCCTGTTTAATTTTTGTTTTGTTTTGCATTTTATTACATGCTGCACTGGATTTGTATTTTCAACTCTGTTATATTGGTATCTCCAGCCCCCTTTTTGTGGTGTCTTTTAATTTTCTCCAAGATTCACTGTTTGTGTATATGTGCTCTAGTGAACTCGTGAAGAAACTGGGATCAGCAGCACTGGATTGTAAAATACTGTACTGAAATTCATTGTCAATATTTCCTTGCATTGTAATTTCAAATACTCAGGTAACTGTAACAGTATCTCCATAAGTCAAATACTTTTATAAAACTACTTAAAGAACTGGTAGTTCTGGTCATTTTTCCTGGTGTGTGATGGAACATCCGTGTGCAGATGAATTGTCTGGGGTCGGGCTGCCTGGGGTTGTCCTTCTAGCAGAGTTCTTTGGGAATGTCTCTTTCCTGAGACCTCTTCCACTGTTGTTAATTGCACTGGAAATTTATTAGGAGCTTTTGGACACAGTTCCTGGATTTTTAGTGCTTGTGGATGCTGCCCTGCGGAGCCAGTGAGGGACGTGGGCTGGAGGAAGGTTCTGCACGAGCCACAGTTGTAACATTTCCTTGTGGCACTCTTGTAGGGATAACAAAAATGAGGAATGACACTGCAAGTGGTTAGGATTGACAGCGTGCCACAAAGGAGGGGGGGAAGCTCCAATGAGCCCAACTAGATTTGTGTGTCCCTGATCCTCCCTGAAGGGAGAAGTGGCCTTCACGTTCTCCCTGTCATCAGGAGCCTCTCCTGCTGGCCTTGACCTTTCCCAGGTAACTGAAATGGGCTTTGCAGTGACATTCCAGCTCCTCTGTGCTCACAGGGACATCCCGTCAGGTCTCAGGAACCTGGTTATGTCCAGTTTGGTCAAATGGTCCCTAAACAGGTCATTCCTTGCTGCAGGCCTTCCCACAGGGTTCTCCCTTGGTTGACTTTCCCAGGTGTTCCCACAGGCTGTGTTAACACAGTTTTGGTAGTGGCAGCAAATCCCAAGGATGACTTTTTGTGCCAGCAGCAATTGCCTTTTACTGCAGCAGGGATGGATGTTGGAGTTGCTTCCTCCAAGCCTTGGATGGGAACCACTTAACAGCATCCTATAGTAAGTTGAGGAAACTGGATGATCATCAGGGTCCCCTTCCAACCCAAACCATTCTGGGATTCTATGATAAGGGAGATTGGAAGTTCCCCCCCTTCCCTGGCTGCATCCCCTCAGCTGCTGCCAGAGCCGGCAGGGGCAGGGTGGGGAGGGCCAGTCCAAGGCATGGTACACCCCAAATCTCTGGGATCTGCACCCCAAAACCCTGGGACGTCCCTGCCACGGCCCTGGGGATCTGTGTCCTGAGGGGAACCGCACCTCCTGCCCCTGCCGGGGAGAAGGGATGAGTGCTCTGCTCCCCCGGGGAAGGATCGGGGATGGGCCACAGTCTGGTGGCAAAACAAAATAATGCCCTGAGGAACTGCATCCCCCGTAACCCCATCTGGGCTCTACACACACAGCAGCAGCACTGGGCACTTTTCCTCAGGCTCTGCTTGAAGGGAGTCATAGAATGGGTTGGGTTGGAAGGGACCTTAAACACCATCCAATCCCACCCCCTGCCATGGGCAGGGACACCTTCCACTAACCCAGGTTGCTCCAAGCCCCGTCCAGCCTGGCCTTGGACACTTCCAGGGATCCAGGGGCAGCCACAGCTTCTCTGGGCAACCTGTGCCAGGGCCTCCCCACCCTCACAGGGAAGGATTTCTTCCTAACATCTGATCTAACCCTACTCTCTGTCAGTGTAAAGCTATTCTGCCTTGTCCAGTCACTCCGGGCTCTTGTAAACAGTCTCTCCCCATCTTTGTTCCCTTCACGTACAGGAAGGCTGGAGGTTATTTGCGGGATCAAGGACCCGCTGAGCTGCCGGGAGCGGCAGCCCCGGGGGATTTGGGTGTATTTGCCGATGTTTGTGGTGTTTTGTGGGGATTTGTGTATTTGCAGATGTTTGTGGTGTTTTGTGGGGATTTGGGTGTATTTGCAGATGTTTGTGGTGCTCTGTGGGGGATTTGGGTGTATTTGCGGACCTTTGCGGGGTTTTGTGGGGATTTGGGTGTATTTGAGGATGTTTGTGGTGCTCTGTGGGGGATTTGGGTGTATCTGCGGACCTTTGCGGTGTTTTGTGAGGATTTGGGTGTATTTGCGGTGTTCTGTGGGGATTTGGGTGTATCTGCGGTGCTCTGTGGGGATTTGGGTGTATCTGCGGTGTTCTGTGGGGATTTGGGTGTATTTGCGGTGTTTCGTGGCTGTCACAGGATGTTTCCCCGGCGCGGTCCCGCCCCGCTCTCGAAGCGCTTCCGGGGCAGCGGCGGGGCCGAGACGGGGCGGCGGCGGCTCGACAATGGTGGGTGAGGCCGGGCCGGGGCCGGGCCGGGCCCCAGAGCCGCCTCGGGGGTCCCTGAGCACCCCCGGCCCTCGGGGGTCCCGCGGCCGGCGCGGGGCGGGCGGTGCCGGTGCCCCCTCGGCACGGGCGGGTCCGGGCACGGGCGGGACCCCCCTGCGGGCGGCGGGAGCTCTGAGGGGGCTCCGAGCCCCCGCCCGGTTCGGGGCCGCGTTTGTGCGGGGGGTGCCCCAGCCCGGGGTCTGTCCCGTCCCGGGAGCTCGGGGGGTACCCCCGCCTTCCCTGTCCCCGAGTCACTGCGGGAAAGGCGGATCCTTCCCCCGAGCCTGGGGCTGGTCCCGGTGTGGGCAGGGGGGGGACCCCACAGCAAATCCTGCCTGTCCTGCGGCTGCCAGGGCACAACCCTAAGGCTGGGGGCAGTCAGGAAAAAGGGACTGTTTGGGGCTGTTTAATGTTCCGTGAGACCCGGGACGTACTGTGATTTTATTGGAATATTCCAAGAAACCCGGGATGAATTGATTCTATTGTGATTGTATTGGAATTTTCTGTGAAACCCGGGATATGTTCCCTCTACTGTGATTGCATCGGAGATTTCTTCCTGCCCCAGGTGTGTTGTTGTTCAGGGCGTATTCATGAAATTCGGGGATCAAAATGCGTGTCAAAAATTTGTAAAGAAATAAGTGGTGACCTGAGCTGTAGGTAGAGAATTGAAATTATCTGATGAGATGTGTTTTTTAGGTGAACCCAGGAGTTCAGGCTTTCCAGATGAGAACAGGAAGATAAAGGCTGCTGTTTGGATGTGTAGCAAAGGGTATTTGACAGCAAATTGGCAATAGGGGAGTGTTTAATCCTCCTTTTCCAGAGTGCATCTCTCCTTCCTCATGTTTCTTCTAGTTATCCAGCACTTTGTTAAGATAGTTTTTATTTGTTTGACGAGTTAAATACATAATTTTGCTGCTCTGGTGAGCTATACTGGCTGGTGAAGGTGTTGGACAAGCCCCAGGGTGGGAATAGGAGAAGCAGGACCTTCCCAGCAGTGAACTGTAAGCCCATCCCTCACCTGGGAGTTAGATCAGCTCTTGGTGGTAGAGGAAATTAAAAGCTGGTATCCTTCTGTATGGCTGCTGCTTTGCATCCAAATGTTTTTAAAGGTCCTGTGAAGGAAAGTATGTAATGAATCAGGACTTAAATACTGATAGTAAGAAGTCAAGAGATTACTTCTTAATTTCTTAAGAGATTTGCCACCATATTTCTCTCAGCATTTGTGCACCCCATAGCTTGTTCTTCATTTCACTCCCCTTGCCTTCCATTTGAAAATAATCCAGCATTCAGAAATAATCAAGAGTTTTGTTTTTTCTGTGCTGTATCAGACAGAAAAACCTCTGCTCCACAAAGACCAGCCCAGGGGGTCCCATCCCTGGTCAAGCACAGGTCGTGTTCCCAACAGCCTCCCAAGGAAAGTGGGTTAACAGTGCTGGGGCTGAGCTCGTGTTGTGTTGTATTGTGAGGACGAGGGCTCTTCCCAGGGAACAGGGCTTGGAGAACATGGCTGGGCTTGTTTGCTGAGGGAGGAAGTGCAGAGGGTTGTTCCCAGTGCCCAGGGAACACAGCCTTGGCCAAATGCCACACGTAGGTCTCACCTGTCCTGGTTCAGGGGATTCCTGTCTCCCCTCCTTGACCATTTCTGTGGGACTCTGCCTTGCAGGATCTGAAAGATGCTGCCTATCTCTTGGAATATTGGAATAAAAAATGCCAATTATTTCCCCAGCTGTGGTGCTGAGGGTTTCCCACCCTATTACAGAACCCAGACTTACATTTTGATCTGTGTCTTGTAGCAGTGGAAGTTGTGCAGAAAGCTCTTCTGACTTTGATGGTCTTTACAGAGAAGGCAAAGGGACTGTAAGGGCCTGTTGCCTTGGCCTTGTTTGCATTTTCCCTTTTTTAAGCTATAGTTTTTTATTGGTAGTGTTATAATCTTGCAGCCATCCTAGCACGAATCAGAATTATAAGCAAATAGTGTTTATTAATTGCTTTCCCCTCACTTCTCTTATGAGTAATTCATTTGATAAAAGGGAAGGTGATCTTGCACCCAGAATGTGTCTTTTTCCTGGTTTTTTCATAAATTCCATGTCTATTTTCAAACATTACTTTTGTCTCACACCCAAATTGTAGTGGCCTGACTGCAACTTCCAGCTGCAAGAATTCACTGGGAGGGTTGGGGAGGAGGAGGGAGGGAAAGATGAGAGGGGAGTTCCACATTTCCACAAGGTGATAATCACAAATGAGCGATGAGCAAAGACAGATGGAAAACAGCAGCAAAGGTCCTGCAGAAAGGTGGTACCAAAGCACAGCCACTTTGCTGTTCTGCGTGTGTTTGAATCACCCCGTGCAGCTTTGTGTTCAGACAGAGCCCTGGTGGGAGGCAAAGAGCAGCTGTAACCCCCTGTTGACCTGTGCTTTCTCTGTTTGCAGGCTGAGGTGGAGGAAACACTGAAGCGAATCCAGAGCCAAAAAGGAGTGCAGGGAATCATCGTGGTTAATTCGGAAGGTGCTGTGTCAGCCTCGCTTCTCGGAGCTGTGACTTACTCTAACCCTGTGCTTTGGGGGCTGCTCACTGTACCACTTAGCTTAGAGTCTGCCTTTAGCAGGGGTTTCTCTGGAGCCAAAGCACAGAGACAATTGTCAGGCTACAAGGGAAAACTGGGTTCCCATTTCTGCAAGCTCACTCTGTTATTTTAGGAAATAAATTAAGATAATTTGCAAAAGCTTTGAAATACTTGAGTTATGCCAGTGTTTGAGACTGTGTCTATCAAAACCTCTGTCAGCAGCACTGAGGCTCTCATGAGATGTGGAATCTTGCTGCTGTGCATGTCCAGAGTGCTGCTGGCCTGGCAGACTCAAGTTCCTCAGCACTGTTTGGTGCTCGTGGCCCTGCAGGACTCATCAGGAAATTGTCTCTTTTTGGAGTCTTTGAAGGGTCCAACAGAGCAGCTGCTTCAGAGCACTCTGAATACACTGTGAGCAGCCCTTAAAATGGTGTGATTATCAATTAAAATCGATTATGTCCTAGAAATGATCCTTAGAAAAGATGACAGTGGCTGTATATGAATATACTGAGGATCAGATCACTGGGTACATGTAAATAGCTTGTGTTCCTGCTCGCTGCTTTTCCTTGGTGGTGAGTAATGGGCTGTGCTCTCCAGGCTGAAGCTGCAGCTCTTGGAACCTGCAGCAGTGGTTCTGCCCTGCCAGGATTTAGCCCTTGGCTGCTGCATTGTTCTGACACCTGAGCTGGGTTTGACTGGCTTTTTGTGGGAAAACACAGCTAATTGGTGGCTGAAGTGTAGGGGAGGGAAAACCCTGGCCAGTGTGTCTGCCCTCCTGGCTGGTGACCACTGAGGCAGGGCCCTCACAGGACTGCATCACCTGCTGTGGCTGAACGGTGGAGCCTCAGCCTTGGGACTGTGTGGTGCTGCAGCTGATGTCCTGTATAATCCCAGGCCCAGCGTGGCCTACGTGAGTCTCATTTAACTGTGGTGGTCTGGAGCCTTTCTGAGAGAAAAAGGTGTCCCCAGGCAGGAGAACCAAACCGAAACATTGGTATTGCCTCTCTCCTCTGCAGGTGTTTATTCTTGTTATTTATTTCTAACTCATAAATAAATAAATGAAAATGCAAAAGTAGAGCACTGATGCTACTGCAGGTAAACAGTTCTCACCTACACTCGTGGTCCCAGATCTCAGGTTTTCCACATCTTGTTGCTGTTCATGTTCTCCTTTTGCCTTTAAAAAGAACACTCCTGACCCCCGGTGCTCAGCAGCATCTCCTGAGGTGGAACAGCCACCCCAGCTGGACCTGGTGGTGCCCGAGGTTCTGGAGTGTTGTCCCTGAGCCCTGCTGTGCCTTTCCTGCAGGCATTCCTATCAAAAGCACCATGGACAACTCCACAACCATCCAGTATGCCGGGCTCATGCACAGCTTCATCATGAAGGCGCGGAGCACCGTGCGGGACATCGACCCCCAGAACGACCTCACCTTCCTGCGCATCCGCTCCAAGAAAAACGAAATCATGGTTGCTCCAGGTAAAAGGGAGCGGGAATCAGGGCATCCAGCAGGGTTGTTTTCTCACTGCCGGCCTGGGAGAAGCGTTTTGCCTGCTGCTGTGCTCACACTGGATAATCCCAGGGAGCTGTTCTGCTCTCTGCTGAGCTGAAAGCTTTTGTCACGGACCGAAGTTTGCTTTGTTGTGTTTGAGTGTGGGAAATCACTTCCCTCTTTTCGCATTGATCAAAGGAGAAAGCATGGAACAGTGTTTGAGAGCACGTTGCAGCCTCTCATGCTTTGTGTTTTTCAGTATAAAACCCCCAGGATTTGGAAAGGAATATGTTTTGAGAGCAGTTTCCATTCAGAACTGTGGACTGAGTGAAAAAACAAAACAGTCCTGATTTTCCAGTTCTGAGGAAAGTATTAGAGCTACATTGTAGCTGTAATGATGAGTCCTGGAATACAGCAACAGCAGCCTGCTTTTCAGGAAACACTCTCAGTATTCCATCAAATTCAGTGAGTGCAGTTCCCTGGCGTGGCAGGAATTCAGCTTCTCCCTGTGTACTCCATGTGGATGGTGCTGATGGAGAGGCCAAGGAGGGGATGGCAGTTGTCCCAGGCACAGGTCAGGGCACATCTTAATGCAGGCTCTGGTTTATGCTGGGGCAGCTTCTGATTTCCATGGGAAGGATGGAAAGATTGCTCCAGGAAAAACACGACTGCAGCCCACAGTAAGAGGAGGGAAACCACTGCCTTGCACTGCTGGCTTTGATTCCATCATTGCATGTGCCCTGGCACAAACAGGGTTAACTTCAGCTGCCTTGGGAACATGAAGTTTCTAAAACTTTTTATCAGTAAAAACCCATAAAATAAGTGATCTGACACACAGAGCCTGTTTTGCTTGTTGAGAATCAATATTGGGGCTCTGGAGTTCCCACAGTGTATAAGTGAAATGTGAAAAATGTTGAAATTTACTGTTTCTGTGAACAAATATCAGCAATGAAAGAATAATTTTCTTTTTTTTTTCTCTCCAGATAAAGACTATTTCCTGATTGTCATCCAGAATCCAACTGAATGATTGCACTGACTTGGTCTTTTTTTTTTTCCACTTTGCCCGACTGTTTTTTTTAATTTAATGGTAAAGAATAGAGCATTAGTGTTAACTGTGCTGTGCCACTCCAGTAAGCTTTGGGAGAACAAAAGCAGGTGGTTTGCTGTCCACAAACAGCAAAAATGGCACTTTTTTTTTTGTATCACAAGTTGTTTCGAGGGAGAGCTGGTGAGTTAGAACTGGGCAGTAAAAAATGCAACAGATTCTTTTAATAGCTAAAAAGGTAATATAATAAAATTCTAATAATAACCTAAAAAAGGCTATTCTTTGTATGCCTCCATGCCTCTGTCACCACTGAGCTCTGCTTTGACACTACTAGTTTTGAGTGGCTGTAAATATGACTCTGCCTGTCCTCTAGTTCTGTCTTACTCTGTTGGTTTTACTTCCAAAAGGTCTGACCATATCATATTAAAATATGTCACTGGTGACTGGTTTTGTCTTACGTGTTTTTCTTCTGGAGATTTTAAGTATTCTGATGATTGACTGAGTTTTTATTCAAAAAGTAGAACCTTCCTAGGACTGTTTTTACTTGTCTGTTGCTTTCTCTGAACAAGGATTTGCTCAAAGGGCACATGCAGTGCACTCACAATTGCCTCGTGTTGGAGCATTTTCCCACCTCTTTCTTTCAGTTCCAGACAGAATTTTCTTGGCCAGGTAAGGCCATCGAGGCTGCCCGTGGAGCTCCCAGACTGCCACTTCAGTAGCCAGTTTGACCCGGTATCTTCCTTTAGTGTTTTTTGTTTGATGGCCATTAAGGACAAAAAAAAAGTCATGTGGTCCCTCCAAGTTACTAAAGAGGTTGTTTTGATTGAGTTTTTCCTCAAAAAACAAAAAAGAAGCAGGGTTGGGGGTGCTGCAGGCAGTGCAGCTTTGGAGAGTTCAGTAAAAATGTTGGTGTTGACGTGGGCACCTGTGGCTTTCAGAGCTCAGTGGTGGGTGGGTGTGTGGGCACTCAAACAGCCTGGGTAACCCCTGTGTTCAGCTTTTCTTCTGTGCATTTTAACACCTGGACACTAATTTACAGACTCTCTCTGTCTTTTAGGTGGTGTTCATGACCCCGAAGGCCAGAAATGCTTTTTGAGATTTGTAGTCAGCCCTGCAGCATCTGGGTCAGGGTGATTTACAGCATTTGGGGTATCTCAGCTGCATTCATGACTCAGTGTTGGCTGCTCCTGTTCATGAACTGTTTCTCCCACCTCCTTGGGTCTGGTTTAAGCCGTTCCACCAAAGCAGGGAATAGGGTCTGGAATCCTGTTTGGCCTTTGGAGCAGCTCCTGGCACACAGCATGTTGTACAATGCCTGTGATCTGCAATAGTTGAATGCTGTCTCCCAAGAAATGACCTCCAGCAAGCTGAAGTCTGGATAATAACAGAGTAGTGAGGCAAGGCAGGAGAAAAATGTGACTAGTGATCTCTCTGTTGTTGTTCATAGTCCAGAGAAATGTTTCCTTGGAGGTGGTGAGCTGCTTATGGATTTTGGCTTTCCTGAGTAGGTGGTGGTGTTGCTCCCCTGAACAGTGAACCATCTGTAGTGCCCTGCATTCTTTTGGACACTTCCTTAAGGACAACTGTCCTGCCAGTGCCTTTGTGTCATAGGAGCCTGGGAGAGAGAGTGTTGAGGTGGGTTTTGTTTAAAACAAGCTGTAACAAATAACCTATTGCAAAACAAAGATCACCGCCTTTTTCTGGGTCGAAATCATAAACTTGCAGTGAAATGACTGAGCTCCTGCTGTGTGCTGGTTGGTTTGGGTTGCTGGGGTTTTTTTCCCAAGGGCTGACGTGAAATGTACTCAGGAATTTGAATAAAAGGGTCTTAAGAAGCTGGGTTTGGAGTCTGAAGGAGCTTGTCAAATCTATCTGGGCAGGGCCTTGCTAGTGCCACCTTTACACTTTGCATCCAAATTAATTCTGATTTATTTCTAAAAAAGGAGAAGGGGTGGAGGAAGCTGAAGAATGACAACTTCTATTTAGTTACTTGCTATGAAGAAAATGTCTTACTTGGATCAGGAGCATCAGAGGGTCACAGAGCTCTGACCTGCAGCAATTTTCCTGTATGTAAGTTTAGGGGAGGATTTCACTTTCTTTAAGTTACCTTAAATAGGGCCAAAAAAGAGATGGATGGAGTTGAGCTTCTTGTCCTGTGCTTGGTGAGTCTGGACCTGGTCATTGGTATGGTAAAACCATTGTCAAATGGAGGAAGAGTAGAAAAATGAGCATGATGGTTCCAGTCCTTTTTCCTGGGCAGAAAGCACATGGATCACAGGAGGGCCTGAATAGCCTGTGCCCCTGTGCCTGGGAGCTGCTCTGTGGAGGAGCTGGGGGCTGACCTCGTTTGCTCTCTTGGAGAGGTCAGTTTTGGTGCATCCCTCACTGAAGGCAGAGGAAACATCTGCTGCTGGGATGTGGAAAACAAACCCTGACACATTACCAAGGTAGTGAAAGGGAGTTTGGGGAATGGCTCTGAGCTGTGAACAGCAGCCCTTGAGGCCCAAGGACGTGCTCTCCTGTGCTGACCCTGCTCCAAGAGAAGGCTCTGGCAGAGGAATGGAGGTGACCCTGCAAAAGCTTGGCTTGTAGACATCTTCTGAGGAGCTTGTGTTGGCTCCAGTGCCCTCCCAAGCAACTCTTCATCTGCCCAAGGTGGCTGATGACTGTGCTCCTCCTCACTCAGGAGCTGGGGCTGCCCCATCCCTGGAAGTGTCCAAGGCCACGTTGGACGGGGCTTGGAGCAACCTGGGCTAGTGGAAGGTGTCCCTGCCCGTGGCAGGGGGTGCAGTGAGATGAGCTTTAAGGTCCCTCCCAACCCAAACCATTCTGTGGTTTATGTTTGATCTCAACACTTACATGTAACTACATCTCTAGGGCATGAAGGCAGAGCTCCTCTCACCACTGGGCTGTGCCCGTGTGGGCAGAGCTGCAGCAGCTCCTCAGAGCCCTGTCAGGAGAAGCAGAGGCAGCCAGGGCTGTGCAGGGGCCAGAGCTCAGGCACTGCCCAGCCAGCACAGGCCTGAGCATCAACACAGTTCTGTTGAAGAAAACACACTCTGCCAGCATTAAGGATTTCTCTGGGGACATTTCCCTTGCTGGTGTGGCTCCACAAGCACCCAGGAGTGCTCGTGGTCAGCACAGGTTACCCTGTTGGAACGCTGGCAGGTGGGAAGCTCCTTGCTGGTTCCAGGTCATGTCAAGGCAGCTCACTGGTGCCTTTACCTTTGAGTGCTCCAGGGGGATTGGGGTCTGAAATGCACCTCCTTAAGTAAGGAGTTTTGCCAATGGCATCAGTAAGACCAGGCAGGAGAGGCATTGATGTGTGCAGGGTTGATCAGGAAGCTGAGGGCTGAAGGAAGGGGTGTATAAATCATGTTGTGCTGTATTAGAAGTAAAACTTCCTTGATCAGTGTCCCTTTTCTGTAAGTACCTTAACATGCTAAGAAGCTCCAGAGCTTCAATGAAATGGGGTCTTTTCTCCTCCAAGTGTATGAATAATCTTCTGTGGAATTATAGCCCCAGTCCTGCAACAAGGTCTGCATGGACAAAACCAGGGATGACATCACTACATTGGAAAGAGTTCCACATTCCTCTCATCGAAAAGGGGTTCACACTTTATAGCAATAAATAGTAAAACCCTTTGCCTGAGGACACAGTGTGTAAGGTTCACCTCTCCATGTCTGATTCATCATTCCTGCTTTCCCTTAGGTATTCTCTGATTAACAGGACCTATATCAGAGATTAATGTCTCTCCCTGTATCTTAATTATGAAAATGAGTCTGGAGAGACTACACTTCCTTACCACTATGGGCTTATTTAACTACTGCTTGGTCAAGGAAATCCATGGCATTGGCCATGAAAGTGTTTCCTTTCTTGGGTAAACTTGACAAGGAGAAAAGAATTTGTTCAATTCTCATTAAACATATTTTTCTTTTAATTGGTGACACAAGAATCAGAGCAGTTCTTTACCAGCTGCATCGTTCATGTCCTTTTTTTACCAAGGCTGTACTTAGTCCTTTAACATTTTGCATTCACTCGTGTTTGGTGCCAGTTCACTGTAGAAATGAGACCTTGCTCCAACATGATACAGCTCCTGTTGCAGTGTACAGCAAGGAGGGATGTTAAACCTGGTTCTTGGTGAAGCACTGAAGCTGTGTTTGCAGTTGTTTTTGATTCATTTACCAGCTCCAGAAATAGCTGCCCTATTTGTAGTTGTGCTGCGGGCTTTGAAATATTCAGCACAGCCGTGGCTCTGGATGCAGCAGGGAAAACAAGGGGCTCATTAGCTGGCAGATGATCGGGGGAGACGTGGGAATTGCAAATGTCTGAGAGTCTGTGTGAGGGTGGTTCGTGTCCAGATTTGCTGTCTGGAATCTCCCAGGCACAGCCCCGGTCGGAGCTGTCTCAGCTGTGTCCCTGCACAGTCCTTCCCCTCCACCCACCTCACTCCAGCAGCGTTTCCTCCCAGTGACACCTGGAAGGTGTTTGATCCAGGATGTCCAGAAGAAGCCCCTGCAGGCCAGAGTCATGGACACCTGTGTCCTGTGAGCGCCTCTGGAGACCCCAGCCCAGGAGTCCTCCTGCTGCCTTCTCCGCTGTGCTGCTCTGCTGGGACCGGGAACAGTGCTGGTGTTTGGGGTCACCTCTGATGGATCGTTGTGTCCCCTCAGGGGATGGTGATGCTCTGCCATGGGGTTCCTGCTGACGGGGCACGGCTGGCCCCGTGTCACCAGCAGCCCTGTCTTGTGCTGGGGGCTTATTACACGGGCAGAGAGTGATGACAGGACAAGGGGGGACCGATTTGGACTACAAGAGGAGAGTTTTAGATTAGATATTGGGAATAAATCCTTCCCTGTGAGGGTGGGGAGGCCCTGGCACAGGGTGCCCAGAGAAGCTGTGGCTGCCCCATCCCTGGGAGTGTCCAAGGCCAGGATGGAGGGGGCTTGGAGCAACCTGCTCCAGTTGAAGACATTCCAGGGATGAGCTTTAAAGCCCCTTCCAACCCAACCGAACCTGTGATTCCACGATTTTCACAGCATTCCCACGTCACTGTCACCCCTTCCAACCCAACCCAATTCCATGCTTTCCATGGCACCCCAGGTCAGTGTCGCGCCTTCCAACCCAACCCAGCCCCGCGATCCCACGATTCGCACAGCATTCCCACAGCATTCGCACAGCATTCCCACAGCATTCGCACAGCATTCCCACAGCATTCCCACAGCATTCCCACGGCATTCCCACGGCATTCCCACGGCATTCCCACGGCATTCCCCCCCCCCCGGGTCCCTGCAGGGGCAGCCCCGCGGTGAGGGCGGTGGGCGGGGCGGTGGGCGGGCCCGCGGGCGGGCGAGGCCCCGCCCCCCGGGCGTGCGGCGGTGACGTCAGGCGGCGCAGCGCAGGCAGCGGAGCGGCGGTGCCGGTGCCGCCGCGATGCCCTCGGACCGGCCCTTCAAACAGCGCCGCGCCTTCGGTGAGGGGGCCGCGCCCCGAGGGGAGGCGGGGAGGGATGGCGGACGGATGGAAGGACGGACGGATGGACGGGGGGATCAGCGGGTCTGCCCCCCGGCCGCGGGCGGTGCCCGGAGGGGCGGCGGGGCCGCAGCAGCCGCCGCGCGCTGATGTCACTTCATCCCCGCTCCGGGGGGGCCGCGCCCGCCCGGCAGAGCCCGGCGGTGTCGGGGGTCCCCGCGCCGCCCCCGTGTCCCCTCCTGTCCCGGGAGGTCACCGCGAGCGGCCGCGGAGCCCGCAGGGCGGGATCCCCCGGTGGCGGTCGGGAGGGGGGTGTCGGGGTGTCCCTCCCGGTGGCGGTCGGGAGGGAGGTGTCGGGGTGTCGCTCCCGGTGGCGGTCGGGAGGGGAGTGTCGGGGTGTCCCTCCCGGTGGCGGTCGGGAGGGGAGTGTCGGGGTGTCGCTCCCGGTGGCGGTCGGGAGGGGGCTGTCGGGGTGTCCCTCCCGGTGGCGGTCGGGAGGGGGCTGTCGGGGTGTCCCTCCCGGCTGTCAGAGCAGCAGCGAACCCCCCCCCCCAAATCGCTGTCCCCGCGCCCCGTCCCGCCCCGCGGTGGGTGGGTGGTGGTTCCCCAGCGCCGCACTCCCTCTCCGGCGGCCCTTGGGACCCAGAGGGGTCAGTGATCGCCCCTTTGTCAGAGGGGCGCGGTGGGCTCAGGAGGTGGGGAGGTGACCGTGGAAAGTCCCAGATTTTATGGCCAGACCCCACGGTGGGGTCAGACGGAACATCAGCCGCTGTTGCTGTTGCCCTTTGCCAGCTGGCGCGGGGAGGGCTCCGTGTTCCTGGCAGGTCACAGCCCTGGGGGGCATCAGTTCAGCTTTGCTGTCTGTGTAACGCCGAAATCGGTGTTTTCGTGCCGAACAAAGCCTCATGTTGTGCCAGTTACTGCCCAAACGCAGGTGAGGGCGTGTTCCCTACGTGAGTTTTAAAATTGGAGCTTTTTTCCTGCTGAAAACTGCTGATCCAGACCCTCGCTGCTCTCTTGGAAACTGTAAATATTTGGTATTTTCTTGGCACAACCCTTCCGGCCTTGAATGCTTACCCAGCCCTCCCCTGCCAAGGGAACACGCACAAACAAGAACCAGCCAAAGCCTGGGTGCCCCGGGGTGCTCACTGGGACCCTGCTGTGTTCTCCTAAACCACGTATTAAAAGCAGTGAAATCCTAAATCAGCTCCTTCGTAACTACCCGCTGCTAAACTGGTGAGAATCAGCTTATTATGGTCAGGAGGAGTCTGGTTTGCCTTTGTGGATCACTCAGACTCTGTGAGCCAGAAAGAAAACAAAATCCAAGGCTCAGAGTAGTTGAAAGAAAGCAGGATTAAAATAGCCCCGGAGGGACGGAGGGGGGTGAGGGAGTTTGGTGCCGGCAACTGCAAGTGCTCCTTGTTTCTCTGTACTTTCCTCTGCCCTTTTGCTCTCTCAGCTGACTGGGCTGCAGAGCTGAGCCAGGAGGAGGAGGAGGAGGAGGAGGCCTGGCAGCCCCCGCAGTTGCTTTGGGTCAGGGCTGTAATTGCTCTGTTGGAGAAAGTAAATACGGCTTGTTTTTGTCTTTGAATCATTACACAACAGGAGCAGGAAGCGATTGTTTACAATGCAGTTGGAGGGGCTGATGGAAAACATCACCAGCGACTCTGTGCCCTCGGAATGGCTTAATTTTTAAGGCTTCAAAACTTTACAGAAGTGGAACAGTTCCAAAAAGCCAGAAAAGGCAGAGTCAGGGATATGGCTGTTTACAAAAGGCACCCAGGCTCCGGTTTCATGGCAAGTGGCTGCCTTAGCTCTTGGTCTGCCACCCCTCACTGAAGAATCTGCTTTCTTCAATGCTGGTTTTCCCCATTCTTGTATTTTTGCGATTTGTTTTTCTGTTCATTTCTCCTGCTTGTTCATCTGCTTTGCCCTTGGGTCTCTCCTGAGAGAAATTTCCTGTTTTCTATTCATCATCGTTATGGACTGGAAAGGGGGACTGGCTGGGAAGTGGCCGGGGTTTGATCCAAAGAGTGTGGAGGGCACTGAGCACTGACCCCTCCTGTGAGCTGAGTGCTGCCAGTGGTGGGGGGAGAGCTCTGAGAGCTGGTCCTCGTAAGGTCTGCAGCACAGTGTCCTTGGGGGTATAATCTGACAGTACCCTCTGCATCCATGTGCTGCAGACACTGAGGCATATTCAGATCCTCTGGAGGAGTCCAAAACAATTCCCAGAACAAAGCCATGGCCTGTGTCAGAGGAACAGGGTGTCCTGGCAGCAGCAAGAGCGTGCGGCTGCCTGACACCGCTGCACTTCCTGAAAAGAGTCCTTGGGAGCGTTGTCCCACTGCTCCTGCAGTGGGGGTTTGGATCAGGCTGTGTGTTCAGTGCACACATAGCCAGCATGGTCACGGCCATGGCCTGGATGCAGGACTGTCAGGAGAACCAGGAGCAGCTCGGCCCTGTGCCCCAGTGTCCCGCTGGCACAGAGGCAGGAGCACACGGACACGTGGGGGGGTCAGCTGGAGCCCCTGGCCTGGTGACAAATGCAGGGATTTGACCTCAGCCTCTCTGCACTGCATATTCCTCATCCCAGGTCCCATCCTCCGGGAGATCTGCCTTTAGTTCTGGGAAACCACTCCTCTTCAGAGGAAAGGCAGCCGTGGGTGTGGAGCTGAATTCCCCGTGGCTCTGGGGAACAGTGAAATGTTGAAGTCCCTGGGGATTCATCCTGTGTGAGCCAGCCGTGCCTGTTCCCGTGTAGGGACCAGCAGTGGATGAATTGTCTGCCTCTCACACCATCCACAACAGTTCATCTTGGTGTTGGCTTGGAAAAGCATGTGGAACTTGGTGTGAGGTTGCTCAGTGAGCCCTCCCTGGTCCTGAGCTGGCCCTCAGTGTCCATGCACTGGCAGTTGTGCTTTGAGAGCTGGGATTCCTTGAGAGGAGGCTGCTGGTGGGAATAGCTGCTCAGCTGCCTGTGTCTTGGATTAATTACCGAGGACATTCTGTGACATGACTGGATGTGGGGTTAATTATCAGCGCTGAAGAAAATACTGCTGCAAGAGGAACTGAACAAGCTTCCAGAACAAATGCCAGCCAGACATGTAGGCCACAAATTTTGATTTTTTTATTTATTATTATTCTTCTTTTACGTAACACAAGGTCCTGACTGGCAGCCAGGAACAATAAAACCTGTGTGTGTTTTGTTCGTTACTTAATACTTTCTTCACTACAAAAACTTCAGCTCTCCCCCTGAGCCAGCAGGGTGGAGACTGGTGAATCCAGGAGCTGTCAGGCTGGGAGGCTCTGCCATCGAGGAGCCATGAGCCATGGATAAGTCAGGTCCCTTGGCTTTGGTGTTCCTTCTGTGGTCAGCCCCGGTGGGCATCACGGTCAGGAGAGTCACTTGGGAAGTCTCTCGGTGTGTCACCCTGCTCGTGTGGCATTCTGAGGTCGGCCTGCAGCTCTAAACACCTCCAGCTCTGTGCTCATGCAGTTGTTTGCTGCCTTTTGTACTCAGAAGGTGGTTTGGAAATAGGCTGTGAGAGGAAATGAAGGGATAAATTCCAGACTCTCGTGTCCGGCGCAGCTGCCCAGAGAGGCCCCGGAGCCCCTGCATGCCCGGGCTTGTTTGTGCACAAATAGCAGCGACCCGGGCAGGGCAAAGGCCCTTGGTGCTTGCACGTGCATGGTGGGCTGCACCAAAATACAGCCCTGGCAGGAGTGCCTGGCCTTTGTCTGAGCAATTTGAAGCATCTTGAGTAGTTCTGAGAAATCTGAGATCATTCCTGCTGCCTTGGAGGCTTGTGGTTGTGAAGGTTGTGCAGGTGGAAGGTCACACTGGAGCTGGAGAGAACTCTTGCAGAGCAGCCTCCTGAGGGCTTGTGCAGAAGGAACTTGCTGCTCTTTTTCCAAGAACAGTGAAACTGTAATTAAATGTTGAGTAAAAAGCCAGTTGCTTCTGTGGAACTCTGATGTAAATACTCTGTTTGGCATCCTGAGCTGGCACAGAAGGTGTTTGCCCCCCATGCTCAGGGGATGCAGTGAGCTTTAAGCTTTTGGGATGATGGAGGTCTGCTGCTCATCCTGCACATGGAACCCCAGACTGGTTTGGGCTGGGAGGGACCTTAAAGCCCATCCAGTGCCACCCCCTGCCATGGGCAGGGACACCTTCCACTAGCCCAGGCTGCTCCAAGCCCTGTCCAACGTGGCCTAGGGCACTCCCAGGGATGGGGCAGCCACAGCTTCTCTGGGCAACCTGTGCCAGGGCCTCCCCACCCTCATAGGGAAGAATTTCTTCCCAATATCCCATCTAACCCTGCCCTCTGGCAGTTTAATGCCATTCCCTCTTGTCTTGTCAGTGCAGTGGTGCTGTGCAACCAGAGGACAAGTGTCTTGACAGGAATTTGGAGTTCACAGTTGTTGTGTGGCTCTGCTTGGTCATGAGATGAGTCCTTATCGTGGATTTGCCAGATGCAAATTCCTGGAGCTAGGCTCGAAACCATATCCATTACATTTTGAAACTGCTAAAAAATACAAAGGTGTTTCTTCTTTGTGTTTTAAAATCCATTTTCAAGCTCTACTGTGGAGTCAGGAATATTGGGAACTTATGCAAATGAAGAAGGCTGCTGAGATCCTTCTGCAGTCACAGGGCCCCAGGAGCCTGGTGTTCAGAAATCCTCCCAGACACGGCATGTCTGGCAGTGCAGCTGGAGCGATGGGATGGATAGTCATGGAGACAGAGTGTCCACTTCCATGCTGGCAATACCTTCTGGGTGCAGTGGAGCATCAGGCTCCACCTGTGCCATGATGAGACACGTTTTCTGTCCATTCAGAGCCTTTAGATTCAGTGCAGTGATGGTTTGGTCCCAAGTCATTCATCCTATCCGGAGCCCCCAGCTTTGCAGACAGGAGAATTAAATAAACTCAACAATCAGAATTACTGTCAGGTCTCTGCAGTGCTGCTGTCCCACATAGCCTAGGACAGACACCCTTTTTTGGTGGGGAGGACAGATGTCCAGGACATGGTCAGCCTTGCACGTTCTGCCCTCCCTTCCTGGATGTGGGAATCTCCTCTTGCTCCTCCTGCAGCACCACTGGCCTGAGGTCAGGTCAGGTCAGGTGCTGGGTGAGCCATGACACAGGCACAAGGGTGTTTCCTGGTGGTTAGAGGTGTCTGGCCTTAGGGTGATGTGATACTACAGAAACAGGGACTGATGTTCATCTGGAATGACCTGCATGACTGGCCTGTGTCTTCAGTGCTTGCCAGCTCATCCCACACATATCCTGATTTCAAACCATCCAATTCCACCTCTCCTTGCAGAAAATCTCTTGGGGAAAGATCTGTGTTCTAGCAGCCCTCTGCCCTGGGACTGACCGCAGCAGCTTTTTGAAGAAACGTGTTCATTTTTGGCTCCGCTTCAAACATGAGGCAGATCCACCCCTGGGCAGAGTGTTTGTGTGGATGGCAGAGAGAAGGCCACAGCCTGCAGCAGGTACCAGGGGTATCTGCACACTCCCTCCATGCCACTGGCACCTGCACCTGGAGCCCTGGGACACAGGGAGAGGCTCATGGCTGCATTGCTGGTCTCTGCTTTGCTCTCCACACACAGCCCTTGCTCAGCTCAGGAGCTGTTGACCTGGTAGCACTTTGGTGACGTTTCCAGGTGGTGTCTTTTCTTAATAGTGTTTTCCTAACAGCATTCCTGCTGCTCCTGCAGTCCCTCTGCTGCCCTGGGGCAGCACCAGTGCCAGACCAGTGTTGGTCTGGTGTCTCCTGAAGAACGGTGCCCCTTACTCAAGGGCGCTGCTGGAGAGCTCGCCGCGTGTTTTCCTTCTGTCCCACCATCTGGATCTTCTGCCTGCTTCTCTCTTGCATCCAGGACTGTCCTTTCATCCCGTGTCTGCACAGTGCCCAGCACAGCGGGGACCTGGCTCCCATGGCCAGGGTTCCTGGGCACTGCTGATAAAAAAGGTTAATGTTTGCAAAGTGAGGCTTGAAATTTTCCACTGTTCTCCTCAGCTGCTGTAATGATCTCATCCTGCATTGCCATGGGATACGCACGCGGCGTGCCTGCATCTTTGGGAGAACAGCTTGGGAAGGACCTCAGTCAAGAAAACAGCCAAGATTCTGGTGTTTTGGGCAATTTGCAGGCTTTGCTGTTGGTACTTAACAGTTGAAACAGCAGTTGGAGGAGAAATAGGCAATTTCCTGGTGTATGCAATGCTACAAAAATACTCCCGTCTTTCCATAGGCTTTAGCAGAGACGTTTCCCTGGGAATAACCAATGAAAGTGTGTGGGTTTATCTTGCTGCCATCCTGAGCTCTGACATCCTAGCACTGGGGAGAAGTCTGGCTTCCCTCGTGGCAGATGTGCAGTGCCCACCCCTGGAGCAGGGATGGGGCTCTTCCCTCTGTGTGCAGGCCGTGGCTCTGTGCTCAGCTCCTTGGAACAGCAGCTGCCTGGAGCCCCTGCAGTGGAGCCCCTGAGCTGCTGCACTCAGGTGTGATGCTCTCCTTCCCCTCAGGGAGGAGGGACCACGGGAGAAGAATGTGGGTAGGGACAGGGTTGTGTGAACAGTTCTGATTAGCTTTGCACATCAGCTGAGGATTGACTGCGCCAGGTGCTGCAGGAGAGGGGAAAGTCTCAACCTTGTGTTGAGAAAGTCACGGCTTTGGGTTGGGGGAGCTGCAGGAGGAGAACAAGGCTTGTAAAATCAGGCCTGTTGTGTGTGAAATGTGAGTGTGCCAACACTGTGAGTGCCAGGGTGGGGGATCGTACCTGTCCACAGCACCGTGTGAGAAGGAGCTCAGGGGCTGGGCTGGCACCTCCAGACGTGTCTCCCTCAAGTGCCCTTTAAGTGTTTTCCCTTTATTCCTCTGACTTAGATTTACTGTAAATACACTAAATTAAGGGTGGTATTTATAGCTGTTCCTGCTGTGTGATGTTGATGCTTTGATGAGTCACAGGATCAACCTCTCGCTCCCAGCCCAGGCTGAGGAGGGTGTGGGGGACCATCACCTATTTCTTGCTGGAGATCTCTTCTGCCTGAATTCTTGTGCACACAGAAATTACCCTCGTGCAGGGTTTGATGCAGCTTCTGCTGACTCCCAAGCCTGTTTCCTTGGCTATCCAAGGCACGGATGGGACTGAATGTGCTCCTTAGCAGAGCTCCAGGTGTCCCAGAAACTTCAGCCAGTGTGTTCAGGCACCTGAACACCTTGGGTGGGGTTGCTCCCAACTGCCTTCCTGAATGAAGTTTCTGAAATGGGCATTTCCAGGGCAGAGGAAGTGCAGTGCTTGAGGTGCTTGTAGTTGCAATCACATGGACCTGCTGGAGGGATCCAGCAGCCCCTGGAGTAAAGCTGCACCTGCTGTCATTGCACTGTTGGTAACCTGCAGATCAGTCCCCTGGGCTCAGGAAGGCTCCAAATGCCCTGGGCCCTGCTGGCCAAAGGGACCAGGTCCTGGGCACATGGCAGGTTTTAAAGGGTGCCAGAGGGAGCTGCCACTGTGGTCCAGCAGACTTGAGGGTAGCTGAGAGCTCTGTCAGTGGTGGCTCATGTCCTTGATTCCTGCTGAGTGTGGAGTCAGCGAGATCTGGAAGGAGCATCCTGCAGCAGCAGCCTCTGCCCAAGGCACCTGGTCTGCTCTCCTCTGGGGACAAAGGGCTGGGGTGGGATCCTGAGGCACTGATGTGCAGCTGGATTGAGGATGGACCATTTTACTCTCTGTGTGGCATCTTTATCAGTGTGATGGGCAGGGGACACCTCTGTCTCCTCCGTGGAATGCCTTGTGCCATCTCCTTGTGCTGGAGTTGGTGGTGCTTCCAGGGAGCAGGAAGGGCTGTCTGGCGTGTGGCTGCCCTTTGGCAGGTGCAGCCTGGGCTAGCTGGATGCTCTGAGATTATCTACATTTACTAGCCATGATAACAAACTCCTTCTCAGACCATTCTCACAATTATCTGCATCACTGGAGCTTCTTGTGCAAACAGTTCTGTGACCCCACAGGCCAATGCACTCTAGGGAGTTCATGCACATGGCCATCTGACAGGATGCAGAGAGAAGCAGGATAGGGTGGATACTAAAGCTGGGAAAACTGGCCAGCCAGGAGGACACAGCTATGCAGGCTCTGTTAACACCCAGAAGTCTGAGCTGGCTGCAGTCAAAGTGCCTGAAGTTCCTATGCTGATAGGTTTTGTCTAGTCATGCTCTGGATCTCCAGCCTTTGGGTTGCTCCATCCTGCTGCAGCCTGTCCACAGTGGACCGTGGGAGGGGGGCACTGCAGAGGGGGGCAGGTGCTTCTGCTCCATCTGGGTGCTGGGTTGGGTGCTGGGTGCTGCTGTCACTGTGTCCTTCAGCATTCCCAAAGAGGTGTCCCTGTACCAGCATCATGTGTGGTGCTGATGTCTGTGACTCCCTGCTGACTGGGACCTCGGGGGAAAACTGCCTATGTCACAAGGATAACTCTGGATCCCTGGTGCATTGGATTGGGTGAAAAGGAACCATGAGGAGCTGCATCTTCAATCATAAACCCCAAAACAAATATGCCTGAATATTTCATGAAATCCAAATAATCTTGCTCTCTGTGTTGCTTGACTTGGAGTCCTGCAGAATAAAAGGTCTAGCCATTCCTAGCAGAGGGATATTTTCCCCACAGAGGAGGCAGAAATGCTGCTCAAAAGCATTTGTGGTTTGGTGATTTTGTGGCCTCTAAAGAAACTCCACTCTCTTCCTAAAGTTGTTTCTAGCCAAATTCAACGTATAAACAATAAGGATTTATTGAGTGCTCAGAGGAGAAATGTGGGGAGAAAACACTCAAACACATGGGCTTATCCTGCCCTCCATGATCCTGGTGGGTCATGAGGAATGGGGGCTGTGTAAGCTGGGAAGAGGAGTTGGGCTGGAGCTGGTGTGTGTGACAGGATGATCTGATGGTGGATCCTCTGATACCCAGATCTCACTTTTCCAGTCAGTGCTTAGTCACTGACCTTCACCCCCAGCTCACCCACCATGATCCACAAAACTGTTTCCCCTGGGCACTTCAGGTGGGCTGCTAGAGGCTGTGATGCACTTCCCAGAGGAGGTAATGCCAGGAGGAGTGTAGGTGTGTGGTGTCCCAGGAGGAGCACACACAGAGCTATACCTGGCTCTGGCACTGCTTCTTTGTGCTGCTTTGGGTTGTGGAAAGCAGAGAACCCTCTGCTAAAGCAGTGAGGGGCATGAGAATTCTCCTGTAAGCTGGAAGAGTGTGCAAGCTTTGTGTGCTGCCTGTTGTGCGTGTCAGTAAACATGAACTCTGGGAGCAAATGGGTTAGAAAGTGTGAGAACAACTGCAGGAAGTCTTTTAGTACATGGGTCATCTCCTTGCTTAAGGTTTTCTTCCTGTATCCAGGTCTAGAAATACCTTCTGTCAGGCCAACAGCTGTTGTAGCTGCTCTGTAGATCTGTGCTAGTGAAGGAGTTCTTGGCAAGGTGCATCTCTTGTGGAACCAGGCTCTGTGCCAGACAGTGCTTGGAAGTGCACAACAGGCAGAAGGAAATGGCTAAAACCCAGCCCCAGCTGGAGAATCATCTCCTTGGGGAGAGCATCCAGGAGACACAAAGAGCCTGGACTTGCCAAGCTCAGACCCTTGCTCGAGCTCGAGCCCAGCTGCTGGTGGATTTAGGTTAGTTTTGTTATCCTTATGGTCTCCTTTCATTTTGCTGGTTTCCAGGTGTGCTGCCCAGGTTTACCAGGCAGGGTGGTGTGTCCCATCCTGGGGGGTTGGTTGGGGCAGTAGGAAGCAGTTAAAGGGTTGGTCACTGGAGCTGACATCAGGCTGACCATGCCCGGAAAAGGCCTGGTGAGCAGACCTTGCATTCCTTGGGCAGTGTCCCTGTGTGTCAGTGTGTGGTTTGCAGGGTGGGTGCCTCAGCTCTGCCTGAGCTCCCACACAGGTGTCTCTAACCCCGTTTCTTTGCTCTCCCTCCAGCGGATCGTTGTAAAGAAGTTCAGCAGATCCGAGAGCAGCATCCAAACAAAATCCCGGTAAGTGATTGTTCTCACTGGGCTGTGTTAGACTTTGTTCTCAGGACTCCTCTGTGCTGCTGGGTGGCCTCCAGGGGGCTCACAAAACTTTGCTCCCTGGAATCAACAGAGGATGGTCTCCATGAGCCTCCAGTGCCTTGTGTGTGCCAGCTGCTCCATAGCAGACACGTTCTGTGCAGTGCAAAGTGCAGGCTGCCCCTAAAGCCTCATGTCTGCCCTAGAGGCACGGGACTGATTTGCCCTCAAATCTATTTCCAAGCTAGTGCAGCAGGAGAAAACTCTGAAATGTCCTTTTTTTGGGTTGTAGTAGCTACTTGACTTCTGGATGACCTGGTAAAGATTTCTCTCTGCCCAGACAAAGGTGTGTGAGATGATCTTTGCTGTATTGAAAACACAGAGGCTCTGTCAGGATCATTCATACCCCTTCTGTGCTTTCCCAGCACCTGTTGTTGACATGCCCAGGTGAGACCCCGTGACCTTCCTGCCCATGTCACACCTAATGCACCATGTTGCTCTCTGGCTGTGAGTGTGCTTTTGAGATTCTACCTGAGTATTTGCTTCTCTTCCTGAGAAGGTGGAAACCTTAGAGGAATGCCCCATTCCTTGGAAGTTTTCAAGGCCAGGCTGGATGGGGCTTGGAGCAACCTGGCCTAGGGTGTCCCTGCCCCTAGAGGGGGGGTTGGAACTAGATAGTCTTTAGGGTCCTTTCCAACACAAACGATTCCATGATTCCATGAAATTATGTACTTGGGGCTTGCTGAAGTTACTATTTGTGATACCATAGCACGTATGACCAAAAAATCAGGATGCATTCCTAGTTCAGCTCCCTCCCAAGTGTTGGATGAACATCAACCTTACCTTAAAATTGCAGACTGTCTCTCAGTATTTGGCCTTCAAGGCTGAATGTCTCAAAGTGCTCCTGACTCATCCTAGTCCACTCCTGCCTCACTCTGATTTTAGCACAGTGTCTTTCAGCCAAAAGAATTCTTTCTCTTCCTTCTCCCTCACCATCACTGTGGTGTCCATGTGTTGCCAGCTCAGCAGGGCAGGGCCTGCCTGTGGCAGCACACTGGATACCAGTACACCAGCTCATCAACACATTGATTGACCTCTGCTTTTAACACACTTTCAATGCTACTAGACTGGCTCCGTGTATCTCCAGGGCTGTGCCAGAGCTAAATGCAGTGCCTTCAGGCTCTGGCAGTAAGGCCAGGCTAGAAATAAGTTGTTAAAAAAATGCAGTCACTTGCATATATGAAGTGACTGTACACAAATGTGTGTTGCCTGAGGAATGGACCGAAGCAGCCAGAGCTCTGCATCCACAGGCACAGTTTGGTGGCTTTATTGGGACGTGGTGAAAGAGCTCCCATGGCTGGAGTGTTCTTTGTGCTGGGGTCAGCACCACGTGCCCCAGGAGGAGGTTTCTGTGTCGTCAGGACCCGGCACTGGTGTTTGTGAGGGGAGCTCTGTGTGGGGAGGTTTGGCTGTGGCAGAGACCTAAGCTCTCCGCTCTGCCCCTTGTTCAGTGCCCTGAGTGCCAGCACTGGGAGAGGACGAGGGGCTCGGCTCATCCCTCAGCTGCTCTGCTCTCCTGGGCTGAGGGACACGGCAGGAGAGCACAGGACACGTTTAGCTGGAGCACTAAAAAGAATCAGGGGGTGAGAAGGCTGTTGAAGGCCTTGGGGGGTCCAGCCATGTTCGTGTCACTGGTGTCTCTAAAGGCCTGGTCACAGTTAGACCCAACAGCAGTTTGGTGCTGTCTCTCCTGTTTCCCAAGGCAGAATTCCTGCAGGTGACTGTGCACAGGTGACTGTGCACAGGTATCAGTGCTGGGCAGTGATCAGAGCCTTGTGTGGGATGGAGTGTGGTGTGGGCACTGCTGTAGGTCTGAGCAGCACAGGGTGGGCAAAATGGCTGTGGGAAGGTTGTGGTCATCTCTGAAGGGCAGGAGCTGTGTTTGCCAGGTGACTGGCTTCCCTGGAGAGGCCCTTGGAATTAGCAGGGGGGTTTGAGCCCACAGCCTGGGGGGGAGTTGGGGAGATAGATGACGGGCCAGGTCACACACACCCTTAGTGCTGGCAGAAATCACAGCAAGGCACCTGCTGCCCTCCTGCATCTCCAGTTTCCACTCAGGGCCCTTGGGTGAGTCCCTTTTTCTTTGACAGGGGGCCAGGAGGATTTGCAGACTGCATGGCCTGGCTGTGTGCCCAGGGAAGGGCATGTCTCTCCTGTTTCCATGAGTGTACTTCCAGAGTAGACTGAGGAAGGGGCTGTGCCACATGTACATGGAGGTCTGCATGGGGAGAGGGCTGTGGTCTGTCTGTCTGAGCCCACCAGAGACAACCTGGACCCTGCCTGAGGTGTGGAGTTGTCTGCTTGTGTTTGAAGAGAAATCACATGCCAGGACACCTCACTGGCACAGGTGATTTGGAGACAGGCAGGAGCCGGGGGCTCCCCAGTGGTTCCCTGTCCACCTCGTGTCAGGGGCTCCTTTGTTGTCCCTACATTTCCCAGAGCTGGCTGCGCTTCCATGGTGCAAAGTCCTGACCGCAGGCACATGCAGCTCTTGCTGAGAAGGTGAGATGGTTGTGTTGGCTTGAGGTGCTGCTCGAGCCCAGCTCTGCTGGGAAGGAATCTCCAGCTGCCCCTCACAGGGTGGTTCCTGCTCGAGCAGTCAGAGCAGGCAGAGAACTTCCAACCTTCTCGCTGGGACCCCCATCCACAGCCTCAGCAGATGTTTTAGAAACCATCTGCTGCCCTGTTAGAGGGCATGGGGCCTGTGCCCACCCATTGCCCCTGCCTGCTGTCAGCCCCAGGGTTCTTTCTGGAGCCCACTGAACCCTCAGAGAGTCTGAAATCCCTGGGGAACAGCTTGTGCTGGACAGTAACTGGAGCAAACCATTTCCCAAAGCCAGGAAAATCAGCCAGGCTGGTTGGTCATGGGCTGTACAGCTGCAGAGGGGACAGGGCTGAGGGGGCATTTGGGCTCTGTTGGGTTCATCTGAGCACCCACAGAGGAGCACAGAAAGGCAGTGGCAGGTGGGGGATCCCAGATATTGCCCTGTCCTGGCACAGTGGTGGTTGGAAACCTGAATTACGGACTCAGAGCAAGGGACAACTTTCTCTGGGTTCCTGGAGGGCTGTTCTGGGGAGCTGCAGACTCAGCATCCAAGGCTGATGCAATTCCTGATGGGTCAACACCAGAGCACTTCTTGGACTGAGGGGGGTTACTGTGTCTGTTCTCACTAGAGGACCTGCACCCTGTGCACCCTGCTCCCACAGCTGGAGTGGGACAGGGTGAGGCTGGTGCTGCCTGTGCTCAGGGGAGTGCTCTGTGTACCTGTGTCAGCCTCTCCCTGGCCATGGATATCAGGGAGTGTGTTCATACACACATTTGTGCCTGTGCCTGCTGGGAACACATTCTCAGCCTCGCTGCTGGTTGGACTTTGCCTCTGTCAGGCTGCCACATCTGGCCCCATTCCCTACCAAAATCCCTTTCCACCTCTCCAGACCAGCCCCAGAACAAGGGTTGAGTCTATAAATGCTGCCCAAGCCCCTCCTGTGGTGGGACCAGGACCCAGGCTCTGCCCTAAGCCTTTCCACTTCCCATCTGTGCCCACTTGTGTGATTTCTGCAGAGAGATCTGTGATGGGTTCCCTGTGGAAGAGCAGGTGTCCCATGCTGAGGAAGCCCCTATCCTGGAAGAGGATCTGGGATGGGAGGTGGCTGTGCACACACGCCCTGTGGCCAGAGGGATGTAACATTAGCATCTGATCATGTTTTTCCCTCCAGAGCAAGACAAGAACGTTTTGTCCATTGGCCACCTGTTCCCATAGCTGGGTTACCCAAATAGCAGCTCGTGTTCTGGGAACAGAAACTCTTGGAGCTGTTCTCCATGAGAGGCTCTATGTGTGCTCAGGGCATGAGGCAGCTGCTGCTCTAACAGCCAGGACATCCTTCCCAGCCCATTTTTGGATTAGTCAAGAGGCTTTTTTTGGGGGGATGGAACTGGCTGGTAATGAGAGACATCTGCTCCTGCTCATATGAGAAATGAGGCATCACCCAGGTGTACAGGGCCCCCTCTGCAGGTAGAGGTGGATGCACAGACAGCTGCTCTATAGCTGTTCTTTTGTGCAGACTGAAAGACTGAAGATCCCAGAGCTGCCTCTGTGTTTCTCAGTGGCCACAGCAGCATCCCTGTCTGTGGCTGGTGTGAGTGTCCAGCCCCTCGAGACTACTCCTCTCCCCACAGCCAGAGCACTCCCCTGGCCATGTAAGGCTCAAGTTCTTTAGTCACAGCCCTGTCCTGCAAGGGGCCAAAGGAGGTGTCCCTGCTGTTCCCTGGGGACCTTCACGTGCTGCTTGTCTGGCCCTCGGCTCCCTGGGTTCCCCTGGGCTGAGCTTCCTCAGGGTGGGCACTGCAGAGGGTTTTTGGTGCAGAGCTCTCAGCAAGGCCCTGGCACCCTTCCCTCACCCAGGCACTGCCTGCAGAGGGGCTTGGCCCATCCTGGTGGGCCCTGAGATCAGCCCTGAGGGGCTCCTCAGACATTCCCAGCTCATTGGTGACCCCGCAGCGTCCCGGCTGGAGTGCCAGCTCTGGCTTTGGGATAGGCTGGCAGGAGTTCCATTGCTGCTGCTGCTGCTGCCAGAGGGTGGGGTGGCAACAAAGGCTCAAGGGAAAGGGAAGTCGGTGTTCCCAGAGGTTCCCTGGTCCTTCTGGCTCTGCAGAGCCATCTCCTGGGGATCCTCCTCTCTGCATGCTGCTCCATCCCTCTGCTGCCCACAGCCATTGGCGGTTTGAAGTACAAATTTCACTTGTAGTTTTGGAAAGGACCTGCGAAAATAAATTATGGGAATTCCTTGCCTTATAGAGAAAAATAATGTTCAGTCTCAAGTGGGAGAGGGTGATGGGCTGATGAGTATCCAGGTGTCTCTCTGTGCAGAAAATAGCTGTGTACTTGAGAGATGTGAAAATCAGACCATTTCTGCAGCAGGAATGGATTAAGCTGTGTAAGTTCTTTACTTATTTTAATTTTACCTGCTAAATTAATTTACCTGTTTTAACTGCCTTCCACCATATTCTCAGACTACAAATGGTACCTTTCCAGGCTGGTTTAGAACAGCAGTTGTAGCTGTTAAGCAGCAAAAGGCTTAACAGAAGAAAATCATTATTTATAATAGCAGGAAAATGGAAGAGCAATCATTGTTCAGCCGTTTCAGAATGTAGGGTGGTAACAGCTTTCCTGGGCAAGAGCTCTGGCAGGGGAGGACAGGCTGGGCTGTCCCTGGGGTGATTCTGTGCAGGAGTGCCTGGGAAGCTCCTGCACAGTTGGGGTGGCACATGGGAGGAGTGGCCCTCTTTCTGATCCTTCTTGGAGTCAGTGTGTCTGAGTGTTAACATAAGGAGTGGGACTGATGAAATCCAAACTCCCCCTTGCTGAAGGAATGCCCTGGGTGGCTTCAATGGGATTTCTAAAAACTGCTTGTTTAGGAATATCTGCAGCTGCTCCTGAGCAGGCAGAGTGATGCTGAATGGCAGCAGGAAGGAAAGGGGAAGAAAACTGTGCACCATGAGCTCAGTTCTGCAGCTCAAGCCAGCAAAACCTATGGGTTTGGTCAGTCTGAAAGGGGTGTTAAAATATGTCACTCCTTTTCTAGATCTCCTGTGTGCCAGGACAGGCACTGACATCAATCCAGTGGCGCCCACTGTTCCTCAGCCAAGCAGAGCAGTGGGTGCTTCAGTTCATTATTTGGGATGCTCTGCACTGCCTGGCTTGGGCACAGGTGACTGACAAAGAGCCATCTGCAGCCAACCTCGTGGTCACTGCTCATGTCCTTTTCTTGGTTTGTTTCCTGTGAGGGTGAAGCCAAGTGAGGCTTTAGCTCAGCTTTTCCACTCGTGCTGGTTGGATTTGTGTTTGGCCTCGAGGCCAGTGCATGGGGGGCACTGTAAACATGACTAATTCTACCCCTGCCTTTCTCCCCAGGTCATCATTGAACGTTACAAAGGGGAGAAACAGCTGCCAGTGCTGGACAAGACCAAGTTCCTTGTCCCAGACCATGTCAACATGAGTGAATTGGTCAAAATAATCCGGTGAGTGGGGTGGCCTCAGCTGGTGTGTTGTGAACCTCTCCTCACCCACAGGTCACCCAGCACAGGGTGCTGGGGTGAGGTTGGGGCAGAGGCAGCTGCTGAGGGCAGGGATGGGGATTTGGCAGCCACAGCATCCTTGTGTGTGGTACACACTGTTGGGGGACTGAGGGGGCAGGTTCTTAGCACCTGCTGGAGGTCGGTGACCACTCCCTCATAGGGACACTCAAGAGCTGATGAGGGGGGCTTTAGCCCCTCCTTTTATCTTTCAGCTCAGAGGGAAGAGGCCCCTCTGTTTTGCCCTTGCCAGCAGCACTTGCAGAAGGGGGCTTTGTGAGTTCCTGAGTCAGGAGGCCTTGGAGCCCCGAGCTGCTTAGCTGGACTCACAGATACCACATCCTGAGTGGTGAGAGGAGGTCCTGAGGAGGTCCTGGCTGTGCAGGCCTGGCCCCAAGTGAACAGCGTTGCTGGGGAGGTGGAACTGGCTGTCAGGGCACCTGCCCCGGGTGGGCTGACCCTGCCCCTCCTGCCCTTGCCCCCACAGGCGCCGCTTGCAGCTGAATCCCACCCAGGCGTTCTTCCTGCTGGTGAACCAGCACAGCATGGTCAGCGTGTCCACCCCCATCTCGGAGATCTATGAGCAGGAGAAGGATGAGGATGGCTTCCTCTACATGGTCTACGCTTCCCAGGAGACCTTTGGCTTCTGAGGGCTGCTGAGGGGTGGCATGTGGAGACAGATGAACTGTGGCGCAGAGGCCCCCGGCCTCGGAAGACAACGCAGCCAGAGGCTCACCAGAGGGGGGCTGTGCTGACCCCCTTCCTCCCCCTCCCTCCCCTCCCCATCACCCTGTCACCAAAGAGGCTCGTGGCGCGTGTTGGACTCGCACAACCCTTCCCTTCCCCTCCGTGTAGGTCAGTCCCGCTCCCTCCACACCCGCCTGCGCAGACCCCGCGCGAGGCCTCAGCTTCCCGTGTCCCCCCCGTGTCCTCCCGTGTCCCCTCGTGTCCCCCTGTCCCCCACACTGCTCTCACTGTGCTGTGTGTGCGCGTTGGGAGCTGCTGCCAGAGCGGGTGTGGGCACTGCCACCCTCACCCAGCACAGGGAGAGCCTCCCCCCCAGACACCGACAGCGGGCAGGAGGGCTGCACAAGCAGCAGGCAGATGTTACCATTGCTCCCGAGTTTTAATTGGTTTTAATTACACCCATATCAGATTCTTGGTGCTACTGAGTAGATTGTAGGCGTCTCTGTAGGACTGTGGATAATGTATATCCTTTAGGTTTATTTTATTGGTTTGTTTGTTTGGGTTTGGTTGGTTGGTTGTTTTTTGTTTGTTTTTTTTTTTTAGGAATAGATTGGAGTGGGGAGAGGGGGGGAATCTTTCCTGTATTTCTGTAGGTAAATAAATCAGGCTTCATTGCACTTTAAAGCATAGTAGATGTCAGAGTGGAATTTACTTATAATTTATACAGGTTTGCCATCTATAGTGCTACTCCTCCGTTGACAGTTGTACTTGGATTGTCTTGTTTCTTTTTTTTTTCTAATAAAATTGATTTCCTTTCTCTCTGTCTCCCCATTGCATGCAATTTTTCAGTCTCGGTGTGGCAAGGAGTTCACTCAAGGAATGTACTGATTTATATTTGCTATGTTCCTGTCCCTGTTTCTCATGTATTAGACCAAAAAATGTATATGATAAAATCCCCCCAGTTTAATCTATACAAAGGTATATATATATAAATATATATATAAAATAAACATAAATTCAAGTGGTGTCTTGTAGGAATGTTCTGTTCCCATCTCATTTGTCCGTGTTCATGTTCCTGGTATAAATGTGATGTGTGTTCCTCACGTTCCCTGGTGTGTGTTTGTGCCTGCCCAGGCTTGGGAGCTGGTTAGTCCAAGCTGTGGAAAAGCAGCTGGTTGGAATTGAGGGACTGAGGCAAAGGGGGAAGGTTGGCTTAGAGACCAGAGCACTGGGCAGTGATACAGGAAACATGGTTGGCCTTGCCCTGCCTGTGCTGAGTCTCTTGTACTTTGACCAAGGTTCTTCATCTGGGGAACAAAAAATTTGCAAAGCCTCTGTGTTTAAGGGAACCTTTGAGCAGTGCAGGTAATCATGGATCATCCTGAGCACTCCATCAGACCTGTTCTCCAGCCAGAGGTGGGGGCTGGTGGTCATTTGGCAGGTCAGTGTTTGGCTGATTACCCTCCCTGTAAAAAATTGCTTCCTAATATCCAACCTAAACCTCCCCTGGCAGAGGCTGTGCCCTCTTGTCCTACTGCTGGTTCCTGGCAGAAGAGCCCGACCCCCACCTGGTTACAACCTCCTGTCAGGGAGTTGCAGAGAGTGATGAGGTCTCCCCTGAGCTTCCTCTTCTCCAGGCTGAACAGCCCCAGCTCCCTCAGCCTCTCCTCACAGCACTTGTGCTCCAGTCCCTTCCCCACCCTCGTTGCTCTCCTCTGGACCTGCTCCAGCCCCTCAATGTCCTTCCTGAGCTGAGGGCCCAGAACTGGACACAGCACTCCAGGGGTGGCCTCACCAGTGCTGAGTCCAGGGGCAGAATCCCTGCCCTGCTCCTGCTGCCACACTGTTCCTGAGCCAGCCCAGGATCCATTGGCCCTCTTGGCCACCTGGGCACACTGGTCCTGGCAGCTGGAGCAGCTGTGAGGGTTGCCCCTTGTTAAGCACCAGCCTTGTGGTATTTAAACTCCAATCCCTGTGGAAAGGTCCTCTCCCATTCTCCTCCAGGTGGGATGGGCTATTGCAGGTGAGCCAGCAGCCCAGGTGAGGCCTCTCCCTGTGGGAGGTGCTAAAGGAGTAGCAGATGTGCTTCAGCAGCTCCATGTCTTTCTTGTGCTGGGGATTCCAGAGCTGGAGGCAGCTCTGCAGAGGAGGTCTCACCTGAGTGGGACAGAGGGGCAGAATCCCTTCCCCCTCACCTGCTGCCCACGCTGGGGGATCAGCCCAGCACACAGAGGGGTTCTAGGTGCCAGCACACACACGGCTGGGACATGTCCAACCTCTCACACACCAGCACCCCTAAGATCTTCTCAGCTGGGCTGCACTTTTTGCTTCCCATGTGATATTGTCTTCAAGGTTTCAACCACTTCCAGGATCTCTCCTATTACTCTTTTTCAGGCTGTTCTTTGCTGCTCTTTCCTCCACTCTGCCCTTCGTTCCTGGTGAGTTGTAAATAAAGGTGAATAACAACTGGAGTCTGTCCCCAGGGGCACCCAACAGCCCTGCTCATTCCTACCCAGTTGTGTCACTGGGGTCTGCATGGGCCTGGCCTCTAATACCTGCAGGTTCTCAAAGGTCTCTGAAGGGAAATGCTGCTGTCTTGCCCCCTCCTCCCCGTGTGGGAGATGAAAGTGGGCCCTTGCCTTGTCCCCCCTCTCTGCTGCCCTTTCACCCACAACCTTCAGGAAGAGCTGCAAGAAACCGCTTGGGCACAAGGGCCTGCCTGGGCTTTTCATGGGCTGATGCCTCTGGGCATTGCTTTGGGCATTGCTTGACCAGTGGATGATGTTACCTGTGCCAGACTGGCTGAAAGGATGGACCAGACCTGGCCACGCCAGCCAGGCTGACCCAGAGCTGAGCAGGTTGTGTGGCACAGCTGATGACTGAGGCCAAATGGTGGAACCATCAGGGTAGGAGGAAGCTGAGGTTTCTATGGGGGCAGTGGAACACAAATGAGCCTGGGACAAGGGTAGGTAGGGCAGAGTGCCAACAAGCAAAGATAGAAATGCATTAGGTCATTTCCCTCCTGACAGAGGAGGGAGAGAAGGCCTGGAGATGAACATGACAGCTTCAGAGGGCACTTTCAGTCCCCTTTGGTGCCATCTGCTCAGCACAGAGCTGTATGTGTGTCCTGATCCTCATCTGTTCATCTTCAGGCCACACAGTGATGCTGTGGATCAGCCTTGGGTGAATCTGCACTGGGGCTGTGGTGATGCTGTGAGGTAACTCCGACAGACTCCAGTGTCACTCACCTTTATTTATAACTCACCGGGAACTAAGGACAGAGTGGAGGAAAGAACAGCAAAAAACAGCCTGAAAAGGAGTAAGAGGAGAGATCCTGGTAGTGGTTGAACCTTGAAGACAGTATCACATGGGAAGCAAAAAGTGCAGCCCTGTGAAGGACATGGAGGTGCTGGTGGGTGAGAGGCTGGACATGGCCCACCATGTGTGCTGGCACCCAGAACCCCTCTGTGTGCTGGGCTCAGGAGTAACTCTGAGAGGCTGAAAGTCTCTGCATGTCACACTGCACCCATCAGTGACCAGAGCCATGAGGGTGTCACCAGTCACCTGGTGACTGTGACTGATGCTGCCCTGCTGTTGTCCCCTCTTGACAACCGCCCCGCAGGCCCCACCCCGTGCTGCTGCCAGGGCCACCTGAGCCCCTTTGACTCCAGGCCAAGCAAGCCAAGCTCCCCCAGCCCTGTCTTACAAGCTGTGTGCACCACCCTGGGGGTCCCCAGGACTCGCTTCAGCACAGTGTTTCTTGTCACGAGGGAGCCACAATTGCAGGGGGTGTTGGAAGTGTGGTGGGAAAGAGCCAAGCAGGAACCAACGCTGCCCTCCAGCCACTGGCCACTCTGTGTGGTCACTGCCACCACCCTCACTGCCAGGGTACGTGGCTCCTGTGACCCCGAGGGAGGTGTCTGGCATGGCTGTGACTGTTAGTAGGAAGTTCCAGGATGAGGAACCACCAAAGACTGAGACTGTGGCACAGCAGGGAAGGAAATTCCTGTTGGAGAGCGGGGTGCTCCCACTGCTCCCCTTTGGGTGAGCCCTGATATGAGCCGCTCAAACCAACTCACATGCACAAGTCTGGGCCTCCACCAGTGTGGTTTAACCCCAGTTGGCAACTAAATACCACACAGCTGCTTGCTCACCCCCCACCCCTTCCTTTCCTCTCCTTTCCCCTGCTGGGCAGGAGATTTGGAAAATATAAGTAAACCTCACAGGTTGAGAAAAGAACAGTTTAATAAGTAAAACACAATAAAATATGAAGACATCTCTCAAGTCCTTGAACCTCCAGGTGGGGGAGAGAAGAGCATGTTCAAGATCATCTGATGGAACTGACGGGGCACAGGTCTGTGGGGCCTGATGAGATGCCTGCCAGGATCCTGAGGG
Source organism: Corapipo altera (assembly GCF_003945725.1). Lineage (NCBI taxonomy): Eukaryota > Metazoa > Chordata > Aves > Passeriformes > Pipridae > Corapipo > Corapipo altera. The sequence continues at coordinate 714,010 of NW_020884960.1, forward strand.
AATGGGCTGATGGGGTTGCCAAGCCCCTCTCTACCCCACTTGAAAACTCAAGCAAAGTCCCCGGGGACTGGAACTAGGGAAATACTGCTCCTGTTTTTAAAGAGGGGAGAAAGGAAGACTGGGGGACTACAGACCGGAGAGCCTCACCCTCTGTGCCTGGGAAGATCATGGAGCAGTAGGAACAGATAGAGGCTGGGGAAGGGGCTATAGGAACCCATAAAATCTGAGGAAGGGGCTGTTGGAACTGTAGAGCCTGTGGAAGCTGGAGAAGGGGCTACAGGAACAAATCGGGGTGGAGGGGAGAGAGGCTATAGGAACCCATAAAGTTCAGGGAAGGGCTATAGAAAGGTTACAGAAATCCATAGAGACTGGGAGAGCAGGGGGAGGGGGCTACAGGAACACAGGGGGCTGGGGAAGGGACTACAGTGAACCATAGGGTCTGGGGGAGGGGAAAAAGGGCCTATAGGAATCCATAAGGGCTGGGGGAGAGGCTATAGGACATGTGGGGCTGGGGAGGAGTTATAGGAACCCATAGGGGCTGTGGGAGATGGGGAGGGGCTATAGGAACCCAGAGAGTCACAGAATGTTTTGAGTTTGAAAGGACCTTAATGATCATCTCCCTGCAACCCCCCCCCCCCATATGATGGCAGCCACCACAAAAACTATCACTGTATGATGGCAGCCACCACAAAAACTATCACTATATGATGGCAGCCTGTCAGGACCTGTTTCCAGCAACGCTGCCATGGCAACCAGCAGTGAGGCCTGTTTCTAGGGGCAACCTTTACACCTTTACATTTAAAGCCCACTGGGGCCCTGGTCCCACACAGGTGGCCTCCCACAGGCCTCTGAGGACCCTGAGCAGATGTCAGCACGTACTGACCCAAGAGGTCCACCTGGGGTCTACCTGGCTGCCAAAACACGCCGGTTCTAAAGCTGCTGTTTCGGGGCTTTGTAATCTGCTCTCTCGTTTTTTCTCTGGAATTTTGTATAATTCCAGATTATACACAAAGCAATAACAGATCACACATCACCAGTGTCCTGGTACAGGATTGGGCCAGGAAGGAGGGTATTGAGTGGGTTTTCCACGCACCCTACTATCCCCAGGGAAATGGGATGGTGGAGCATGTGAATGGTCTGTTAAAAGATTCTCTGAAAGCACACAAATCTGGAAGGGATGAAAGGTTACCCTCTGAATCAGCTAAACAACAATGGGGCCAATGGGCAGGCCTGTATTGAGGGCTTTCTTGAGCTCCATGTCTCTCAAATCAGGTCCAAATAATAAAATTGATGACTTTTAGGATAATCTGAAGATGGGCCAGCCAGTCATGGTCAGTAATACATAGGACAAGGATGTGAGTGTTTCAAACCCCCTCTGGTAACAGTAGAGAACACATCCAGCTTTCCAACCCCTCAAAACTCACAAAACTATGGATTTGTGACTTTACTAACATAGCAGGATGTGATTTTAACTATTGCCTAGGAGAAACTGTGTTACAGAACATACACAGCAACTTTATGTTACACAAGTTTGTCTCCAACACTGATTGAAAGGGACACTATCCTGGTCAAAAACCTGCTGGAACATCCTGACCTGCACAAACTGCTACAACAACTGAAGAAGAAAAGTCAGAAGACAGTGATCAGTGTCCATCACAATATGGAAAAGACACATCATGTTGTACCAGTCCTTTAGGACACGTGCCCAGAATAAAAACAAGTACAACAGACATTCAAACACCACAAAAAAATCTTTTATTGCAGTGAGAATAAAAAAAAACCTAGCAAAAAGAATCAAAAGCTAAAAAGAATATAAAATAACTACTTTATCGGTTGGCATTAAAACAATACTATGAACAGCATTTAATACAGTAGTAACTAGGAAAAAAAAAAGAGAGTTAAAGGGATACTGAAAAAAGGATATTAAAATAATACTATAGAACAGCTTTTAATACAATATTAATTAGTAAAAAGGAACTAAAGGGATACCAAAAAAGGATCTTAACGCAATATTACGGGTGTACAAATAGGAATGTTTGTCTCTTCCTGTATCTTCCCTACTTGTATGGCTCAAATGTGCCACTGCATGGACCCAAACGACCAGAGGGTGTTGTCAATCCATAAGTCCATTCCTCTAATAACATCAATCCCTATTATATATTCTAATATTTTTGCTACCATTACTCTGCAAGGTTTTGGTGGATGGTCTGCTATTTGTAGTGTTATTTCCAGCATACACCTCTGAACTACCTGTTCCCCAAGGCCCCATACAGGTGCTGAGTCCCCCTTATATTTGTCAGGATTGCCATGAGTAATAGTGACCTCTGTCTCAGTATCAACCAATGCTTGTTGATCAACAGTTTGCTTGTTCTTTGTGGACCAATGTATTGTACAAGTGGTAAAAGGTCGTTGATCCTCACAAGCACGGCAAACAGCGGGGACTGCACTGGGGCTTGGCCACACCCCTATTCAAGTGTATGATGCTCCTCGTACGGAGGAGTGTTGGCCTTTGCTGGCTCAAACCCTGAAAATACTGGATCTGTGTTACAGAACCGATCAACTGCCTCCTGCATCTCAGCCCAGGGATATATCTGTTCTTGTTTTGTAGCTCTTCTAATTTGGTGCTGTCTGGCTAACCTCCATAAGGCTTCTGTTGGCTGCCCATCAATATCTCTTTTGGGAACTCCTTTTTTAAGTACATCTTGAAATAACTTAGTTCGTTCCCCTTTTCCTCCTTCCCCTCCTCTCCCGTTTTCACTGTTATCTCGTTTATTTCCACAGTCAGCTGTTTTGTCTGTGTGTGGGAGATCTGGAAGGTCACCGAGTTGCTGCAACCTCTCTACAATCCCTTCTATGGATACCCCCGGGTTAGACACTAACAGTGGAATAATGTATGGTTTCCAGGGTAAAGGACAGCCTTCTAACAGTTTGTTTCTCATTACTGGAATTAAAGGCTGTTCTATGTAAAGTTCAGGGCTCTGCAATTCAATAGCTATTTTCATCACTTCCCCTTTCAATATCCTGATTGCTTGATGAAGAGTTACCCAGGATGAACTTCCATCCTGCCATGATCCATCATTGGTAAAACAGTCACTAAAACATTCAGCAATAACTGAAACTAAAGTTTTACTAACTCCCTGTTAGCTGTGACATCATAGGGAAGCACGTGATGTCACAGGGATGACAAAATATCACAGGAGAGATGTGATGTCATATGGTGGTGGTGATGTCACAGGAAGGATGTGACATCACATGGACGATACGATATCACAAGGGAGATGTGATGTCACATAATGGATGTGATGTCATAGTGGAGATGTGATGTCATAGTGGAGATGTGACGTCATAGTGGAGATGTAATGTCACAGGAAGGATGTGACATCACAGGGATGATATGATATCACAGGAGAGATGTGATGTTATAAGATGGTTGTGACGTCACAGGGGACCTATGATGTCATATGATGGATATGACATCATAGGGAAGATGTGACATCACAGGAAGGATGTGATGTCACAGGGGAGCACGTGATGTCACGAGGATATAATATCACAGTAGAGATGTGATGTCACAGGAAGGATGTGATGTCACAGATGGGGTGTGATGTCATAGGGGAGATGTGATGTCACAGGAAGGATGTGATGTAACGGGGAGGATGTGATATCACAGGAGATATGTGATGTCTTATGATGGTTGTGACGTCACAGGGGACCTGTGATGTCATATGATGGATGTGACATCATACAGAGGATGTGACGACACAGGAAGGATGTGATGTCACAGGGGAGCATGTGATGTCACAGGGATGATATGATCTCACACGAGAGATGTGATGTCATATGATGGATGGGAGGTCACAGGGGAGCTGTGATGTCACAGGGGAGGATGTGATGTCATAGGGAGGATGTCATGTCACAGGGCAGGTGTGATGTCACGGGGGAGCTCTGATGCCACGGTGGCAATGTTATGTCATAGGAAGGATGTGATGTCATAGGGGAGATGTGACGTCATAGAAAAGATGTGATGTCACAAGAAGGATGTGATGTCACAGGGATGATATGATATCAAAGGATATATGTGATGTTATATGATGGTTGTGACATCACAGGGAAGCTCTGATGTCATAAGATGGGTGTGACGTCACAGGAAGGATGTGCCAATTTGTATAAATAGTGTTATTCCACAGACTGTTGGAGGGAGTCCTTCTGTTGATGCCAGAGTAACTCGTGGAAATATCCACTGAGGGGTTTTCCCTTTTGCTGTGACGTGTCAGTCCCCGAAAAAGGGCACTGGAATTCCCCCACCTGGTGGATCTGTTTGGTGGAGGGTTCCTGGGTGGAAAATGGGACAGACTAGATCGGACTGACAGGGGTTTGTTTTTCACAGGAGAGATGTGATGTCACAGGAAGGACGTGATGTCACAGGGGAAAATGTGATATCACAAGGGAGATGGGATGTCATATGATGGATGTGACGTCATAGGGGATCGGATCTGTGATGTCACAGGGGAGCTGTCATGTCATGGGGAGGATGTGATGTCACAGGAAAAATGTGACATCACAAGGATGATATGATATCAAAGGATAGATGCGATGTCACAACAAGGATCACACCAGGCAGGTATGATGTCACGGGGAGGATGTGATGTCATAGGGATGATATCACACGGGAGATGGGATGTCATATGATGGATGTGACACCACAGGAAGGATGTGATGCCACAGGGGACATGTGATTTCACCGGAATGATGTGAAGTCACAGGGGAGCACATGATGTCGCAGGCATTATATGATATCACAAGGGAGGTGTGATGTCATATGACAGCTCCCCTGTGACATCACATCTCCCCTATGACATCACACCTGCCCTGTGACATCACATCCTCCCAGTGATATCACATCTCCCCTATGACATCACAGCTCCCCTGTGACATCACATCCTTCCCTTGACATCACAGCTACCCTATGACATCAGAGCTCCCCCGCTGACATCACATCCTTCCTATGACATCACAGCTCCCCTATGACATCACATCCATCATATGACATCACATCTCCCTTGTGATATCACTTTTTCCCCTGTGACATCACATCCTCCCTGAGACATCACATCATCCCTGTGACATCACAGCTTTCTGTGACTTCACATCTCTCCTATGACATCACATCCTCCCCGTGACATCACACCTGCCCGGTGTGATCCTTGCTGTGACATATCCCTCTTTTGATATCATATCATCCTTGTGACATCACATCCTTCCTGTGACATCACATCTCCCATATGATGCCACATCCATCATATGACATCACAGCTCCCATATGGCATCACATCCTCCTTGTGACATTGCAGCCTTCCTGTGACATCACATCCATCATATGACATCACATCTCTCCTTTGATATCATATCATCCTTGTGACATAACATTGTTCCCATGACATCACATCCTCCCTGTGACATCACAGCTCCCCCGTGACATCACATGATTCCTGTGACATCACATCTCCCCTATGATGTCACATCATCATATGACATCACACCTCCCCTGTGATATCACATCATCCCTGTGACATCATGTCCTCCTCCTGACATCACATCGTCTCTGTGACATCACAGCTCCCCTGTGACATCACATCCTTCCTGTGACATCACATCTCTCCTGTGAAAAACAAACCCCTGTCAGTCCGATCTAGTCTGTCCCATTTTCCGCCCAGGAACCCTCCACCAAACAGATCCACCAGGTGGGGGAATTCCAGTGCCCTTTTTCAGGGACTGACACATCACGGCAAAAGGGAAAACCCTTCCGTGGATATTTCCACGAGTTACTCTGGCATCAACAAAAGGATCCCTCCAACAGTCTGTGGAATAACATTATTTATACAAATTGGCACAGGTTAAAGGTTCGTGGTGGTCAGGGACAGGGCCTGGCTGCAAAAACACACTTCAAACAATGTCAAAATTGTTGTTAAAGCAAAGCAAAGCACAAACTCTAAACCAAACCAATCCACAAATACATTAGGAAGCAAAACCTTGCTCTAGTTCTCCCAAGCAGTGACTAACACGCAAAGCTGACACTTCCCACCCAGCACAGGCATCCCTGAGGGGGAGGAAGGCAGGTTCAACCCCTCTGTTGATCCCAGCAGTTTCAATGGAATTCTCCCTCCAATTCTTTCCCCATTTCCAACTATCTTTTATGCTATTTCGAAGTTTGAGGAATTCTAATGAGAAGTGCTACAATTGTTTCTGGGTGCCTGGGGAGCTTTGTGGGGCATCGTGACCTTATCCCAGCTGGGAAACAGCAGCTGGAGTCTCTTTGCTGTCCAGGAAGCAGCAGCTGGTTTTCCTCTCTAATTCTTATTCTACGTTACCTTTTATCCCTATCTCTCTCTCTCCACACTCTGGGAGCATTTCTCTGGCTTGTCCAGGTCCCCCTGGATGCCATCCCGTCCCTCAGGTGTGTCACCTGCCCCATTCAGCTCAGTGTCACGGGCTCAGGGTGCCCTCCATCCCTTCGCCTACATCATTAAGGAAGATGCTGGATACTGGGGCCAGGAGTGAGGAATTGGAGGGTGTGGAGTCCAGCTGGGGATTCCTTGCTGGGGATAAGGGCACGGACAGCGGGATGTTGTAGATGATGGGATAAGAACACACGACTCCAAGGTGAATCATGACTTATCCAACTTTACTGTTGCAGGCTTTGTGTTTATAAAGTTTAATAATTAGCCTCATACACATTACAAGCGCTAGCTCATCATTGGCTTCTGATTACCTAAGTTATATTTGCATAAATGCTGTTTCTTTCACACTCTTATGGTTACTTATTTGCTATTTGTTCTGCTTTCCCATCTGCTTTATTCTATTCTTCTATCACGTACACAGTTTCACAGACACAGTGACCTTCTAATATCTTTCCTTTATCGTGGGACCAGAGCTATAGCATCTTTCTTGTGTCCTCTTTCTATCAACCACATTTCTGTAATACTTTCCACACTTTCCCCGTTTTCTTTTGATAATGTTAAAAATACATCATTCGTTGCTTTCGTTAGCATGTTCTGTATACATTTAAAAACACAAGGAACGATGCATAAAGCAGCCAACAATATCAGCAAGAGTGAAATAGCTTGTTTAGTGATCTCAGCGAGCCATGGTCCTAAACCTAACTTTGCTAACCATTCTCTAATAGGATCCTTTTGGACTTTAAAGTCATTCAAATGACCTTGCATTTCTTTCAGTTTTTGGTAAATGGACTGAGAGTGATCAGAAAGATTCATACAACACATGCCTTCAAACTCTTCACATCCATGCCCCTGAGCCAGTAATAGAAAATCTATAGCTGCTCTGTTCTGTAAAACAGCATGTCTTATTTCATCAAAGTCATGAGCCAATTCTCCTAGAATTTTCGAGGTTCTATTCATTTGATTCCTTGCCCAACAAGTTGTTCTTTGGACAAGAACCAGGCTCTTTTTTGCTCCAATGAGGGCAAATATGGATGCAAAGAAGTTTGCCGTAGGCGTCCAAAATTTGATGGGTTGGTTTTCTACTGATTTACAGTATTTATCAAATTCAGTGTCTCGTTTGTTCTGAATGTTTTTCCTTTTCAACTGCGTTATTTGTCTCATAGTGGGTGTAAACATGGTCAATTCTCCCAAGAAACATGGTCCATCAATGGGGTATCTAGGAATGCCAGCAACTGTATAAAATGTTCGTGCATGTAAAATCGGTTGTTCCTGTTTCTTAGGCTTCAGCATCCATTTGCAGGAGCCAATCCATGCCATAGGAACATTGTTTAATTTACTGGTAATTATAGGACATGATAGTCCCAATAATGCTTCTTGAAGATCCTCGTTAGTACACAGGTACCAATCAAGAACATTCTTCTGCATTGGTAATCATATGCGTACAGGTTCTCGAGCATCAATCTGTAATACACGCTCTCTACCCTTTTTTATTAGGGCTGCCAACATTTCAATTTTTTGTAAGTGTTTTAGACTGTTGTATGCTAGTTGGTAGCCATTCTATGACACCTATATCCTCCCCCGCTTCTGTTTGTGACTGTGTGATGGACCCTAAGACATATCGTTTATCAGCCCAGAAAGTAAGTTCCAAAGGCAGGTCCCACTGTCATCTTCGGACACGGCCTTGAGTGACAACACAGTCTACAATTTGTTGGAGGATGCGTTGTTGGTGCTTTGTTACAGTAATCTTTGCTGTTGGGTCTGTTCCTTTTAATAGGGGTCACAATTCGGCCAAAAGGTCAGCAGGGATTCCTACTACAGGATGCAGCCACTGTAAATCACCAAGAAGTTTTTGTGCATCATTCACAGTGTGTAATTTTGATTGAAATATCAATTTCTGTGGGATAACAACATGTCGGGAGATAGTCCAGCCTAAATATCTCCATGGTGCTGTCGTTTGAATTTTTTCATCTGCTATCATTAATTTGAATTGTTCCAAATGTTTGCGAATTATTTGTATTTGCTGGGGTACAAAATCTTCAGGCTGACAGAATAAAATATCATCCATGTAATGACAGATTATACAATCAGGCCATCTACGCCACAGGGTTTGTAACGCAGTGTCCACATATAGTTGGCATAGGGTAGGACTGTTTTTCATCCCTTGTGGTAATACTGTCCACTCAAACCGTTGATCAGGTTTTTCTCGATTGATGGTAGGTAATGTAAAAGCAAAACGTTTAGTATCACGAGGATGTAATTGAATTGTAAAGAAACAATCTTTTAAATCTATAATCAGTAAAGACCAGTCCATAGGAAGCATTGCGGGATTCGGTAGTCCAGGCTGTAAAGCCCCCATGGCTTCCATTTGTGAGTTAACTGCTCGCAGGTCATGCAATAATCGATATTTTCCGGACTTTTTCTTTATTACAAATATGGGTGTATTCCAGGGACTAGTAGAAAGTTTTAAATGTCCTTGATCAAATTGCTCTTGCACTAATTCATGAGCAGCTTCCAGGCTTTCCCGTTTTAGAGGCCATTGCTTAACCCATACCGGGGTATCAACAACCCAAGTAATAGGAATTGGGAAAGACCAAGCAATGGCTACTCCCCCAAAGGGTAATCATTGGAGAGTTTCATTCCGATTTGTGTTAAGACATCTCTCCCTATTAAGCATTGTACTGTTGGTGGAAGTTGTACGACAGACAGGACAACATTAGCTACACGACCCTCCACTTCTATACTTAAAGTAGGAGTTCGCATAGCAATTGAGGCACCTCCAGTGCCAGTCACAGTTGTAGCAGAAGGTTGTAGAGGCCAATGTTTCGGCCAACAATGAGGTGCTATTATGCTAGAGTCTGCTCCTGTATCTAGTAAAGCATCTAGTGTTTTTGTTTGATCTTTTCAAATAATTGTAACTTTATGTTTTGGTCGTTCGCTCAAATCTAGTGTCAGTAGGGTAAGTCCTCTTGGAGAACCAAATCCGCGATCTCCACGTTGCATCAATTGTCGGTCATTGGTCAAAGGTTTTGTTAACTGGGGTAAGGGTATTAACTGAGCAATGCGTTGTCCTTTAGGAATTCTTAAAGGTGGAAAAATGGTGTATGCCATGACCATTTTCTGCCCAGTATAATCAGCATCAATAATTCCAGGCAATACAAATAAACCAGCAAGACTAGCTGATGATCTTCCTATCAGCAGTGCACCAAACACCTGTTTATTTATTATCAAAGGCCTGTAAATTCCAGTGGGAATCTTTTGAGGTTGGGTGGATAGCAAGGTGACTTCTACTGCTGTTGCCAAATCCAATCCGAGGCTACCGGCTGTGGCAGGTTGTAATCCGAGACTATCAGCTGTGGCAGGTTGTAATCTGGAATTGTTGGCTGCGGCGGGTTGCAGCTGTTTTCTTGTCCGTGAAATGGATTGTTCAGTGAAAAACTGTTGGTTGGAGTCATCTGTGCTGCAGCATCTTGTGTCCGTGAGCGGCCACTGCTGTTCTTCGCGCTCCGTCGCGAGCTTCCCGAACGGTTTCGGCAAGCAGAAGTATTGTGAGTGGAATTTTGACATTGTTGGCACCAAACTCCTGTCGCTTGGCATTCTTTTTGGATGTGTCCAGTGGCTCCACATCGGTAACATTTTAATCGAGCTTTTCCTTCTGCAGAGTTATTTGCCTTTGCCTGAAGGGGTGCAAGAGCTGCTAAAACCTGAGCTTGGGAACTCTGAGCCTGTTCCTTAAGTCCTTTAGCTAAATCTTGAATAGCATTGACTAAAAATGCATTCTCTCCTGTAGGTATAGTTAACATTTTTTCTAATGCTTCTTCAATAGTCCAATAAGGACCCATGTTAGCTATAATCTGTTTAACTGTATTAGTAGCATTCTGTAGTATGCATTGTTTCAGCATGGTCCCTTTCATATAATCCGGAACCCCTGCTTTTGTAATAGCTGTAGTTAACCTATCAACAAATTCGCCAAGTGACTCATTTCTTCCTTGTTTGAGACTCATATATGATGGTGCTCCACCTGGTTCTTTAACCTTATTCAAAGCTTTTCTAACAAGCTCCATCGCTTCTCTAACCTTGTCTGGCCCAATGTGAACTTGTGCTTCAGGTCTAGTGTACAAGCCTGTTCCCATCAATTCATCTACTGTAACACCATGCAAAGGATCTCCCTGAGGTCTGATTTCTGCAACACTTTCATTAACATATGCTTGCCAATAAGCACTAAACAAAAGTTGTTGATGTTCGGTAAGTATCATTTTTACTATAGAACGAAGGTCTGAAGGTAACAAAAACTGTGTTCCCCAAAAATAATCTAGCATTTGTTTAGTAGGTTCTCCATGCAAGCCAAATTCACTCACAGTACTCCGAAGTTGTGCCAAAAGCTCCCAATGTAAAGCAGTAATAGTAGCCGTCATTCCTCCCCCTTCTGCTTGATTATAAATTACTGGAAATGCCATGCCCTCTGCCGCCTGCAATCCTTGAGAATCGCCTTGTGACAGGCAGTGTTTAGCGAATGCTGCCCAGGCTTCCCTCCGCTCTTTAGCTATGGCCTCCGCCGAGTCACTAAGAGCCCCAGGGACAGGCTCTTTAGCTTCCAAAGCAGGGGGGGTGGTTGCGGCTGTGGGTCAGCACCTTCACTCTACAGGGGCAGGAGCTTTAGGCAGATCTGAATGCACTACCTCCTCTTTTATGGGGGCAGAAGGTTGCGCTGGGAGCAAGACTGATTGGACTGCCGGAGGGACTGGAGTATTAGAAAACCAATCTTTCCCGTAATATTCTTTGTTCTGTTGCTGAACACCCTGAGCCTGCTCCGCGGTTTTTTTCTCTGTCTCATGTTGCAACAATGTATTATGAACCACCCTCCAAAGCTTTCCCAGCTTTTTTGCAACTTTGTTATCATCTAAAACAGCTTCACATATTTTATCCCTAAATTTACGCCATTCCTCTAAGGAATGTACTGTATGCGGATTAATAAAACAACCCTTAGCATATCCAAAAGCAAGCAACTCTGGGAGTTCCTTTTTAAGATCTATATCCTTAATACCTTTTTTCTGTAAAAATTCAGAAAATAAACTATATGCTGCTTCCCTATCCATACCTACGTCAGCGCTGTTGCAGCCCCTCAGGGTCCAGCAGCACGTACGGTAGAGCTTGTCTATACGACACTCCAGGTCCGAAGTCGCTCTTTATGCCGACTTTTTCCGACCAGCCTCGCTGCTAAGGCTCCAACACCTTGCCATCCAACCACAATTCCCCCGTTTCTTTAAGTCAAGACGTTCGGGGTCACCATTTGTTGTAGACGATGGGATAAGAGCACACGACTCCAAGGTGAATCATGACTTATCCAACTTTATTGTTGCAGGTTTTGTGTTTATAAGGGTTAATAATTAGCCTCATGCATATTACAAGCGCTAGCTCATCATTGGTTTCTGATTACCTAAGTTATATTTGCACAAATGCTGTTTCTTTCACACTCTTATGGTTACTTATTTGCTATTTGTTCTGCTTTCCCATCTGTTTTATTCTATTCTTCTATCACGTACACAGTTTCACAGACACAGTGACCTTCTAATATCTTTCCTTTATCATGGGACCAGAGCTATAGCATCTTTCTCATGTCCTCTTTCTATCAACCACATTTCTGTAATACTTTCCACAGCAGGATTGGGGAGGGGGCAGCAGTCCTCAGCCTCTGGAGGTGGCTCCTGCTGAGTGGGAAGGACAGGAATGGTTTTGAGAAAGATCTTGCAAATTCCCAGTGGAGGAGGTGCCCAGGATGTGAGGGAATTCCCCTTGGGGTGGAGGAAATCACAATCCCCCTGAGCAGCTTCACCTCCCCTGGGCCCCTCCTCAGTCAATGTTCCTCGGGCAAAAGGAAAATCTTCCAGCTCCTTGGGAAAATCCAAGGGAAATAGTCAAGTCATTGACCTGAGATGTTTTCCCAGCTGCCCCACAATGGTCTCTTGTGTCTGGTCAGGGGCCCGTAAGGATGGAAGGTGTCCCAGAAATGTGGCCAAAGGTGAGTGGAGAATTGAGGCTCTGGCAGGTGCCGGGAGCCCCCGCTCAGTGCCTGTCCTTGATCTCTGCCCACGGGGGTCCCAGCACAGAGGGGCCTCTGAGGTGGGTGGGGAGGGAGGGAGAGTGGGGCAGGAAGGTGCCATCCTGCTGAGGGACAGTGCTGGGCCCAGGGCAGGGCAGAGCCATCCCTGGGGACAGGGGCACTGGGGCAGCTTTGTTTTAAATGCCAAAGAGCATTTTGTATGTATACATCATTAGTTAACCCTAAAAAACTTTGTGGCATCAACATCATCTACTATCACTGAGTCAGCCCCTTGCTCCATTAATTGAACCATCCACATTTGTGCTTGCTCCATAGGTTGCTGAGAATATTTAGATAAAAGATTTTTAATGTTTTCTGGGGAGAAATCAACAATCTCATCCTGTCTTACTTGGTTACCCTGATTATCCACCACAGCCTTCCATCGTACAACAGGGGGTTGCCCTTGCTTCATGTGTCAACTCATCTGTTGTTGATGGCTTCCCTGAATTTTCTATAGAATCATCCTCATCAGAATCATCGCTACTACTCCATACGTTACCATCCCACTTCTCTGGGTCCCAATCAGGGGCAGTGACTACAGCTCACACCCGTGGCCCCCGATCACTTCGGTCTATTTTCCTTTGCCTGCACCGAATAGTTCTCTCAGCATATTTCTCAGCTAAAGTAACACATTTATCTTCTACCCTGCTCTTTTCAGTTTGAAGGTCAAGCAAAGCCTGGCCTTGTACCAACTGAGTGGCTCTTACAGCATTCAGCTGCTCCTGCAGTTTGTTGTTCTTTTCTAATTCCTCTTGCAATTTTTCCACAGTTAACTTGCATGCAGCAAGCAGCACACCCCCTGTATGTCTGGCGTGTTCCAGACAAATGCTTGATTTAGTAGTAGGGGTTTGTGTAAACTGCTCCCAGTATTGCAGTACCTCCATCAGGGCCTGCTGTCCCCAGCATTCAGGGGAAATCTTTGTACATGTGTCCCATTTATTCCATAAGGTATTCCATGGCTCCTGCCCCCATTCTACTAATTCACGGGGGGGAGCAGTGGTTTTCTTGGGTTCATTGCCACCTGTGGCCGACTCTCCTAACCACTTCTTCATCTTAATCTACTAAACGTTCTCACTCACAACAAAAGGTTCTCAGTTTCAAACTAAACACAACATCTATACACAAATCCACAAATACAATTTCAAGCTAAATACAAGACACTCCAATCCACAAACTGTGGCCCTTACACCACAAAGAAATCTAACCACATATACACATCAAATCTAAAGTCTGTGTTTGTACCAACCACAGAATACACACTATAATAGCTCTGAATGGATCCTCAAAAAGACATATCTATGAATAAAACAACAATAAAACCTAACCCAATGAGTATCTTCTAGGCTTTGATTAGCTCCACATAGAATACAAGAGAAGTTTAGAGTCCAATCTAGCCTTACCTCCTGGATGCCTCTAGGTCCCAAGATATATTTATTGCAGTTATTACAAAGAAGTCATACATATAATGAACAGTTGCAAAAGGGACAAATCTTAATTCTAGGTCTTCAGCAGTGTGGTATATTCATAATTAATTGCTCAGAACTACCTCCCATATATGAAAAACAAACAAAGCATATAAAACACAGGCACTGTCACCCATATAGTAACTTAACCAACAAAAACCGGTTCAAAATAGGCAAAAAGCAAACAAAACATATAAACCACAGACACCGGCACCCCCGGTGCCCACACACAGAGAGGGTTAATTGAACTCTATGTTTCACCACCCACACAGGGACACGGCTGCATAGGCTGTGCTCTCCACCTGAGAATCTCCCTTCTCACACATCTCACATGGGGACGTGGCTCTACAGGCTCTGCACTCCACCTGATGATCCCCCCACCATTCATGCAGGGACACAGCTTTGTTGGCTGAGCACTCCACCAACGAATTTCCCTACACAACACTGTTTATTCCACCATGCATCCTGCCGACTGTGCCAATTTATGTACTAGTCCATTAGGATACATGCCTGGAATAAAAACAAGTACAACAGACATTCAAACACCACAAAAAATCTTTTATTGCAGTGAGAATAAAAAAAAAACTAGCAAAGAGAATCAAAAGCTAAAAAGAATACAAAATAACTACTTTATCGGTTGGCATTAAAACAATACTATGAACAGCATTTAATACAGTAGTAACTAGGAAAAAAAAGAGTTAAAGGGATACCAAAAAAAGGATATTAAAACAATACTACAGAACAGCTTTTAATACAATATTAATTAGTAAAAAGGAACTAAAGGGGTTCCAAAAAAGGATCTTAACGCAATATTACAGACAACTTCTAACAAAATATTAGTTAGTAAAAAGGGGAATTAAGGGGAAATAGTATGGACAACTTTTATTACAGTATTAACTAACAAAGGGGAATTAAAGGGACACTAAAAAGATATTAAAACATTTGCTTTCTCGGTTGCTTCCTGTCAATAAACTGTGCTCACCCACACAGACAGGCCAGGGCTGCCAGGATCTGCAGCAGTTGGTCACTGCCCGTGCTTAGCGGGCGTCCCCACAGAGCAACACAGTCTCCATGGCAGGATGAGGATCGCTCACCCCAGCAGTGCTGACACCCCATTTCATCAGCTCTACATTACACCACGTAGGGCCAGTACCCAGTATAAGGTGACGCCTGAGTGGCAGCCAAACCCTGCCTGTTCATCACCTGAGAGCAACAGTCTGTGCCTGCCCTGCTGTGGGGCAAGGGGCCAGCGACCCCTGCTCACATCATCTTCCTCTCACCATCATCTTTCTCACCCCTATGTAGGACCTCTACCATTGTGTTTCCATTTCCATCTTGCAGTATGGAGCCAAGCCAAGGAGGAACTCAGCTCTGATAATGGGGGACATCAAGTTGACTTGCTAAAGACACAATGGACCTTACAGTTAACTTGTGCAATAAAGGTACATTGTACAATACTCTGACTGGTTTCACATCCTAATATAATTTCTTTCTCACCCCTCTATGCTCCACTGATCATCTAATTCAAAAGTACCCCCCTTACACATGTCCCAGAACGAGAGAGGAGAGATGGAGAACATCACTGGTGAGTAAAGTTTCTAGGGTGGTCCCCAACTGCCACGGGCTTTTTCAACCTAATGCTACATCCTGCTGTTGGGATATTGATCCCAACTGGGATTTGGTTTGTGTTAGTAACTGCAGTGTGTGTAAGAGTGCAGTACCTAACCCAGCAATTGAGAAAACTGACTTGTCCAGAAATACAAAGGTTGAAGTGAAAGATACGTGTTCGTTTTGCCAGAACCAGATGCTATGTTTTATTTAGTAGATATTGCTAAGTTTTAACATCTTAATATAAGAACTAACACCTTTTAAGTCATGTAAGTTAAGGTAAATGACAAAACATTGGAGACCAATGTTTCTCAACATATTTGCCAAAATACTATACATATACACTGTGGACACCTCTGATAAGATAGCTCTGATATAATTTATTTAATAAGAAGTGTGCAATACTAGTAATTGTGTAGTAAGTAATTCCAGTTAAAGCTTTTTGTCCTTTTGACCTTTTGTCCTTTTCCCTGTGAATGTGTTGAGCAAAGGGGAAGCAGTAGCAGTCCTTGCACGAGCAAAAGGTGCCAACCTCCAACTGGCACAGGTGGTCTGTACACTACAAAACCTCTGACTGCCACCCCACTTGGATTGCATTGATCCAAGAGGGACAACATTTAAACAGGGAAGCAGCCTTGGAAAATAGAGCAGCTGGACATTGCTTGTTACTCCAGGAATGAAGATTTGGAAGGACTTTATTGTTTCAGTCTCACAGATAACAATAAACCAATAGAAGCCAAAAAAACTTTAAAGCTTTAGTACACAACATAAGACAGGACCCGAACGGGACAGACAGGTGGAATGGCTGGTCAAATATATTTCCTCCTGTTACCTCAATATTGAAACAATTTATCAGTTTGGTATTAAAGAGATTCAGAGTTTTACTTGTTGTAGAGATCACAGTCTGCTGTTTTACTGAAGTATGGCCAACAGGTCTTGCTCAAATTCATGGATACAAATATGATTCTGCTCCAATTTAAAGGGTGCAGGGAATGTTTTATACGAAATAGCTCCAATATAAAGGTGGCTTTGAAGACATGAGCAAGAGAACGTGACCAACAGCAACCTGCCCATACGACTGAGTCTCTTCTTAGAACAAAACACATCAAACTCCCTGAAAGCAGTAGGGTTGCAACAAAGCTGTACAAACTCAGTGAATGAGTATTTACTGTGCCTGACTCCACTTGCTTGGTGACATCTTCCCTGTAATGCCTTCAGGGCAGGACTGGGGTCACACACCAGGGCTGGGATGAGGGGTTGGGCATGGCCAAGCTCCTGCTCCCACAGAATCACAGAACAGGTCATGTTGGAAGGGACCACAGTGGGGCATCTGGTCCCACCTCCCTGAGCCAGCAGGGTTGCCCCAGAGCACATGGCCAGTCCAGACAGTTCTGGAATATCTCCAGTGAGGGCACTCCACACCCTCTCTGGTCTCTGTTCCAGTGCTCGCTCACTGCACAGCAAAGTTCTTCCTCGTGTTCAGGTGGAACTTCCTGGGCATCAGTTTCTGCCCGTTGCCTCATGTCCTAGTGGTTGGCATCACTGAGAAAAGCCTGGCTCCATCTTCTTTAGATATTTATCCACATTGATTCAGTAAAAGTGAAACCGGAGTGTCTCGACGCTGCAGCCAGAGACAGGGCGAGGGAGCCCCGGCCGGGAGCGGGTCCGTGCGAGCCCCTGCCCAGCACCCGCGGGGAGAGCAGCGCCCGAAGAGCCGCCTCGGCCCCTCCGCTGCCTTCCCGAACCCTCCGCTGCTCCTTAGCTCATCACACAGGGAAAGGACGCGCCCTCGACGGGGGTCCTGCTCTGCCATGCCGGCTTCCAGCCAGTTTAATCCCCCTTGCTCACAGACCACACTGCTGAGCAGTTGCAATATTCTGCCCCAAATGGACTGTGGGTTTGCCGTTCCAGTCCAGGGCAGGGCATGAAAAAAAGAGAAAAAACCAGAACAGAATCCAGAGTGATCTTGCAGGGCCGGAGCAGCAGAGGGAGGATGTTCTGCCTGCTGGTATTTTCCAGTGCTGACCAGACTGAGAAGGGGGTCTGAGAGGCCAAGCTGCCCAGGAGCAGAGCTGGCTGCTTGCAGGGAGCATTTCCCTCCCTAGTGCTGGCTGTCTGGGCAGGGAACAGGAGGGAACTCTGGTTTGGCCAGGCAGGAGGGAAGGACTCTTGGAGCCTGGGAGAGAGGGGAGCTGCTGTGCAGGGGTGGGGTTAACTCCTGCTGATCCTGAAGGGCTGAAAATACCTGACTCTGGGCCTCCCCCGTTTCCCTGCGTCCCTCCTCTGGACAAGCAAGAGCCAAAGGACACCTGGCAGGGCAGTCCCCGCATGGAGACACCACTGTCCATGCCCTGCCCAGTGACAGCAGGTATCTAAGCAGAGCTTCTGAGGGAGCTGACTCTGAGAAAGGACCCTGGAAAAAGGATCACAGGGCAAAGACCAGCCCTGTCCTTCACACAAGGTGAAAGGCAGGCTGCCTCAAACAGGACCCATCCCTCCACTCACCTGACAGCAAAGCTTGTTATATGAGACAAAAATGCTGGTCATTCCTCACCTCCCTCCCTCAGATGCCCTGTGAAGTTGTGTCTCAGTGAGACTGAGGCTGCAGAAGGGGATGGGACAGGTTTCAGCATGGAAAACCCCCATACACAGTTTGGCCTGGCCCAAAGGAAGCACAAACAAGCCCTTGGCAGCAAAGTCTTTATTGACAAAACAAGGGTGTGGGTCTGTGAGTGTTGTCCAGGGGCTCTTCACCTCTCCTGCCACACACCTCGCCCTCCTCAGACGGGCTGTGGGTGCACAGCTCTGTGCCGTGCTCCGGCCCGAGCAGGGGGCTTCGGCCCCGCCGGAGGGACGGGCTGGCGGGGACACTCTGGGTCCCCAGAGGGGAGGGTGTCCTCAGCAGCATCACTCTCATTTCCACCTTGGGGTGTGGGTGGGTTTGCAGCAGGCCCTTGGAAATTCCCTTTGGGGTTTGGCGCAGTCTCAAGTTGACCAAGTCGCTCCAATAAAGACTGAACAATCCGATTTGCCATGGTCTTTATATCCAAAGTGTTGGCTAAGGCTGTTGGATTAATTTCTCTCTCCAAGTTCTCCTCCACTGTTGCAAGAATGTCAGCCTCCAAGGTTTTGTCATAGCGAGTTCCTTCTGCACGCTGCTGTGGTTCTAAGGCAGGCAACTTTGCTCCTGTGCTTGCTTCCAGCCTCTGCTGTTCAGATGCTCTGGGGACTCCTGACTGCAGCTTTTTCTTGGACACCTTTTTGCTGTGAAGCCCCAGGATTTCAGTGTACTCAGAGGTAGAGCGTTGTTCTAACCAAAGAGCTAGGTAGGATTTCAAGAAGAAGCGAGCACTATTAACAGCTTCTTGGGTGAGTTTGTCAAGCCAAGTGTGTAAACGTGCTCTTTCTGAAGCTTCCTTGGATTTGTCTGCTCGGGTGGTTCCTCTATCAACAGGTCTGGCTGCTGCCCCTGCCTTAGCAGTTCTGGATTCCAGATGGTCCCCCAAGTCCTCCAACACCATCGCTACAAGCTCTTGGGCCACCACTTCTATTTTCTGCTGGCGTCTTAGAGGTTTCTCAAAAGGCCCTGGTTTCCTGCAGATGTGAGAAGACTGCCCTCTGATCCCTCGGGCAGCCCTCCTTAAAAAGGTGACATGCTGATCCTGAGGAACCCTCAGATTCCCAAACACTTTGTGTGCAACCATATTGACCAGACATTGGAGCTTCTGGGCTTCTGCTGCAGTTAGTTGTTCCTCTGCCCATGAAAATACATCTGGCCGTCCCAATATCTCCTCTGCCTGTAGCTTGAGCCTGGTCAGATAGTCCCTGTACTGATTGAACTCCTTCACAGTGCAAACCACCTATGGAGGGACAAGGACAGAACCCCCCAGGCACT